>NC_028645.1:47200029-47256810 GCF_001406875.1 Solanum pennellii | reverse complement strand
ATGTGTGTGTGTGTGTATATATATATATATATATATATATATATATATATGAAGTGATGATTCTAACATATGATTGGCTATGAATGTTTTAAATTTTCCTCTAAATTTACTATGACAATGTGATCAATGATTACTATGGGTTTTTATAAGACCTACGAGAGGTCAAGTAGGCCATGTTACTTCTAGGGGGTGCTCCCTGGTCGTGAAAAATATGGTATTAGAGCATGAGGTTATAAAAAGTTTTTTTAGGGTCCAAAGTCTCATATTTCCACATCTAGTCGACTCCTTTTAATCTGTGGTGAGTCCCGACACATCTATGAGCGAGAGGCTATAGGACTATAAAGTTTCCCTTCTTCACTATTCTCATGTCATGCCATAGAACTGAACTCTATATGATATCTCTCTTATTTTTTCTTGTCCGGTGGTCTTTTAGATGTGATTGCATGAATTAGATGGTTTCTCTATGCTTGAGGGACAATAGGTGAGTTTTGATGCTTACTTTGGTTTTATGATTTGATGAGTATGTGTGCAGGTGAAAATTGGTATGTGTTGTTGTGATGCCATTTATGGATATATGTAAGATATATGAGAAATGACATGTTATGTGAAGATTTTGATATAAAATATTTATAACTTGTTACGAGTTATTGTGATGGTTAAAATGAGTTCCCTTTTGGAATGACAAGTTTCTACATGGTTATGTATGAGGATAGTCTAATGATATGGTTTAGGTAGAAATGCTTTGAATTAAAGTTGTAAATAGCTAAAGATACATGTTGCCTTTATACATGTCTAATGGTTCAAATGTTGCCTTTTTAAGTATGTGAGATTCTTTATAGTTACCTTGTATGCATTGGAGTCTTTTGTATACGCTTTATTTTAGAGGTGAAGTTAGTGTCCTTACCTTGTAAGGTTATTTGTGGAGTATGTTAGTAGTGGGAAAACCCTTATGAATTTTCCCCTTATAAACCTATTCTAAGAGTGGGAAAAAAAGGAAGAAAAGAATTTTTCTTTCATAGGTTGGAATTATTCTTTACCCTTATGTTGACTTAGGATGATGTAGGTATCCCTTAAACCTTATAGAGGAGAGAATTGATGTTGACCTAATTTAAATTGGTTAGTTGCCTTTTTAGGTAGATCTTGAGTATGAACGTTTGAGAAAGAGGTCTTTATGGCTAAGTTTCCTCTATTATTTTCCCTAAGGTTTCCATGACCCTTGATATTCCTAATATAGTTGAGACCTTAAGTGGTTGGGTTGTATGACCTAACTTTGTTGTTATGGATTCTCTTTAAGTGATCAACTTAGAGGAATGATGAGGCTTGAGGTGATATCTATTTAAGATTGAGTTAGTAGACTCTTTGATATGAGATTAGTAGTGAAGACCCTCAACGATGTTAAACCTTCTTGTGTTTGTCTTGACTTGACTTGACCTAGGTGTTTAAGGGCATGATATGATTAGGATTACCCGAAGTGGAGGGATAATGTGTTTAGACGGTAAGATTTTGTGTAACCTTGATGTTCCTATGTGGAGTTTCACTTGAATTTCTTTAAGTTGAAATCACTTTTGAATGGTTTAAATAAAGGGTGTGCATGATATTAGATTCAAAGAGAGGGATTATGTGCTTAGTTGCTAAGGTTGGTAAGCTAAGGTTCTCTTAAGGTTGACAATTTGCTCTTAAAAGGGTTTACCCTATGTGGGGGATGATAAAGTGAGTAATAAGGTTGTAGATATCCCTATCCTTCTATTCTTAGTTTTAATAGAAATTAAAGAGTGCCTAGTAGCTTGATCATAATAGTAGTCTTGCATAAAATTATAACTTGCATGTTCTCTATATGTTACATATGTCTTAATTGACACTATGTTAAGGATATTTTAAAGGCTCTAAATTGAATGAAAACGGAATTTTGATAAAATTTATGTTTTCTCATATTTATTGTGCATCTTATATGTTAGTTGTGCATTTAACATCATGAGATAATGTAAGGAGCACGTTTGATGTCACTTATAATCTGTAGTATTTTTAGCCATTAAAGAAAAATATAGTCTCCTTTAAATGAAAAATTATCTCCTTTATATTAATGATCGTATTAAAATTCGAAACTTCTTGCCACGAATCCCCAAGGACCACCAAAGGGGTCCATGAGGAGGACTCAAAGGATGCTTAGACACCGCATTCGTAGTGTCAATCTATGATAAAGGAATGACACCTCATACTATAGGTGACGCCTCATCAATGGGGGCTGTTGCTCCACACTTAGTTGTGGGAGATTAAGCTCCAGAAATATTGCCTCAGTCACCATCTACGGAGCACTAGTACGGCACCATCGACCAGGTAATGGTCCATCGACTGGCTCCCGTCGATGCAGCCTACAATATGCAGAATGCATGCTTCCATGCTAAGGGGTACATGAGAATTTACCCCACGTTCCTAAATTAATATGGACAATTATTATGGGTTACTTTGGGTATATTAAATTATTTAAGAAGATCAAAATCGAATTCTCAATTCAATTTTCAAATTTCACCCTTTCCTCTCACAATAAAACCTCTCTAGAAACTTCCATTGGAGACGAAGCTCAAGAGCAGCCATTGTGATGAATTCTCAAGCTTTCTTGTTAATGTTTTCTTGGTATCTTTATGTAATGAGGTATGTTGATTCTTAATCCTTAGTTATCCATTCATCTAAGGAGGGTTGTCTAAATATGCCCCATCCTTAGTGTATAATCCTAGGGATGAGATGAGTAGGTTTCTGACTGGGGTCGCCGACTTGGTGAAAGAAGAATTTTTTATGACCATGTTTCATGAAGATATGACTTTATCTATGCTCATGGTTTATGCTAAATCCATCTTTATAGGATTGATAGAAAATTAAAGAGAAGTTGGCAAGGTGATCAAATTCAATTTAGGTTCAAGAAGAAGTTTTCAAATCAAGATGAATCTAGGAGTGCTAAGGTGAAACTTCAGAAGGGTAGTGGTTCTCAAGGTGACAAGACTAATATGCTACTTGTGGAATGAGGCACAATGGGCAATGTCTATTGGATAGCGAGAGTTGTTTTGGATGTGGTAAAGACGAGCACAAGGTGAGAGATTGTCCTTCTATTTCTTCTATAAGAAAGGAAGGTAAGCAAGTTACTCCAAGTGTTCCGGGTGGTGATGCTCCAAAGAAGAATCCCTCCTATGCACTTCAGACTAGAGAATTAAAGACGGATATGGATGATGATGATGGTAAGGTTTAGTATTCTATATTTTTTTATGAGTTCATTCTTAGTAGGGGAGTATGGTTAGTAGAGGATCTAGATCATCATAGTAGCATGTTGCATGTTGCATTGTGTTTAGGAGTATTGTTGGAACTGAATTTTATTGATTCCTTTAATTTTACATTTTATGATGTTATGATGATGTTTTAAAGTGTATTTATATGGATTTATCTTGCAAATTACCATGTTTCTATCATCAATTGCCTTAATGTTCCATTTTCGAAATTTTGAAGCATGTACACTGTTAGGGAATTTAGCTTACTGTAAAGATTTTGGAAGATCGACTAATTTGTTCTTTGGTTGATCATTGTTGTTATATCGATAGAACTGATGTATATGAGCATGAAAATGAATGTAAAAGGAATTCATTATATTTGAAATGAAGAATGTAAGTTTTATGGCATAATGAGTTGTAGAATGAGCTTGTATCTTCTTGTTGTGTTGTGAGTCTCTTGATTAAGTGAAAATTATTTTTTTCATAGTTTATGTATTTTATAATGTGTTATGTGTTATGTTTGAGAGATATTATCTAAATATCTAATCTTGGGAGTGTTCAGAGAGTGGCAAGTGCCATTCGAGGATGAATGTTGTCAAAGTGGGGGAGAATGTAACACCTCTGAAGTGACTTAGTTGAATCTAGAGCCTAACATATTTATCATGAAGGTCTAAGGTACTAAAATTGTTTATAATGAGGTAGTGAGTCAGTGTCTAAAAATTTAGGTTAATTGAAAGTCAAACGTCAAGGGACGACTATGACGTTTGACGACGGGATACCTATGTGCCTCATGTTTGTTTATTTGATTATATGTTTGTGTCAAGAGCTTATGAGATCCTTATATGATTTATAATGGTGTTTATATTTAGTGTGTCAAGTTTCATGATGTTTGGAGCTCAAACGTTCAAGAACGTCCAAGACATTCGGAAACTAATCAAATGACCTCTAAGAACGTCTAAGAAGTTCAGAAACTAGTCAAAATTGAACTAGTATGTCGTAGTGTTCTGTAGTGATATTTTGGGGGATGGTTTGAGGGTGAAAGTGAGTATCAATGGTTCGTACGTGTATACTGACTTGCAAAGGGTCCAAGCTTCTGGGAACGATGCCCCGGGGACCATCCAAAGGGTCCCCAAAGAGGACACGAACATGGGGCTGCCAAGCTGCCGTGCCAGCCAGATTGTTGTGGTAGATGCGCGTTGCGCAGATCGCACTTAAATCAGAAAAGTTTTATCTAGTGATGCAGGGTTGTCAAGAATCATTCTGTCAAAAATTTTTACAGAATCTAGATTTGAGAATGCCTCCACGACGTCCAGTAAACTCCTAGATTTGGCCGCTTCATTTTTGTGTCAAATTTGTGTTGGTTAAAATGTAAAATAAGTGAAGGGGTCTTTTGGGAAATTTTAGGGATTATTTATTGACGGTTATTGAGTCTCTTTATAATCCTAAACTCACCAATCAAAGTTCAACCCTCAACTCAAAACTAAACATCTCCATTCTTCTCTCAAAAACCTCCATTGTTGAAGCTTTGAAGCTCCAAGGAAGAAGATTGTTTTCAAAAGTCTTTCTGCATCAATCTTGTGGTCTTTTCATCACAATATAGCTATGGTTCTTCATCCTTGAAATCTCTTTCTTGAAGGAGTCAATTCCAATGATTTTTCGAATATAAAAAAATTATTTCTCAAATTTTGTGATCTAGCCATGGGTTCTTGCATAAAACGTTTTGAATCATTATTACATGATTTAATCAATGTTAATTTGATGTTTTTAACCAAAAAAACTCTATGAATCCATGCAAACCATGCAATCCTAGTTTTTACTATTTTATGGGTGTAGTGATCATATTTGAATGTTTATGAATTCTAGTATAGTTTCCTTTAGGCTATTGAATGATGTAAGAATTGTATTGAATTGATGTATATGATGTCTTATATTGATAAATCTATATTTAATTGATATAAATTAATTGAGTATATTGATATTTGTATTTAATTGATGATCATGGCTATGGGTAAGGGCCTTTTGGTATTGTATTGGATGATTTAGCTATGGATTGAAGTGGTGAGAATGCAGTGGTGGTACTCTTCCCTAATTCTGTTTATTTTATGCAATGTAGGTATTGAATTATGTTATTACCGGTATGGTCAACTTTTGGTGGCGATGCTATGTGTTATACGTGTGAATTATGTTGCCTCGTCATCGTTACTTTATGTATTATGATGAACATTGCCTTGTCGGCGACAACTACTTGGTAGAATATGATGATTTGTGTAGTTAAACTATGTGAAGTATGATCATATCAATCTACTTGTGACTAAGGTGATAGTATGTGTTCTTCTAGTGATGTTGATAGGTGATCATGTTAGACTATGACTATGTCCTTATATGCGTTTTCTTAGAGTGGATGCATGATTCTTCCTACCTGGTTATAGAGTCTTATGATGGCTGTATTAATTATTATACAGTATTTATAGGATGACCTATATTTGACATGGTTGTGCCTATGTGTTTCATGATATGTATGCTATATATGATAAAGTGAAGTGTTGATGTATCTTGGTTAGGTAGACCTAAGTCCCTCTTCTTGATGCATGAATGATATGTTAATATGAGATATCTTGACAGTATTCTAAATAGGAAGAGTAGTCTGGTCGACCCTCGTACTTGTATCAGATTGTATTATGGACTCTTCTACTTAGCTTTCTATTGTCTGGACCCTTATACTCAATATAACACAATATATTAAACCCTCTGACCAATGGTCATCCTTATGTAGCATTAATATAGATGAGTTGGCAAGAGAGTGTAATCACACGCCATCAAAGGCAAGTGAACATGATATTTGAAATTTCAACTTTTACTTTTAAGTTATTAAAATTATTTCTTTTAAAAAATAAAGTTAAAAAGGAAAAAACCTCCATCTTTTTCCCCACACTACCTTCATCTTTTTCCCCACACTACCTTTTTTCCAGCCACCCCAACCCCAACCTATTTTTCTTTCTTATACACACCCTATTGTTATTTATCTTCATTTTTATTTCACTTATTTCTTATTTCGCCCACCCATCCCTATTTTTTTCTTCTTCAATCATCACTTTCCTTCTTTTTCCCCTCCCATACCTGAATTTCTATCTTTCTGACTTTCCTTGGTCCTTTTCAACTTCTTTAATATTTTTCTTTGTTACCCTAAATAAAAAATGAAATTGGGCAAAATTTTTTGAAAATAATAAGCAAAGAAAAATCAGAAATTAGTGAAGTTGTTGATATCTCTAATGAGTAACTTGACCTCTTTTGGTGTCAAAATTATTCTTGTATTTGTAAGCAATTTGGGATTTTAAATAGTTGTTAACATTGGATTATCAAAAGTTTGGTTAAATTTGGTTGTTAGGTGGCTTGGTTGTTGTTATTGTGGTTGTTAGATGACATAGGTTGTTGTTACTTTGATCTTGCCGATAAAAATGGTGATGACGCTGCAAAAATGGACGTCGCCGTCAAAAATGAAGACGACGCAATGGCTACATCGATTTCTCCGACATCAACGAGATCCTCTAACTTGTTCCGACCAGCTTGTATCGATATCCATGCCAAAAAATCGGAAATGCTATATAGGATTTTACAATTGGATTCTAATGGATTTTACGACGCCGACTTGGTGGTGAAATAGTGAAAAAAGGGAGGATTAGAAATGTCAATAATAATTAAAATGACATTAGCGGGGAGTGAAGTAGTTTCATGACTTCATCAGATTGCTGCATTGACAAAATGGAAGAAGAAAAAAATGGGAATACGGAGATGGTGGAGTTTTCACAGTGATGGTGGGTTAGGGAAGGTGGAGGAAAGGTTTACAAAAATAATAATTTTATTTTATTTGATAAAATAGATATTTTTAAATTTGTCTTTATTTAATATTTTTACTAATAATTAAAAAATTATTATGAAGAAAATTATTACTTGACATTAATATATGAAATGGATATAACATGTCATCTATGTAAGGGAGAGTGAGATACACACATGGTAAGAGGGATTTGAAAATCTCATTTTGGTTAAGTTCAGGAGTCCAGATGACAAAAAGCTAAGTAGAAGAGTCCATAATATAATCCTATTTAAGTACGAGGGTCGACTAGACTATTCTGCCTTCTAAATATCCTTAGTCTTGTATATGTTATGTACATGTGACCTTGAACATCATGAGTAGGTCAAATTACGTGGAGCCCTTAACCTAGTTGAGAGCTTATGATATCCTTCAAGTTGAAAGCCGTAATGGTATCCTTCTTGTGTGAGTACTGGAATTAAGGTTCATTGGCTTGAACGACATGAAACAATCCTTAGGAAAGTCATTAAGCTATCCTTTTCACCATTGAAAGGCAGCCCTAGGGTACCTCTTTGGTAGGGTGAATATGATTGGGTTATGAACTAGATATGGAACCCATTCATGTGATCCTTTATGTGAATTACTCTAAGAGAACAAAGGCTAGCACTGAGTGACTACAGTATTGAAAGTTTCTCTATATAAGATAACATTAGAGAACGAAGAAACCAATCATATTCCTTAACCATGTTACTACATGGGATATGTCCAAGTTCTACCATTAGCAAGTCGAATACCCTTATCCGAGTAGGTTACAACATCGGATTCAATACATAGATACATGGTTATGTCAGTTATTGACTATTATCATAATATGAGATACCTACTAGTATTGGAAAAGTTCTATGAAGTTTAGGTGGTGGTATGGGACGCTACCTAGACATTGCACAATAGGGCTTTGAAGATGTTAGTGAGTGAGTTCCTAGGACTTCTCCAAGACCATTACATGAATATCCTTATGTGATGATTTTCTCTAAATGATCTAATGAAGTAATGACTTAAGTTAAAAGGCATGTAAATGAATGAGTACGTAGTCTAGAGTAACTCTAAGGATTTCCTTTTAAAGTGTGAAAGTGGCATAAAGGATGATCTCTTCATGACATAGTTAGGGAAGTCTTAGGTATGACTCTAGTTAGAAAGTTGTTTGTTAAGATAGACATGATCTAATCTTAGGTTATCTTGATGAGGGTGTATGGGCAGGGGCGTTCTCTTCTCGAATTATTTAAGTAAGTCTTTTGATAACCTTAGTGAGGAGAATGTCATATTTTGTGTTATGTGTTTTGGTATAATGTAAGTGTGTGTATATCATTGTAGGTAGTTCCAGTTATCATGTAGGTGTGCTTAGAGAAGGAGTATGGGTCGTCTTTCTATGTTTTACTTAAGTGAGTCTTAGTATATCTTTCAGTGAGAGAGTTGCATGCTAAATTGGGTTCACTGTGAAGTTGAATTTGTTCATTGTAATGTTGGATTTTTTTACTGTAACATCAACATTGTTCACTGTAATGCTCCTTAATATATGAATAAGTGTTTATGTGTTATCTTATGTGTTTCTTATGTGTTAAATGTTGTTCTTTATGCTAATACTATGAGGTACATCATATTTCCATTAAATATCTGTTATCATGATTTTTATGCATTAAGTAATACTGAGTACATGTTTTTGTAGTAATTCCATGTCTTTATCTATATCTAAAGTGATTCATAGGTGAAGGTACTATTCGAAGTAAAGCTTTAATTATAGTATCTTTCAAGAAAGTTTGAAGTATGTCCTTATTTGGCTCGATGGTATAGATGTCTTTAGAGTTCTTTTATTAAAGCATTGTAATAGACTCAATAGTACTATATTTCAATTGTATGGGCGGCGTCCCAAGTATATTTCAAGTCTATGATTTGATAACATGAGACTACTATTTTCTTTGGTTAATATGTAAGAGATTTTGAAAGACTATTCGAATGTTGTAAAAAGTTCTAATTATTCACTACTTTTAATATATGTTTATGCAATGAATGGTAAGAAATGAATTGTGCAAGACCTCTAAGAGGTCAAGTACGCCATGTATCGATTCTAGACTGCCCTAAATTCTGGGGTTTACTCTCGAGTTGTTACACGAGACACATCTTTGAGCAAGAGGCTATAGGAAGATAGAGTTTCCCCTCTTTCTACTCTTGTTTCATGCCATAAAGGTTAACTCCATATGATCTCTCTTTTATTTTGCATTGTCCGGTGGTCTTATAAATGGGATTACATGGGAGGGATGATGTTGCAAGGTTTGAGGGAGAAAAAAGGGAGTTTGGTGCTTATTGTGGTTTTTTTGAATAGACGAGTAAGATGTGAATGTGGATTAGGAAGTGGTATTATGGTGTATTTCTATCATGGTAAGAGTTATGATAATTTCATGAAGTCCTCTTTAGGATAATGTGTTACGCTATAGATATGCGATATGATGGTAGGAGGTGATGGTATAAATTTAAGGATTTATGTTAATCCTTAGAACTAAAAGAGAAAATGTTTAAAGGACTTTGTCTTATCTTATATACAAAGAGAAGGGGGTTATGCCTAATTGTAAGGTTGGATAATAGTATTCATGTTTATGAGTAAAGATTAGATGACTTTTTACCTTATGAGGGGTAAAGTGGATTGAAGTATGAGACCTTGGAAATAAATCATTAAGGATCCTAGTAGGAGTACTTATTGAGACTAGAAAGGAAGCAAATCCGGATGAGGATGCCGCTAAGTTATAGTTTTCTCTTTTTGTTTTTATGGGTTCTTTATAAGTGTGGGAGTGTGATGAGTATTTGGGTTTTAAATTATTGACTTATATCTTCTATTTTATTCTAGCATGAGAGTTGGATTGTGATAGTAGCATGTTGCATTTTGTTTAAGGGTTTTGAGTGAAAATGAATTACATTGATTGCATTCTGCATTTTCATGAAGTAAAGTTTAAGTGGTAAAATGAGTTTATATAATTTTGTCTCTCATGTTGGTATGCCTTCATCATGAATTTCTTAAATGTTGCATTAGTGATTTAGTAAGCATATTCATTGTAATGTATTTGAAATTTTCACTAAAATTTGATTTCATGAGAAATGGTTATAGTGTGTTTACAAATGATGTATATGAGCATGATTATGTGTAGAGAGGGAAGTTCCTCCTATATTAAATGAAAATTTGAGTCTTAATTCATGATGAGTTGTAGATGAAGTTCCTACCTTCTTGTTGTGTTGTGAGTCTCCTTGTTATATGGAGTTAATGTTAATCCTATATATGTGTATTTAATATGATGTGGTATGGTTATGAATTGCCAGTCTTGGGTCCTTACTCTTGAAAGTGTTTAAATTGTATGAAGTGTCATTCGAGGACGAATGTTTCGAAGAGGGGGAGTATTGTTACACCCTCAAAATAATCTAGGTTGAACTAGAGCCTAACATGTGGGTTATGAATTTATTAAGTCTTACAATGGCCAAATATAGTGCTAGTAGGCAGGGTGTGTAGTTTGGAAGAGTTTGGAAGTCCAACATCAAATACGTTAGAATGTTTTGCCTTGAAATGTGCTTGTGTTCCTTAGTTTGTTTTGACAAGTTTTGCATGTTAGTTTTTACATAAATTGATGTGATAGGTTTACAACATGTATACCAGAGTATTTGAGGTGGAAACATCTAGACGTGACTCCCCAAGGACCGCCATAGGGGTCCTTGAGAAGGACCGATCCTTATGCAAGCAATCTGCCCAAGAAAGAAGGAGCAACATAGGTATTGAATGTACAAGTCAAAGTCACAGACTGTCTCCATTAAAGGATAAAAGTTTCTCCGCATCGGGGAGACAAGGCATACTTTACTGTTTCAGAATTTAATTTCACAAATCATGCGGGAGCAGCTCCGCGTTGCGGACTTGTTTTGCGACGATAATTCCAGAAACGTAAGTTGTGTTTGACTTGGATAAAGGGTCCTATAAGTTTAGGGGTCTTTTGGATATTTTAGGGACTAGTTATTCGTGGTTATTGAGCCTTAATAAACCCCAATTTACCCATAAAATCAAAACCCTCAAATTCCAAAACCTAACGTCTCCATTACTTCACTCTAAAAACCCTCCATTGATCAACTTTTGAAGCTCCAAGGAAGAAGAAATATTTCCCAAGTTTTTTTTCCATCAATATTGTGGGATTTTTTTCACTATTAAGGTATGGTGCTTCATCCTTGAATACTCTTATAGACAAGGAGCCAATTTCAATGGTTTCTAAAGATGATTAAAAAAACATGTAATCTTCTATTTTAAATTCTAGCCATGGGTTCTTGCATAAAAGGTTTTAAATAATTTTTTTATGAATGAAGTGATGTTAATACAATGTGTTAAGTCTAAAATCTTTATATACCCATGTAAATCATGAATATCTATTTTGGCGATGTGGGTGATTTGATCATGGTTTGATCATAATGAATTCTTATGTAAGATTATAATGGGCTATTGAAAGATGAATAGATTATGATATAATTGTATATAGTTTGCCTTACTTTGATGATTTTCATACTAGATCTTGTTCGATCAATTGTATAGTTTGATTAATAGTTTGGATTGGTGTTTATGGCTATGGGTTAGAGCCTTGTGACTTGAAGTGATTGGAATGGCTAAGGATTGGAGGTGTTTAAGAAGGAATGGTGGTATGTTGACCAAACATCTTCTATATTGTGTAGTATAGGTATAGCATTGTGATTATTAGTATGGTGCACTTATGGTTGTGGTATTTATGTGTTATAACTGTGATAAACATTTCCTTGTCGGCATTATTATAAGAATTGTAACTACACCATTTTAGGTCTACAACAACACTAATTCTGGACTACATTTGTAAAGTGTTGCCTAAAGTAGTCTTAGGGACGCTTTTAAAACATAGCAAAAGTTTTTAACTTTTAGCTACGACAATATTGGCAATCCTTCAAACTGTACTCTTTAATGGTATAAGCTACACTTTATAATTGTTTGTACAATATGATATATTTGGAATCACCTATTTACATATATGACCATACATTCAAATTGTCCTGTTTTTATAATTGAAAAAAACACATTATAAGGGTGACCATTCAATTTTCGCCAAAATTTTATATTCCCTCCAATATTTTTATTGTCTAGAAAAAAATAATTCGTAAAATATTACTAAAACTTATATGTCCCCAAATAAGAAAATCACACTTTTCTCTGTCTCTGTTGAGCTGATGAAGACATACTTTTCCCTGATGGACTGATCGAAGAGTTGAAGCTAATGTTTGACGAACTGATCGAAGAATTGTATAGCTAAGTCTCTCTGTCACAAATGAATTGAAGCTAAGTATCTTCGCCATTCTTTTGTATCATATTTCTCGATGAAGAACTTGATTTCTCTATTATTTCACATTGAAGAGCTGGCAGCTTCTCAATGAAGAATACGAGTTTCGTCATAGTTCTCACTGAAGAACACAATCTTTTCTGTATTGGGTTTATCAGGCAAGAAATTATATCTTTGAAAGTCTAAATTTCAGATTTAGGGTTTTAATATTCTTGTGTTTTTATATGATTTTTGGGAGTCTAGCTCGTAGTTTAGCTTCATCGATTAATTTTTAGGTGTCTAGCTCGTATTTTAGATTTATCTTATGATTCTTTGCCCTTTTGTTCTTAAAGTGAAAGTTAAATGATGTTGTTCCAACTTGTTTGCTTTATATCTGATTCAACTTGCCTGCTCCAGATTTGATTTCAACTTTAGCCTTAAAATCTTATGCAACTTGCCTACATTACACTTTGTTACTAGTTTGTGTTCATAATTTTAAAACTTGGAAGCTAAATTGAATAGTTGTAGGGTCTTCTTAGTCGAATAATAGAGATTTAACTCTAAAAATCTATAGTTTTTGAAAGCAAACAGATCGTTGTGCATGCCATAGTTTTATTTTAGAACCTTGTGTTTGCAGGTTATAACATAAATTTTACTTTGTCTTGGACTGATATTATAAGTCTGCATAATGTTAAGGTGATATCTGATGATATTTGTGTATGGTTCATTCTATGGAAGATGGATCTAATAGCTAAGTTAATCCATCCATATATCATAGTTTATTCTCAGCTACCTGGTAGTATATTCTCAGCTACCTCAGTTAAAGTTGTGGCTTTTTCTGTGCATTTTGCTTTCATGGCTTTAATCTTGGTGACCTTAGTGGGGAAGAGATACAAAATTATATAAGGTGGAACTTATAAATCACTTGTTTTGATGACGTGGAAAGTAACCTAATCTAAAAGCTTGCCACCCTTAAGGATTCTGTGATAGATAGCAAATTTTGTAAATTTAACATATTGTACAACAAAAGTTATGTAATTGAACTCTATTCTTCGTTAGTCGATATATTATATTGACATGTTTTATACTTTATCACTGATGGCAGTCAATATATGATTTGTAAATTTATAGTAGATAAGGAAAAAAAGATATAAACTGAACTATGTTCTTTGTTAGATGATATATTATATTTCCGTTCGATATAATTTATCAGTGAAGGTAGTCTATGTATGATTGTTAAGGCTTGTCCTTTAAAAGAGTACTGATGAATATTCCAGAAGCTGCAGGTGTTCTCTGATTTTTCACAAAACAATTTGAAGAATGATTTCAAAATACTTCTTTGATCTTCCACTATCTGTTGAGGTAGGAAAATTCCATTTTGAGTTTTAAGCTCTTTTAGATCCATTCACGATTTTCTCTATGTTTGACACCGAAATAATGAAAACCCTTACGATTTTTTCGTCACTCACAGGGACAGAACAACGAAGATAATGCGCTAAAGCGTTCTCACTAAAAGTAATTTGTATAATCGTTCACTACCTAAAATATTTTATAATTTTGGTAATCCTGTGTTGATCTACTAGAGAAATAATGCAGGATTATCGCATCTCAATTGAAGAACATTGAAGATCCTCATAATTGCATCATACAAAAGTTACCCTCTTTTTAAATCTTTTCTCAGCACGAGGAAATGACTGGTGAGAGTCTAACTTAAGAACTTCCAAAAAATCCTCATTATATTTCAATCTCGTTTACAACCTGATTATGATGTAATTGTATATTTCTTTGCTATCTTTATTATGATAGTAATTGGTTGGTTTTTCGATGTGTTTCTGAATTAGTGTTATAGAATATTGAACAGCTAAGTGATTCCTTGAATCTACCGAAGCAGAAAAGTGCAAAACTTCTTATTCAGGTATGCTAAATCTAGTTTTGTTTGTTCCTTTAAAGAAAAATTGCATTTATGTGAGACTTTTGAGGGTCTGTAATGGACAACAATATCCTTTGTGGGAACCTTCCCGTTGCATCTCATTTGTGAATGTTTAATACAAGTCTTATATCTTTAATTTTCTTTCTTATGTGAGTGGCAGTATTATAAAGGACATAATTTTGTTCTATAACATTTTATTTGAGTATGCATTGTTTTATTTGAGTATGCATATCTAATGAAAGACTATATGCTTGTTATTGAAGGTTTCTTCTGCATTCCTTTGCCTATTTTCTCATTTACTTATCACAAGGCCAATAAAGTATATATAATAGTTTAATCTAATTCAAATAATTAGCTTTACTTTTTGTTGGTTCTCTTAGTTAAATTTTTCCCTTTTAGATTTCTTAGAAGGTTAAAGACTATGTTTTAGTTTTTGAGTGAGGTTATTGTAACTTCTACTAGTTAAGTAGCTTTTTCTGGTGTTCCAATAAAACTACTTAGATTTTTATGCTTGTGCTTTGTTTTGTTTCTCCAATGCGGAAGCTTCCTTCCCAGGATAGTTTGGCCCTACTTATGTACCGTAGTCATGAAGCCAGATGCATGTCCTCTCTCTCTCTCTCTCTTTATATATATATATATATATATATATATATATATATATATATATGATTTTGATTGGTTGTCTGACAGTGAATACTCTCAAATTATGCACTTCCAGAGGCTTTGTTGTTATCAATTGGTTTATTTTACTGGGAATTTATGCATATTAAATCCATGTTTTTTGCAACTAACTTATAATATTATTTTGAATGTGCAGGAAAATGACGATAATTAAATTTGAATTGTGGCCAGAAGTAAACTCGATCTATAATAGTGAACCATGAAGAATTATTTTACAAACATATCGTATATGATTGAATGCATTTAGCTTTATGGAATTAATAGATACTACAGAATGATGAAGAGTGGTTTTGCTGAAATTTATTTCATTTTGTACTATTGTTATAAACGATGAAGAGTTTTTGTACAAGACATGTTTCTCAAAGTTTATTCGAATTATATAGCTTTGATTTAATTACTAGTTAAATTTTTTCTTTAGGTAACTTTTATATTTAAATATGTTATTATTGAATATAATGAAATAAAAATGATTATTTTGAAAAATAAAAATTGGGGATACAAAATTCTACACAACATTGTCACACATAAAAATTGTTGTTGTAGGACACCCAAGAAAAGTTACACTTTATAAGTGTTGTTTTAGATGAAACATAAAATGCAACACTTTTTAAGTGTGATAAGTAAAAAAGAAAAAGCAACACTTTTAAGTGTAGTATAATTAAAAAAAAAGGTGTTGCTAATGAATTGCTCCAAAGCGTGCCCTTATACCGCTTTGGCCACGCTTTATAGGTGAAATTATGGTGGCGAAATTTAAAAAGAGTTGCCTAATGTCAAATGTTACGCTTCTTTAGGCCACCCCCTAAAAAGTATTTCTTAATTTCCAAAAGTGTATCCTTTTATCAATGGCCACACTTTTTGCTACTTTAGGCTACACTTTACGGGTGTTGTCGTAGGCCTAAAATAGTGTAGTGTGCGATGAATGTGGCCTTGTTCGAATTACTTCATAAATAGTGATATTATCATGTTATGACTTGAATATGATCAATGTGAAGGATTAATCTATGTCTATATAAGATATTGGACTATGAACTTCCCTAGTTGACTATATGTGATCATGATAGACTATATGAGATATGAAGATGATGTGTGTGTCTTGTTGAGTAGACTATGTTCTTCTACTTGATGCAAGTTACGTAAATTGATATGAACATCTTGACTTAGAAGGCTTATGCACCTTTGTCTTTTATGTGTATGAATGAATGTTGAATGAAAGTCTAGGATCGATAGACCTAAGATGGTGCCCTTCTAATCATGACTTATATGTGGAACCTTCTATATAGAAAGAAGGATAATAACGAGATATCATTATTGACCATTGAGTTGAAGACCTAGTGGATCCATAATTAGTAGGTGCATTTTCACTAGGTAATTACTAAGAGATGGTACCTTTATGTGACTGAACTAGTCTATAAGAACAAAGTCTAGTATCGAGTGAATATGCTATGGGTAGTATCTCTTCTTGAGAAGGAGACTAGAGTACAAAGAAGCCCTTGATATTCCTTAACCATGTGCCTACATTGGATGTGTCCTAGTTCTACCTATGTATAGTAGAACACCCTCCATCGGAGTAGGGTAGTCTCTGGATTCCACGCATAGCTAGTATGGTCTATGTCGGTTAATGCTTATTATGTTCATAGGGGATACATCTTAGTGTTTGATAAGTTCTACAATGTTTAGGTAGTTGAATGGGACGCTATCTAGACATGACACGAGTAGGTTTTGATGATGCTAACATGTAGGTTCCTTTGGTTTTTCAAGGACCATTATGTGAAACTTCCTATAATGCTTAAATTAATCTTAAATTACTTAGTGAATGATTATGGCTTAAGTTAATATAATTTGAAGAGGAGGATCCCTTTCTAGGGTAGCTTTAGGGGTTGCTTAGGTAGACTTGAAGAGAGTGTATGGGCTGTCTCTTCATGTTTTACTCAAGTGAATCTTAGAGTAATCTTAGCTGGTAAGTATATGTTGAAAAGGGAATAATGTTATCTTACGTAGTCTTAATGGTTATTTAAGTGTGCTTGAAGAGGGTGTATGGGCGGTCTATTTTTGTCATAGTTAAGTAAATCTTGGGATAACCTTTGGTAAGAGAGGCATGGTCTATATGGTTGAAGGTGTTGTTAATGCTATATGCTTGACTAGTTGGATATGAATTATATGTAAAGTTAGTGTTAAATGTGGTTCTTATGCTTATGTTATAAAGATTTCTGAAAAGAGCACGTTTCATCCAAATGTCCTTCAACATGATTTTATTGCATATCACCTACTTAGTACATACAATGTGCTAATTCCATATGTTGTTTACTTCTTAAGGTGTAGGTGACGTTTGAGAAGAGTTGGTTTAGATGAAGATTAGATACTAGCACTCATTCAAGCAAAGTCATGGTATGTCCTCAATTGATCCGAGGACATCAATAAGTTTAGCTTATCAAGTAAAGAAATTCTAATAGACTTTTTTTAATTCGTATTCGATTGTTTTATGGGTTGTGATCCAAAGATGTTCATGTGTCTAAGTTGGCTACTTTGAGACTTATCATTTCTATCATTTTCTATTAATGAGATTTTTGTATATGTTGTAAAAAATTTTAGTTCCGCACTACTTTAAATATATGTTATGCAATGAATGATGTCTAAGGGCTTGTATAAAACCTCCAGAAGGTCAAGTACACCGTGTGACGATTCGAGAATGCTCTAACTTCTAGGGTGTACTATTGGGTAGAAACAAATGTCTACACTATGCATGGAAAGTATATGTCCATGAAGCATGAAATCTATCTTAACTCAGATGACTTTATAGGTGTACTATTGTAGTTAATGGTATGGGACTTTGCCTATACATTTGACATGTTTACCTTGATAAAATAGTTTCTAGGGTGGTATCTCTATGTACATGATATAAATGCATAATTAAGCTATGAACATGAAAAATATGATATGATAGAAGTATGAATATGTGTAGTATCCAAATGTGTTTATGTGAACGGTATTCTCATGTATGTACACATACACACACATGAATGCATATAATGAATCCTATATGATAATCTAGTAAAGAGGGAGTCTCTTGAAAGGTATTCTCAATTGTACTCTAAACTAGATATTGCTTGAATATGCTATGTCCATGTGTAAGGTTTTCTCATATGATTTAGGTTGTTGAAAGGAACTTCTCCTCTATAACCTATGAGTTAAGCATATAAGGAGTTAAACCTCCTAAAGTCGTTTTTATGAAGTAAAATTACTAAAGACTTTTCAAGAATGGGAAGTTCGCTTAGCATCGAAATCTTGTTTACTATAGTCCTCACGAGTTGGATAACTACCATGCCCAAAAGTCATAAAGAGTAATTGCAAATATACCTACAAGTTTCGATAACTATGTTACCCCATAGAATCTAGCAAGTGATATCACCTAATATGCTAGCATGATACTCATGTCTTACCAAGCAAGTAAAATACCCTCTTTTGGTGTAAGGAGATGATACCAAATTCCATGTTTTGATTACATGGTCTTATTGTTGGTTAAGGCTAGGATTTCCCTAAAGTAAAATGGAGAATGGAAGTAAATTAATGGACCCTAACTAGGATAACATGAGAAAAGTTAAGCGTAGGTGAGGATATGAGACTTTACCTATGCACTGCACAAGTAGCTAATCAAGGGAGTTCTAGCAAAGTGTTCTATATGTATATGTATATGTCTTATATGCATGATATTATGGTATTGACCTAATTGTATGATAATATGCATGGTATGACTCCCATGTTGTATATATGATGATGTCTCACTTTATTGCATAATGTTTATCTTGTTGACTATATGATGAGATCTTACTTGATATGCATGCAGTTGACTATACATTTAAATGTTAATGTATGAAGTAAGTGATATGTTTGTGTTCTCCTTGTGAGTTTACTAAGTATGTGTGAGGTACATGTACATTGCACTAGTATGATTAGATTTGGATTATTAGTAAGGTCTTGTGATGTCTATATGAAATGAATCCCTAGTATGCTATTGTTTGCTATTTCCTATTATGATGTTATTGATAGTGTTGATTTTCATGTGGTCTTGAAGTGAGTCTTATATGTTGTTCATTGAACATGTCTGTTTATATGTGAAGTAGGTGTTTTAGGATATGTTATATATTCCTATGAATGCCTATGTTTAAGTAAATGAAGGTTATGTGAATATTCACCTTGGTGATCTTATGGTGATGCTTGAGTGTGGATGGTGTAATGGTACACTATTAATATTACTTGGGGGTTAAATGTTTAAGGTAAATGAAGGGTCATTTTATGAAATGTTAAATGAGCTTTAAATGAATAATGTGGTTTATGTTATGTCATGAATAGTGTCCATGACTATGTGAAGTATATGAGTTATGTTTTGCTTATTCTATCAAAGATTTATGAAGTTTTACAAAAATGCATGATGATGGTTTTCCGACTAAATGTCCTTGTTAAATGCATGTTCTTGCATGGTGTCCAATCTTAGTGCATTCTTGTACTAACACCATTCTTCTTCACCTTCTACACAAAGTGTAGTTCATGGACGCTTAAAGGATGTCTCTACTAAAGGGCTTGGTATGTGTTTACCAAGCTTAAGAAAATGGATCCTTATGTTCCATGGATTTCCTATGTCAAGTTTATATTCAATGTATTGTAATATCTTAAATATTATGTTATGATGCTAAAGGGTCGTGTCCCTATTGTATTCTATTGATGTTGAGTCGAAGATGGAATAAGATGAAGTGATGACTCTATCATATGATGTCCTATGAAAGTTTTAAATTTTCTACTTAATTTATTATGCCAATGCGATGAATGATTATTATGGGCTTGTATAAAACCTACGAGAGGTTAAGTATGTCATGTTACTTCTAGGGGGTGCTCCGCAGTCGTGACATAACCCATATTTCTATGTTTTCTACAATTTTATAGGTTTTGGTCATTGAGTTCTTAGGAGGCCAATTGAAGAAGACTTGGACTCTTTTCTCCAAGTGTTGGTAGGTCTCATGTTCAGGGATGTTACCTTTTTCTACGCTCAAGCTTCAAAGTTGTATTGTCATAAAGACATTATTCATTCCTTTATCATTTGAATATTGATGTAAGCCTATAATGGCATATTTACTTTGTATTGGGTATGTCCAACATTTGTACTCATTTAGATGGTTCAATATGAGACAAAGTATTAGAATAATTCTTATGTATCGATTATGTTTTCTAAACGAGAAGCCTATGTAATATTCTTATGTGATGAGTCTACGTAAACTCCATATGTAGTATGCGAGAGGTCTATGTAAACCTCACTATATAGATATATATGAAAAGTTTTAATTGTTCCGCATTTTTAATATACAATATGTTATGACGAATGCTAAGAGGCTAGTCTTAGTCCTCTACAAGAACGACGATGCCAGTTAAGTCTAGGAGGGTGCTCCCCGATCGCGAAACATATAATATCATAGGGTCATAACCCTTACATCAATATGAAAAGAAACTATAGTCTATAACAAAGTCTTTTAGAAAGTGGAACTAAAACATAAGACATGTCCTTGAACATATGAGGACATACCAATCTTGAGAGTGCTGCTTCCCAATATTCAGCTTCTAAGACAATCATCACTTGCCACCTACACTTGTAGAAATAGAGAAACATATGAAATTAGAACATTGAATGGACTAAGTATGGTGAACATGCAAGAAAACCATGCAAAAATGGACATTTACTTAGGATATGATTTTCATGCTATTTTTGTAGAAACCTCATAAAACATGTATAAGAAACATCTTCATGTCAATATTCACATATAAGACATATCCGAACAATCACTTAGAATCCATATAAGCATTCATACCCCCTACCAAAGGTTATCCTAAGATACACCTATGTAAGATATGAAGTGGACGCCCATTAAACCACTTCACACACACCTAGGTGATCCTCAAAACTACCCAGAGTAAGAATATTTTAATTACATAACACTAAGCTTTATTTTTAACAAGAAATCCTGCATGAAACGATTTGAAACTACTTTTTATGTTATAATTGATGTTAATTGAATGATTTAAGATCAAATTCCTTATGAACCCATTCAAATCATGAAATCCTTATTTCGACAATATTATAGGTGATTTTATCATGTCTCTATACTATTAAATTCATGTGTAGTTTACTGTGGGCTATTGAATTATGGAAGAATTATGTTAGAATTATGTGTAGGCTGTCTTAGATTGATAAATTCATATTGTTTTACTTTAGATTCATTGTATATTTAGATTATTGGATTGAATTGGTGATCAAGGCTATGGGTAAGAGCCTTTGAGTAATTAGTTGGTTGAATTAGCTATGGATTGAAGTAGTGATATTGAATTTGTGGTATGTTTACCCAATCCTTAATATATTGTGTAGTATAGGAGTTTAAATTGTGATGATTTGTATGGTCCACTTATATTGGTGGTGCTTAAATTGTATACTTGTGAATTATGTGGCGTGATCGGCATTACTTTGTGAATTGTGAGACAATGTCACCTCGTCGGCATTACTTCATGTATAATGATATTAACATGTTATATTCTTGATGAATTATGTGTATATCTGAAATCAAAGCATGAGTTACACTTAACTGAAGATATATGTTCATGATAGGCTATGGTGATGTCTTGTGTGTATATACTTAATGTTGAAGTGTGAATTTTCCAAGTTGAATTTATAATCATTAGGATGAGATATGTTGATGAATCTATAGGAGTATGTAGGGTGACTTGAAATCATACTAGTTGTCCCTATGTGATTCTTGAATAACATGTTATATGTGAGAATGGAAAGTATATGTGTCTTGTTTTGGTAGACTTGTGTCCCTTACCTGATACATGACGAATATGAATATGAACCTTTGACTTAGTAGGTTATAATACCCTTTGTCATGAATTAATATGTATGAATGAAACATGATCTTGAATATAGTAAAGAAGGTCATTATGTGAAACCTTTTGGAAAGAAGGTTATGATATCCTAGAAGTTGAAAGTCGTAATGGTATCCTTAGGAATGCCATTGAGCTATCCTCTTACCCATTTTAGGCAGCCCTAGTGGACCTCTTTGTTAGGGTGTGTTATGATTGGGTTATGAACAAGATATGGAACCTATTCATATACTCCTGTAATGAATTATTGTATGAGAACAAAGGCTAGAACCGAGTGAGTATGCTTAGGTAGTAGCTCTCGTTAATATGGAGCCTAGAGTACAAAGAAGACCATTCATATTCCTTAACCTTGTGCCTACATGAGATGTGTCCTAGTTCTACCATTGGCAAGTAGAACACCCTCCATCGGAGAAGGTTCATGAATCAGGATTCCATGCATAACTAGCATTGTGTATGTCATTTATGGACTATTCTCATCATGTGGGCTACATGCTAGTGTTGGATAAGTACTATGATGTTTAGGTAGTGGAATGTGATGTTATCTAGACATTGCACGACTAGGATTTGAAGATATTTGTGGGTGAGCGCCCTAGGTATTTTGAAAAAACATTATGTGAATGTTCTTGAGTGTTGAATATCTCTTAAATTGTCTCATCATTATAATGCCTTAAGCAAAGGAATGTTAATGAAAACGTACTTATCTAGAGTAGCTTTGAGGAATGCTTAGGTAGGCTGGAAAGGGGTGTACCGGTCTTTTCATGTCTTACTTTGGTTAGTCGTAGAGTAACCCTTGGTAGGGAGTTCGATTAATGAAATGGGAATTATCTTATCTTAGGTAGACTAAAGGATCTTTTTGGTGTATGTGAAGGGATTGTATTGTCGGTCGCTTCATAATTCACTCAAGTGAGCCTTAGAATCACCTTTGGTAGGATGGTCTCATGTTTATATGTGTTATTGATTCTATCTTATTATATTTGACTTATATGTGAAGTTGGTTTGAAATGTGGCTCTTATATGTTATGTTATGAAGTTTTACTTAGAAGACCATATTTGATACAAATGTCCGTTTTTCATGATTTTATGTATTATGCCATACATAGTACATGCATTGTACTAATTCCATACATTTTGTCTATCTCTAAAGCTTGGATTAGTGTTCATTCAAGCAAGAGTTTGTATGTCCTCACTAGATTTGAGGACATCTTAATGTTTAGATTTCCTTATTAAAAGTATTGTGATAGACTTGGCTATTCCTATATATTGATGTATGGGTCGTGTCCCAATATATTTGTATTTCTAATATGGAGTCTTTGAGACTTAGCCTTTCATTATATTTTTCTATAATAGAGATATTCTGAAGTATTACTATTTCGTGTGAAAAGTTTTAATGGCGCACAACTTTTCATACATATATGCAAGAAATGATGTCTAAGGGCTTGTACAAGACCTCCGAGAGGTCAAGTATGTCCTGTCACAATTCAAGAATGCCATAACATCTAGAGGGTACACTAGGGTCGTTACAGGTTTGAGGTTAGTTAGTCCTCACTCCTTGGTCCAGAACTAATCTATGAAGCTTTGATGAAAGTTCATATGATAATGGGAATATTGAAAATGTCCTATAGTCGGCAAAAATCATATGTCAATAATATGAGGATAGACCTTGAATTTGAAATAGGTGATAAGGTGTATTTTAAGATTTCACCTACGAAATGGATGATGTGAATCGGAAAGAAGGGGAACTTAAGTCCCCGGTAAGTGGGTCCCTATGGAATATTGTAACACGTTTGCAAGGTTGTATATGAGTTTAAATTACCTAGTGAACTAGCTACAATTCACCAGTATTTTATGTCTCCATACTCAAGAAGTGTATCCGAGACCCGGTTCCATTTTTCCTATTAAAGGACTAGATGTGGATGAGGACCTCTCTTATGAAGAGGTTCTGGTGGAAATCCTTCACCGTCTAGTTAGGAGGTTGAGGAACAAAGAGGTGGCCTCTGTAAAAGTTCTATGTCGAAACCACCTAGTTGAGGGTGCAATATGGGAGGACGAGGCCGACATGAAGTCCCGCTATCCTCATCTATTTTCAAAATTTATGTTAGTAGTTCCTCCTAATAATAAAAATAATGAATAATATATATTTGACTTGTCTTCTAAGTAGTTGCATGTTTTTGTAAAGGTTTGTGCCAAGAATGAGTTTTTCATGAAAAAGGCTTTTTGTGTTAACTTGAATATATATGAATATTGAGTGTATGTTGCATTCTTGAGATTTTGTTGTTTTTGTCATTGTCTAGACAAGAAGAATAGCATGTTAACTCTTTGATTTATTTTGAGCTCCTATAAATGTTTAGAAGGTAGTTCCTCATTATGTGTTATGAAATGTTGAGCTATTATTTGTTGTGCATTATAAATTGAGTTGCTTTGTGTAATGTTCTTGCCTATGTTCTGAATGGAGTTAATACTATGAAAGTCCAAAGCCTAATCTAGAGTATAACATGATTTTGTAAGGGTTTTAACACTCCTTCAAGGTTAAATATAATGTATATAAGTAATTTAGGATGTTTTAGAATCAAAGCGTCAACAAACGTCCATGACGTACGGGAACTCGTTCAAGATGTTCTAGTGTGCCTTAACCTATTTGAAAATGTTTTAGAAGTTAGAATTCGACGGAATTTGGTATTAAAGTGTCTAATACGTATTAGAGTTGGATTATTGTCGAAACATACGGGTACGACTCGCCAAGGACAAACCAAAGGGTATTTGAGGAGGACCCTTTAATTGAGGCAAAAAGTAATCTTGAGATACTAGCCATCGACAGTTGCAAGATACAAGGCGTGGTCTGATTAACGAGACATCGATAGACACCATTGATGGTCACATATTCATTTGTCAAAGGGTCAATTTTCTTCACTCCCTGACAAAAACGACGACTGCACATAATGGAGGTGGTCCTGGCCGTTGACTGATCTACGACCCATAGGTCGGGGTCTCGTAGGTCAGGGCCACTGTTTTAATGTCATGTTTTAGATTAGTTAGTTAATTAATTAAGTTATTTAGGGGGTTAATTAATTTTTAGGGATTGTTTAATTAGGTTAGTTATTTAACTATAAAACCTACCCTAAGTCTAAAACCTCACTTAACAACTCTCAATCCAAAACACTATTACTCTTCCTTCTCTCTTCTTTCTCTATCCCAAATAGAAGAACTACATTTAAGGGCTAGTTCAAGGTCTAAAGGAAGCAATCATGGTTCTTTTCTTCATCAATAAACAAGGTATGTGATCCTTTCACATTTGTGTTTCCTTTCCCCAAAGGGTTATTCGAAAATTTATTTCAAAAAGATGAGTTTCAAGTTGGTTTTCTTCTATTATGAATTTGATCTTATAAATTGATTTGTTTATGATTTCTTTAGGTTATTATGATTAGATTATGATGTATTATGATTCAATTATTCTAGCTCTTGGAATTCACCTCTTTTGCGAAGTAGATCATGAATTTTACCACAAATCCCAAACCCTAGGTTATGAAGTATTGATGAATTGATGTGTAGTAGTAATTCAATTGAGTTAATTATTACGTTAATTACTATTGTGTGATGATATACACCCATTGTTGGGTTGAATTGAATGGATGATGGTAAAACCTTGGAGGATGGCTTGTGAAGGAAATGGGGTAAGTCTTTTGATGTCAATTCTTTACTTCAATTATGATTACATATGTTTAGTGATGATGTTATATTGAGTATACCTTATGACAAAGATTGATTAGGGTTGGTATAATGTTGAACTGAAAAGTCTTGAATTATGTCCTGTGAGTTGTTTTGATAGGATGTAATGAAATAAGGGTGGTGATGAATTTGCTTATGTGCCTTGTAATAATATGATTATGTAAATGTTTTAACCTCACATGTAGAAATTGTTTTAAAATTACAATACTCATGCAATTCTCTTTGAGCAATGACTATGACTATAAGGGGTATCTCACATTCGAGGAGCACCCTGTTGACGTAATCGGTGTCGTCATCCTCGAAAAGGACTAAGAATATCCTCTTAGCTTACATCATTAAATTCATAGGTTAAAAATGTGAGAAGTTTAAATCTTTTCAATATCTATCTTGAGGTTTACATAGACCTCTCATATACACATAATATATTTGTATCGAATATACAAAAATTTTGGTATAAGAAGATTACATAGTCTTTACTTCTATTTTACATATATATAAGATACTTATCATACTCTTAAATGAATGTCTCATCTGATAACCATATAAACATGAGTATATGAATTTGGCATATCCCATACATCAATGAAATAAATCCACATATAGGTTATACTATTTTTAGTACTCAAATGAAAAGGAAAGAACTAGAAGTCTTATAACTAGAACAACATCAATAGTTTGATAGTGGCATTGCCCTAGGGAAGTGAGGATCTACCCAACTTTGATGTGTGAGAATTCCAAGTCTTCCTTCAAAGTCGTCTCAAAAGTACATCAATGACCGTAACTTAAAATGTTGGGTAAAAGGGATAAAATAGGGTTAGTACATTACTTGTACTAAGTATGAGACCATATGCATACACATCATAAAAACATGTTAGAAAGGAAGACTTAACGAAAGTATTCTATTTTAGATTTTAAAGGCCTTATGCATATTCAAGAACCAATACCAGTCATTAACACATTTTCTTCAAGTGAAGACCATATTCATCACAATAATTTAATTCAAGATCAGAACCTAAGGTTAAGGGAAAAAGGTCATCTTCTACAAACTAGACAAATACATCAAGAAGTAAAATAATTGAGTCATAATGCATGTTAATCTAATCATAACAACCAAAAGTAACCATGAAAAAATAATTCACAAGAACAATTTCGTATTGGTAGAAAACCCACTTGAATTTCATATATTTAAAATCATCTTGAAGGAACACATTAGGGAAAGAGATCCCAAAGGTGAAATGAATCTCATACATTGTTGATTGATTAATTTTGATGGAGAAACTTGAACCTTATCATCCCAGAACCCTCCTGACCTTGTCTTCTATAGTCTTCTTCTACTTGGAAGAGAGAAAAAAGAGATAAGGAAGAACAATTTAGTTTTGGGAATTATGAGGGCTTATATTAGTGTAATTAGGTTAGGGTCTTTATATAGGTCATTAAAAAACTTAATTATACCTCCATTAAACCCTAAATAATTAAATAACCACCTAATTAATTAAATTAGTCAACTTAAAATCGTGTAGCAAAACAGTGTGCTCATAGACGAAAGCACGACCAACGACCCGTTTGTCAAACGACGGCCAAGGGACAAACCATTTTGTTGGTCCATCGTTTATGAAAGATAGTTTCCATAACAGTCCATTCTCTAAATTGGCTAATGGACCATTGACGCCCCATCAATTTGACCACAAGCCGTCTCGTGCAACCTTCGTTGGACACTGCTTTATTGCAACTTTTGCCAAATTGCAAGGGTCCTCGTCAAAGGACCTTGGTTGGTCCTTCGGGAGTACCCAGACATTTCGACTTTAAAACCACTTTAATATTTTACAGAAACATTACCACAAAATTTCATCATTTTCCGACTCCTAAAACTTTGTCAAATAGGCTAAGGCACACTAGCACATCATTGAACTAGTTTACGGACGTCATGGACGTTCTTTGGCATTTTGAATCTAAAACCTCTTTAATGACTCATATACATTAAAATCGACCTTAAAAAGTGACCCAACCTTTTTACCTCATGTTAGATCTAGAACACATCTTAGATTTTTGGATTGTTACATTATCCCCCCCCCCCCATTAGAAAGATTCCTCTCCGAATGACACTAAAATCATTTGGAAGGAATATACTCAGGACTAGCAGCCCAACCAAAAATAATACATTATCACATGAGTTACAACATCAATCATTACATCCAATTATAGAAAATCAAAAATTCAATTACTACATATAAAGTTCAATATCACAATATGTTCAATTTCCTTCTCACAACAACATGAGCTCAACATATCAATAAGGAGTCAATTATGCCAATTCTCAATCTATAAATATGCTCAATACCCTTTCATATACACTCACCATATCAAAATGTTCCCTCAACTAGGTGTTTCTCCATAGCACTTTTATGGAGGTCACCTCTTTGTTCCTTAACCTCTTCACTTGATAAAGAAGGATTTCAACCAGAACTTCCTCATAAAAGAGGTTCTCCTTCACACCAAGACCCTTAATATGAAGAATAGACTCGGGATGACGTGATAAACATTTTAAGCATGGAAACATGGAAAACTGGAACCACATAATTAGGACTCAACTTCCCTTTCTTTCCAAATCTAACCATTCCCTTAAGAAGCAAAATTTTTAGATACACTTTATCACCTTCTTCAAAATCCAAATCTCTTTTCCTATGATCGGCATAAGACTTTTGACGACTATAGGTTATTTGGAACATATTCCTTATGATATGAACTTTCCCTAATGTCTTATATGTTAATTTTTGAAGCGAAGACTAGCCAACCTAAAACCAACCAATAGGAGATCTACACCTCCTACCGTACAAAGCTTCATGAGGGGCCATAGATATGGATGAATGAAAACTATTATTATATGAGAACTCCACCAATGGCAAATGCTCATCCCAATTTCCCTTAAAGTCAATGATACAAACTATAAGCATATTTTCAAGAGTTTGAATAGTCCGCTCCGCTTTACCATCCGTTTGAGGATAAAAAGTGGTGCTTAACTTTACTTGAGTACCCAAACCTCTTTGAAACGATCTGAAAAACCTAGATGTAAATTGGGCACCTCTATCCGATATGATGGAAAAAGTAACCCTATGAAGACTCACTATCTTGTCAATATAGATACTTGCATAATCTTCCACCGAATAAATAGACTTAAACGGAAAAAAGTGAGCAGATTTGGTCATTCTATCCACTATCACCCATATAGAGTCATATTTCTTTTGAGTTCGAGGCAAACCTACTACGAAATCCATGTTAACATCTTCTTACTTCGAAGTAGGAATTTTGATTACTTTTAGTAAACCACTCGGCCTTCACTTGTTTGCAATTAGGAAACTTTGCAACAAACTCCGTCATACCCCTTTTTAGGCCATTCCACCAAAACACTTCTCTAAGGTCATAGTGAATCTTTTAAAAACCTAGATGAATAGAGTAACAGGATCCATGACTTCCTAAAGGATCCCACTCCTCAAATCATCCACATTAGGCATTCACGATCTCCCTTGGTACTTAAGAACATCATTCCCCCTTGGGAGAATGACTCATTCATCTTTCCAAGAACCGATTCTTTTAACTCCATTAATAGTGGATCAAGTTGTTGCTTAGACTTAACCTTAACCACCAAAGACAACTCAGAGATAAGATATAAAACTACATCACCATTTGGAGAACTTCAACTGGATCTCCTAAACGAGCCAACCTATGAACATCTTTCTTTAGGTTTCTCTTGGCTTCTTCCACATGGGACACATTTGCCATGGACAACTGACTTAGAGCATCCTTTACCATGTTAGCCTTGCCGGGGTAAGTGATAAAACTCATGTCATAGTCTTTCAACAACTCTAACCATCTCCGTTGCCAGAGATTGAACTTCTTTTGAGTGAATACATACTGAAGACTTTTATGGTCTGTATACCACATCCACATGAACCCTATATTGATAATGCCTCCTCACTTTTAAGGGAAATACCACGGCCGCTAACTCAATGTAATGAGTCGGATAATTCTTCTTAGGAACTTTGAGATGCCTAAAAGCATAGGCTATAACTTTACATTTTTCATAAGAACACACTCCAACCCTACTCGGGATGAATCACAATAAAGCACAAAACCCTTAGTACCTTCTTGTAGGGTAAATACCGGAGCAGAAGTAAGCCTATCCTTCATCATTTGGAAGCTCTTTTCACATGCCTCCGACCACTCAAATTTTGCATTCTTTTGGGACAATGTTGTCAAGGGAGAAACAAGAGACGCAAATTCGGTGACAAATCTTCGATAATAATCGGCTAGGCCTATGGTACTCTTAATATCCGTAGGAGCCAAAGGTCTAGGACTATCTTTCACAACTTTGGTCTTATTTAGATCATTCTTTACACATTCACTACATATGATATGACCAACAAATGCTACCGACCTCAACCAAAGCTCGCATTATCTATATTTGGCAAAGAATTGTTGTTCCATAAGCACTTGCAACACCACCCTCAAATGGTACTTTTGTTCACTCTCATTTTTCGAATATACCAAGATGTCATCAATGAAGAAAATGACAAATGAATCTAGGTGACTTCGAAATACCCTATTCATAAATTCCATAAGAGCGACCGGAGCACAAGTGAGACCAAATTACATTACTATGAACTCATAGCTACCATATCTTATTCGAAATGCCATCTTGTGAATATCATCACCTCTCAACATAATTTTGTGATATCCGATCTCAAGTCAATATTGGAAAAGTTACTCCCACCTTCGAGTTGATCAAATAAATTATCAATCAGAGGGAGAGGATACTTATTCTTGATTGTCAAATTTTTGAGTTGATGGTAATCGATACATATTCTAAGAGATCCGTCCTTCTTCTTCACAAATAATACCGGAGCACCCCATGGAGAAATATTAGGACAAATAAAGCCCTTGTCTAATACATATTTGAGTTGAGACTTCAACTCTTTCAATTCGGACAGAGCCATCCGATAAGGAGGAATTAAAATTGGATATGTATCCGGAAGCAAGTCGATATCAAAATCAATTTCCCGTTTGGGAGGGATACGGGGAAGGTCATTAAAGGATCTCAAGAAATTCCCTCACTACGGGGTTAGTCTCTATGGGAGTAATTTTGGAGTCTAAATATTGCTCTATTATAATATGGTATAAAAACCCTATAGAGATCACCCTACAAATATTCAAACAAGAAATGATTCGAACTCTAGGAATAAAATTTCCCTCCTTCCACTCTAAAATGAGTTCATTTGGAATGTTAAACATCACCACCCTTGTTCTACAATCTATCGAAGCAAAGCAAGCATTAAACCAATCCATGCAATAAAAGCCATCAAAATAATACTTGTCAAGTTCTACTATTTCAACATGAATAACTCTATTGGGAAACATTATAGGACAATTTCTATACTCTTTATTCAACAACCGAATCATCGACTGAGGTAGTTACTATGTAAGGTCACTAATGATATCGGGCAATATGTGAAACTCTTTAGTGACTAGAGGAGGAAAAAATGACAATGTAGCACCAGGATCAAGTAAAGCATATACATCAATAGAAAGGGCTTTCAACATATTTACCACAGCGGGAGAAGTCTCTTTCTCACCTCTAGAGCGGAGAGCATAAAAGAGATTCATCTTCAGAGAATCTACATTGGAACCAATTGCTTGATCATGAAAACTACCCTTGTCTTGACCCTTCTTATTATGGAAATACCTAACCTTGTGATCACTCTTGCCACAACAAAATCAATTGTCTGTCCCAAAGAGGCAATCACCATAATGCTTCTATCCACACTTTCCACAAGTTAGCTTCTTGGTTTGTGAAGTAGTACCCCTTCACTTTTTAGACTTATGGTTAGACACCCTATCATCCCGAGCCTTAGGGAACTTGGATGGAACTTCATTAGAGAACCTCTTCTTGAACCTTGGTTTGTCTTGGATATCAAGCATACCCATTGAAGAACCACCATAAAAAGACCTTGCCTTTTTGGCATCTCTACTCTTCCTCTTAAAGCTTTTAACTTCCACTTGTTGAGTATGAACCATGAGACGAGAAATGTTTATATTATCATGTAAAATAGCGGAACGACATTCTTCTTCCAAGTCATCCGACACTCCTATCACAAATTAGCTCATTTCATCTCTAGGGTCGGAAACTAAACAAGGATCATACTTTGACAATTTAGTAAATTTCAAAGAGTAGTCAAGTACACTCATACCTCCTTGACAAAGGTTTATAAATTCTTCGACTTTTGCTTCCATCTTCTCCCTAGGACAAAATCTATCAAGAAAATCCTTCTTGAAGAGCTACCATGTCATTGGTCCACCCCTTAAAGGCATATTGTCTCTCCATTGGACGTACCAAGTTTGGGCCACATCTTTGAGTTGATAAGTGGATAACTCTTATTTATCACTAGTAGTGTACCCCATAGCATAGAGAATCTTTTAGGTCTCCTCAGTGAACTTTTAGGGGCGTTCCTCATCTTTGGACCCATAGAAAGTAGGGGGATTCATCCTAGTGAAATCCCTCAAACGGAAGGACATGGTTCTTGTCAATTCCCGAGCCACACCCTAGAAAATATGGCACTCTCGGACTTCAACCGGCGTACTTGTTACTCGGAACACTTATACAAGCCCTTTCATATCGTTCATCGCATATACATATTGAAATGTAGTGTGGAATTAAAACTTTTAACAAACCATTATAATATATTTTATAACATCTTTCATTAGAAAGCATAGAAAATACTAAGTCTTAATCTCATCAAATGTTAGACACGAGCATACATGGAACACAACCCATACATCAAATATAGTAATACTTAGTCTATTACATTAATTCAATATAGAAGAAAACAAGGATAACTATGCCCTCGAAAAAAGAGAGGACATACTTCGACTTCACATGAATGATGCCATACTCCAAGCCTTGATTCTCATTGCTCTTCAACTACCAACCACTATAGAGATAGAAATATATATGAAATTAGTACAAACACATGTACTAAGTGTGACATAATGCATAAAAATCATGAAACAGACATTTATTGGAAATATGTATCTTTTGATTTAAAAATCATAATAATAGCATAATGAAAACATTCAACATCTATGAAACACATAATATAACACATAAGCATTTTATAACATTTTTATAGACCACTGCACAATGAGGTCATTCACTGCTACAATGAACTCCTTCACTGTTACAGTGAAGTCTCTCAACTTCACATTGTACACATCCTAGCATGTAATCTTCTCACTAAAAGCTATCCTAAGACTCACTCAAGTAAGTCAAAGAGACACCGTCCATACACCCTCTCTAGGCACACCTAAATGATCCTCCCGTCTACTTATAATGAGACAAATAAATTTACAAAACACCAAAACACAAAACATGTATAATATGACATTCTCCTCACCAAGGCTATCAAAAGACTTACTTACGTACTCCTACAAGAGAATTCACATACACCCTCTTCAAGGTTACCTACATAATCCATAAGACATCATAAGTTTAGATCATGCCCAAGGTATAAACAAACTTCCCTCACTAGAGTCATTCTCAAGACTTCCCTAGATAATATATGAAGAGATCATCCCTTTTTGCCCTATCACACTTTAACTAGGAAATCATTAAAGTCACTCTAGATTAGGTACTTATTCATTTACATGCTTTCTAACATAAGTCAATATTTCATTAGTTCATTAAGAGACATTCATCACATAGAGGACATTAAAGTAATGGTCTTTGATAAGACCTAGGGACTCTCACTAACATCTTCAAATCCTAAGGTGCAATGTCAAGGTAGCATCCCATACCACCACCTAAACTTCATTGACTTCTCAAATACAAGTAGGTATCCCATAAGATGAGAATAGGGATTAAGTGACATAGATCGTGGTAGCAAAGCATGGAATCAAGATTTGTAACCTACTCCTAGTGAGGGTCTTCTACTTGGCAATTGTACAACTTGGAAACATCCCATGTAGGCACATGGTTAAGGAATATGGGTTTTCTTTACACTCTAGCATCATTTTTAACTAGAGCTACTTCCCTTACCATACTTACTTGGTGCTAGCCTTAGTTCTCATAGAGTAATTAACATAAAGGATCATATGAAGGGGTCCCATATCTAGTCCATAACCCAATCACATTCACCATACCAAAGAGGTCCCCCAAGGGCTACCTTACAATGGCGAAGAGAATAGCTGAATGACTTTCCTACGGATGATATGATGTCATTCCATAAAACCGACCCTAGGTCCACCATTCATTACCAGAAGGATACTATTACGACATTCAACTTCCAAGGTTCATAATCTTACCAGTAGGTTTAAGGTTTCAATTAAAGGACCTTCGTAAAATCATTCAAGGTCTCATTTCATTCATACATGCAAGAATAATAGGCTTTAGCATCCTAAGTCAAAACATTTCATATCCACATATCATTCATGTATCAAGAAGAGGGACTTAAGCCTACCTAAACAAGACACATCATTACTTCACTTTATCACATATACCATATAAAATTCAAGAAGCACATAAGCACAACTTTGAACATCTTTTTGTAACCCTGTACACTACTATAACATCATAAAAATTCATCATACGACTCAATAAAAAATTAGGAAGAATCACGCACCAAGTCTAAGACTACACACACAAAGAAATAGTCATAGTCTATCATGATCACCTAATATCAATTGAAGAACACATAATTTCACATTGCTTAACATCTACGTAGATATGATCATACTTCACATAATCAACTACAGAAATCACAATAATACTTCATGTACTGTCGACAATACTTCACATAATCAACTACACAAATCACCATAATACTTCAAGTACTATCGACAAGGCCATGATCTTCATAATATATAAAGTAACACCGACAAGGTCACATTATTCACATAACACCGCTACTATAAATGGACCATACAAATCAAAAAATAATTCAAGAGAAAAATTATATAAAACAAAGAGAAATAGGGTACCGTACCACCAATACATTTTCTCCACTTCAATCATTAGCTAAATCATCCAATTCAATACCAGTAGGCCCATACCCATGGCCAGGATCATCAATTCAATACAACAGGCATAATACTCAATGAAGCTAAGTCAATTCAATGTAGATATCAATATAAGACAACCTCAACTTGAATTTAATACAATTCTTACATCATTCAATAGCCCATAGAAAACTACACTGGAATTCACAAGCATTAAGACCATATCAATTAACCCATAAAGTAGTTAAAATCTAGGGTTCATCAATTATGGGTTCATAGATTAATTGTGTTTAAATCATATAATTAACAAGTATTCCAACAATATATAATTATTTAAAACCTTTAATGCAAAAACTTATGGATAGATCATAAAATTGGACAAGTTCATCTTTTAGAAAACATTAGAAATCTCTTTGAATTTTGGGCTCCATGACCAATAGAGTTTCAAGAATCAAAAACCATACATAGATTAAGTTAATCCACAAATTTGATGAAGAATCACCACTCAAATGTCAAATCCAAGCTCTTCCTTGAGTTTTGGCTAAAAGGGAGTTCTAGAGTATTTCATAGGGTTTTGGGGTGTTGATTTTGAATAATGAATTATCCTAAGTGTTTAAGGCTTATAAAAAAATTTCAAATAACCAAAGTACCCCTATGTAAGCGCCTAGAGTCTTATTTGTATATAAGGTGAATTATCTAGAGTTTACAGTAAACCTGCGCAGGATGATCGACCATCGACGGCATGACCATCACGGGGCGTCAGTAGACAAACGGACCGTCCTGTCCTCCGTCGATTGTCTCAGAGCTTGGAAAAAGGGATATTATCTCCCTCTTCTAAGTAACCATCAACGCCCTCCAACTGCAGGGCGTCAACAAAGCCATTACCCGTCGTTTTCCATCCGTAGGTGGGACTGCCTTGGGGAGTTTTGGCCACCAACTTTAGTCCTACCTCAAGGACCCTTGGATGGTCCTTCGGTATTTTCTCAGGGACGTTTCTAACCCGAATATTTTTGTATACGAGGTTTGGACCTTCCACATAAAATTCATCCAAAACGAACATGTAAAACTTTAAAAAACATACCAAGACACGCAAGGTCCTTTCAAGGCAAACCTTTCGAACATCATGGAATTTTGACCTCCAAACTTCTCGTAACTTGACACAATTCCTATATACACTATAATAACTCATTTAAGAACATCATTGACTCTTAATTAAATATATAAACATAAAGTACATATGAGGAACAAAGGTGACTTATCGTAAAAACGTCTTAGTCGTTCCTTGACGTTTGACTTCCAATGCATCTAATTTCTTAGACACACCTCAATAATACATTATAGAGAATTTTAGGACCTTATACCACCATTATAACCATCTTAGGCTCTAGTTCACCTAAGTCATTTTCAAGATCTTACAGTGGTAACTTGTTGGTTTACTTGGGGCACCACCACCCGATTAGTTTGGCCGTCATGGCTTGTGTAGTAATTGCTTGGGACATTTGTAGAAATCTTACCCTATGTCACCATCCCTCATATGTTGAAGATTTACCGGAGCTTGGTAATCATTAGCACTTCTTCAAGAGGTGGGACTTGATTGCATCGAGGAGGAACCCCCACATTGTCAATCTCTTCATCAAGTCTTTGAGCGGCTGTTCTTCCAGTATTCATTTCCTATAATAACAATAAAAGGATAAGATTCTAAGGGAACATTAAGCCAATACTCTAGAGGCACGATATTATATTTACAAGAAAGTGAGAGTTTCCTATGCATCACATAGTTTCGTCTTTATAAGTTTGGTGCATTTCACAATTATGGATAAGAATCTACATAGAAGTGGTTGAGTGATACATCGACTCTAAAGTATTAAACCTCATGCTCTGATACGAAGTTTATCGCATCCGAGGAACACCCTCTAGACGTAACCGGCGTCGTCATCATCGGAGAGGACTAAGACTAGCCTCTTATCTTACTACATTACATTCATAGGTTAAAAATGCTAAAAATTTATAGATTTTCTATATATATCTTGAGATTTACATATACCTCTGACATACACATAATATATTCATATTGAGTATAAATAGACCCTTCATATAAGAAGATTTCATAGTCTTCTACTTTTATTACACACACACACACACACACATACATACACACACACACACACACACATATACACACACACATACACAATGTGTGTGTGTGTGTGTGTGTGTGTGTGTATATATAAAGATACTTAACATAGTCATAACCATCTAAACAAGAGTATATCAATTAGGCATATCCCATACATCAATGTAATAACGCCATATATATGCTATACAATCTTTAGTACTCAAATGAAAAGGAAAGAACTAGAAGTCTAATAACTAGAACAACATGAATAGCTTGATAGTGACATTGCCCTTGGAAAGTGAGGACCTACCCAACATGGATTAGTGAGAACTCCAAGTCATCCTTCAAAGTTGTCTCAGAATCCCTTGAACAACCGGAACCTAAAATGTTGGGGAAAAGGGAGAAAATGGGGTTAGTACATCACTTGTAGTACATATGAGACCATATGCACACACATCATAAAATAATTTTAGGAAGGGACACTTCATGAAAGAATGCTATTTTACATTTGAAAAGCCTTGTGCAAATTCAAGAACCAATACAAGTCATTAAGACATATTTATCAAGTCAAGAACATATTCATCACCAGAACACCCATACTATGTCTAGCCGAGTAAATCATACATACCAACATACTTGATCATATAATCAAGACAACTCTATAATCAAGTTATAACCTCAACAAGCATGAATAAGATTTCATCACAACATAACAAAAGCCCCATAACGACAAATACTCATGAACCCTCATTAAATCAACTAGTGCAATGACTAAGTGAAGCCCCATAACCTTACTTATCAAGTAAACCTAACAAGAACCATAGCCAATGTCCAACTTCACCTATCAGATCATTAAGATTACATAACATCATACTTTAGCAATAGGGACAAACATATGTTCATAAGTGAATGCAACACCATATGGTGCTATCAACATGTAATATCATCACGTACATATAATTTACATTTATAAGTATATACATACATAGGAACATCCTCCTAAGACACCCTTCAATGATAACTAGTGTAATGTATAGGTAGAATCCCATAACTCTACCTAGACTAAGCTAAACCACTTAGTTAGTCCTAGTTAGAGTTCATTAATTACTTTATTTTACCTTCTGGGAACATTTTGCCTTTACCGACATAGACCACATCAGCTAATGTGGAATCTGGTGTCATGGAACCCTACACCGAAAGAAGGCGGACTACTTGCCAAGGTACTACCAAAATACTCATGCAATTCATATTGAGCTATGATGATGATGATTATATAAGGATATACATTATGACCTACATTAATTTATGATAATTAATAAAGGTATTAAAGACATTTCAAAAAGAGACTCTAGCTTTGCACCTAGTGAACTAGAAATTAAGAGTGTCCCTTCCCACATAAGGAATGTACGATCACTGTTGCACACCTGAGATTGGAGACTATAACACATGTAGCATAAAGATGGTCCAAAATACATATCCTAGTTATTGAACTATACAAGAATCATTGGAATACTAGCTAGTGGATCCACATAGATGCTATGTTCATATTTTGGTAGTACCTTGGCAAATAGTTTGCCATGTTTCGGTGTAGGGTTCCATGACATCGAATTCCACATTAGCTCATGTGGTCTATGGTGGTTAAGGAATGATTTTCCCAAAATGTAAAATGAAGTTAAATGAACTCTAAATAGGATGACCTAAGGCGTTTGTCTTAGTCTAGGTAGGTCTACGAGAGTCTACCTATACATTGTAGTAGTTAGTCTTGAGGGATGTCATAGAAGGATTTTCTTATGTTTTTATAAGCTTGTAAATAAAAATGATATGTATAGGTTGATCTTACATCTTAATGACACTATGTGATATTGATTTCACTTCACTAGCGTGTGGTGGTTCTCTATTGCTAGAGCATTATAATGTCTACTCTTAATAATATAGTATGTAAAGTTGGGCATTGCTTATAGTTCTTGCTGAGTGTACTTTGTTGAGTGAGATTATGGGGCCTTACTTATTCATTGCAATAGTGTATTTAATGGGGGTTGATGATAGTAATCTTGCTTAGGTTATGACGTTATAAACTCATTTACATGATTGTTGATATTATAACTTAATGATAGAGTTGTCTTTAGTTTGTGCTCAATTATATTGATATGCACGTTGACTTGACTAGAATTATTTTTGTTGGTCTAGTAATGTACATGGTCTTTACTTAAGGAATATGTTGTTATTGGCTTATATTGGGTCTTGAATGTGCATAAGGCTTTCCAAAGTTACTTTGCATGATTTTGAATAAATGTCCCTTTTTAGCATGATTTCAATATTGAATCTGCATATGATTCCATACTTAGTACAAGTGATGTGCTAACCCCATTTCTCTCTTTTCCCAACATTTAGGTTTGTGATCATTGAAGGATTCGTGACAACTTTTGAAGGAAGGCTTGGAATCATTCTCTAAGTGTGCGTATGTCTTCAAGTCCGAGGATGATGCCTTTTTATTACTCTGGCTATTATGTCTTCAAGTCCGAGGATGAAGCCTTGTTATTACTTTAGCTATTGATCCTTCTTATAGTCTAAAGACGATCATTTCATTCATGTTCTTTCAAGATATTGTTGTATGCCCTAAGTGGCATTTCTACATTTGTGTAAGGGCTTGTGCCCATATGGCTGACTCCGTTTAGATTGTTTAATATAAGACATCCCTTTTTGATACTATATGATGTAAGTTGTCTATATGTTTCATAAAAGTAGAATACTATGTTTTCTTCGTATACGAAGGGTAGAGTATACTCGATATGAATATATTATGTGTAAGTGAGAGGTCTAAGTAAACCTCATGTAGTAGTGTAGACAAAATGTTTTAAATTTTCTGCATTTTGAACCTATGAATGTTATGATGAATGCTAAGAGTCTAGTATTAGTCCTCTCCAATGGCGACGACGTCGGTTACATCTAGGGGTACTTCCTGAATTTTAAACACATGGTATCAATGCATGAGGTTAAATATCCCTAGAAACGGTCTCATTAAACCACGTCTATGTAGATTATTTTAATAATTGTTTAGCGCGCCACACTTATGAATGAGAGACTATGTGATGCTTAGAAACTCTCATCTCTTTGTATTTCTATGTCGTGCCTCTAGAGTCTTGTAATGTGCTTTAATCTAAACCTTGTATCGTGGATATAAGTATGAACACTTAAAGAGCAGTTGCTAGAAGGGCCGAGAAAGAAATTTTTAATGTGGGAGCTCATGACAACAAAGTGCCTCCACAATATAAGCAATTGGCTCCACTTGAAGAAGTTGCTATAGGTGATCAAGTTTCGGTTGTTCCTCCACCGATGACAGATGGAGAGATAAGGGAGGCTTTTTTTATTTTGCCAAAGCCATGACCTCTTAAGCCAATGCTGTCACTTCCCAAGTACAAGCCACGAAGGATTAAGTAAATAGGTAGGTTGGACCTCCAATGCCTCAACATGCTAACAATATGGCCTCTCGTTTGAGAGAATTTACTAGAATGAACCCGCCTATGTTCTTCGGTTCCAAAGCGGATGAAGACCCTCAATACTTCCTCGATGAGGTCTATAAGATTCTCTATGCTATGGTGGTGACCCAAATATGGTATGTTCAATGGAGAGATAATAGGGCACTAAGGGGTGGTCCGGTGACTTGGGATATCTTCAAAAGGGCATTCCTTTATCTCTTATTACCTAGAGATTTTATTGAAGCCAAAGTTGAAGACTTCATCAACCTTCGTCAAGGTATGAGTGTACTTGACTATTCCTTGAAATTCACTAAATTGTCAAAGTATGCTTCATCCTTAGTTTCAACCCAAGGATGAGATGAGTCATTTTCTTATGGGGTTGTCTGAAGATTTGGTTGAAGAATGTCGTTTGGCTATGCTTCATGATAATATGAATATATCTCTTTTCATAGTTCAAACTCAACAAGTGGAAGAGACTAGGCTAAGGATAAAGAGTAGGGAGGCAAAGAAATCAATGTCAAATGAAGGTGGTTCTTTTAAGGGTAGGCTTGATATTCAAGTCTAGCCAAGGTTCAAGAAGATATTTTCCAATTAAGTGCCCTCCAAATTTTGCAACGCTCGTGATAAAAGTATGTCTAACCCTAAGTCTCAAAAGCGAAGATGTACTATTTTACAAAGCAAGAAGCCAACTTATGGAAAGTGTGGTACAAAGTGTTATGGTGATTGCCTTATTTTGAATGTCTAATGCTTTGGGATTTGCAAGAGTGCCCACAAGGTTAGGGATTGCCATAATTTGAAGGGGCAAGACAAAGGTAGTGGGAAATCTCAAGCTAGTGGTTCTAATGTGGATGCTCCAAAGAAGAATCACCTTTATTCTCTTCGCTCAAGGGGTAAACAAGAGATTTCTCGCAATGTGGTGAACGGTTACAAGTCTTCTCTATTTATGTATATGCTTTACTTGATCCAGGTGCTACATTATTTTGTGTTACTCCCTTGATAGATAGGAAGTTTGACATTTTGCCCAATATTCTAATTTAACAGTTCATGGTAACTACCCCGGTAAGTGAGTTGGTGGTTGCAAAGAGTGTATATAGAAATTTTCCTATATTGTTGATCAATAGAGTTACTCATGTTGAATTAGTAAAATTTTATATGGTCGATTTTGATGTCATTTTGTAGATGGATTGGTTGAATGATTGTTTTGCTTCCATTGATTGTAGAACAAGAACTGTAAAGTTCAATTTTCCAAAGAACCCATCTTTGAGTTAAAGGGGGGAATTCTATTCCTAGAGGTAGTATTATCGCTTGTCTTAAGGCTTTTAAAATGATCTCAAAAGGGTATTTATATCATATTGTAAGAATCAAAGATTTAGACTCCAAAAATCCTCCCATTAAGTTAGTCCCCGTAGTAAGGGAAACTGATTTTTGTTTCGACTTGCTTACGGATACCAACCCCATTTCAATTCCTACTTATCGGATGGCTACAGCTGAATTGAAATACTAGAAGGCTCAACTTAAGGACCTACTAGACAAAGGCTTCATATGACCTAGTATTTCTCCATGTGGTGGTCCGGTATGGTTTGTGATGAAGAAGGATGGGTCCCTTAGAATGTTCATTGATTATAGCCAACTCAATAAAGTCACTATAAAGAACAAGTATCCTCTCCCTCTGATTGATGACTTGTTTTATCAAATTCAAGGGGCAAGAACTGTAAAAGTTCAATTTTCCGAATGAACCCATCTTAGAGTTGAAGGAGGGAATTCTATTCCTTGATGTCATATTGATCGCTTGTCTTAAGGCTTTTCTATTGATCTCAACAGGGTGGTTAGATCATATTGTAAGGATCAAAGATTTAGACTCCGAAAATTCTCCCATTAAGTTAGTCCCCGTAGTAAGGGAAACTGATTTTTGTTTTGACTTGCTTCCAGATACCAACCCCATTTAAATTCCTCCTTATCGGATGGCTACAACTGAATTGAAAGAGTTAAAGGCTCAACTCAAGGACATACTAGACAAAGGATTCATATGACCTAGTATTTCTCCATAGGGTGCCCTGGTATTGTTTGTGATGAAGAAGGATGGGTCCCTTAGAATGTTCATTAATTATCCCAAACTTAATAAAGTCACTATTATGAACAACTATCCTCTCCCTCGGATTGACGACTTGTTTAATCAACTCCAAGGGGCAAGCTACTTTTCTAAGATTGAGTTGATATCAAGGTATCCCAAACTTAGGGTGAGAGGTGCGGATATACAAAATGGCATTTCAAATAAGATATGGTCACTATGAGTTCCTGGTAGTGTCCTTTGGTCTCACTTATGCTCCAACAGCGTTTATGGATCTCATGATAAGGTGCTTTGAATTTACCTTGATTCATTTGTCATTGTCTTCATTGACTAGATCCTTGTATATTCAAAAAATGAGGGTTAACAGATAGACCATTTGAGGGTGGTGTTACAAGTGCTTAAGGAAAACGAAATATTTTCCATGTATAGCAAATGTGAGTTTGATCGAAGGAAAATAGAAGCCGTGAAAAATTGGCCTAGACCATTGACTCCTACCGACAGTACACCTTTGTTGGGTCTAGCGGATACTATAGGAGGTCTGTGGATGGTTTTGCGTCCACTGCTCTTCCTTTGACTACCTTGACACAAAAGAGTGAGAAATTTGAGTGGTCGGAGGCATGTGAAAGAAGCTTTAAAATCTTGAAAGAGAGACTTACTCCGCTCCAGTTTTGACTTTACAGGAGGGTATCAAGGGCTTCTTTGTATATTGTGATGCATCCCGAGAGGGCTTAGGGTATGTCCTTATGAGACATAGGAAAGTAGTAGCTTAAGCTTCTAGACAACTTAAGGTGCATGATTAGAAATATCGAACTCCTGATCTTGAATTAGGTCCGTGGAATTGGCCTTGAAATTATGGAGGCATTATATGTATGGTGTCTTCAATATGTTTTTACTCAAAAGGAGTTAAATCTTCGATATAGAAGATAGTTGGAATTTTTTAAAGATTACAACATGAGTGTTCTCTACCACACCGACAAGGCGAATGTTGTTGCAGATGCTCTAATTTATATAACCATGGGTAGTGTGCCTTATGTAGAAGAATCCAAGAAATACATAATGAAAGATATTCATAGGTTGACTTACTTGGGTGATAGATTGGAAGATTCTCCAAATGGTGGTTTTATGATCCATCATAACTTTGAATCGTCTTTGGTGGTTGAGGCGATGTCTAGGAAACAATTGAATAACCATTGATGGAGTTGAAGGAATTAGTTTTTGGTAAGCTTAATGAGTCATTCTCCTTAGGGGGGATGGTATCTTGAGGTATAAAAGAAGGTTGTATGTACCCAATGTTGATAACTTGAGAAACTGGATTCTTGAGGAAACTCATGGTTACTTGTATTCCATTCATCCGCTTCTCCAAAGATGTATCATGAACTTACATCAGTGTTTTGGTGCGAAGGCTTAAAAGGGAACATAACATAATTTCATGCAAAATGTCCAAATTGCAAACAAGTGAAAGCCGAGCACAAAAAGACGAGTGGTTTACTTCCAAAATCCACGTCCCACTTGGAAATGGAAAGATATTAACATGGATTTTTTTGTAGATTTGCCTCCGACATAAAAGCAACATGAATCTATATGGGTGGTTGTACATAGGTTTACGAAATCCGCTCATTTTACACCCATCGAGTCTACTTACTCGGCGGACGATTGTACAAGAATCTTCATAGATGATATTGTGTGGTAGTGATATTCCTTAATCCATCATATCGGAAAGTGGTTCACAATTCAAATCTAGGTTTTGGAGTTCATTCCATAACGATTGGCTAAAAGGTAAAGCGAAGCCCCGCTTTTCATCCCCAAATGGATGGTCAAGAGGAGCATATTATTCAAACCCTTGAGGATATGCTTGGATATTGTATAATTCACTTCAAAGGAAATTGGGATAAATACTTGTCGTTGGTTGAGTTTTCTTACAACAATAGTTACCATTCATCCATATCTAGGGCTCCTTTTGAGGCTTGGTACGGTATGAGATATAGGTTTCCAATTGGATTGTTTGAAGTGGGAGAGTCTTCACTTTTGGGTCCCGAGTGGATTTATATGACTTTGGAGATATTTTATATAATAAGGAATCACTTGAAAACATCCTATAGCCGGCAAAACTCTTATGCGGTTTATAGGAGAAGAGACTTTGAGTTTGAAGAAGGTGATAAGGTGTATGTAGAAATTTCACCTATGAAAGGGTTAGTGATATTCGACAAGAAAGTAAAGTTGAGGCCTCGTTATGTGGTTCCTTATGACATTTTTCAAAGGGTTGGGAAGGTTGCATATGAGTTGAGGTTACCTAGTGAATTGGCTTCGGTTCATACGGTATTCCATGTTTCCATACTTAAGAATTGTATTGGTGATCCCGAGTCCAATCTTCCTATTGAGGGTCATGGTTTGCAAGAGAACCTATCCTTTGAGGAGGTTCCGATTGAAATCATTGATAGACAAGTAAGGAGTTAAGGAACAAATAGGTGGCTTCCGTAAAGGTGTTACGGAAAAAACGACCTAGTTGAGGGAGCAATATGGGAGGCCGATGCCGACATGAAGTCTTTTTTCCCTCATATATTTGGTAACTAAGGTTAGTTGTTCCTATTTATAGTTAAAATAATGAGTTTATTTGAAGTTGCCTTGATTTTTGGGAAAATATGGAAATATATGTTTTGTTACAATGATTTACAGTGAACTATGACTATAGAAGTTAATGTATTCAAAGAATTTATGCTCTTTTACTTGATTTGAAAGTTGTGGTGTATTTTGGTATGTTTTTCCTTATTGAGTAGTGTTGAGAATGATGATATGTGTTGATGAAAGATTTGTCATAAGCGAATACGCATGTAGTGAATGTTGACCACTTATGAGTTGAAAATAATGTTTTTATTTGAATTGTGTAAAATGTCATGTGGTTATGTTTTTTGGTATGATAACTCATATTTTGATATGTTTTGTTGGTTGGTCTTCTAGTCTTAAGTCTATTCCTTCCTTCAAAAGGATTCTAGTGTCATTAAGGGATGAATGTTCCTAAGGGGGGGACAATGTAATACTCCGAAAATCTGAAGCCTAATATAGAGCCTAACATGAGTGTCTAAGGGTTGTAAAACTGTTTTAAGGTCAAATATAATGTATATAAGTCATTAGGGAAGTTTATGAATCAAAGCGTCAAGAAACATCCATGACGTATGGAAATTAGTTCAAGAGGTGCTACTGTGCCTTAGCCTATTTCACTAGATTTTAGGAGTCGGAATTTGATGGAATTTGGTAGTAAGGTGTATAATACGTATAAGTGTTCGTTTATAGTCTAAACGTCTAGGTACGACTTCTAAAGGAACAACAAAAATTGTTCTTGAAGAGGACCCTTGCATTGTGGCTAAAAGTTGTCTTGAGACAGTAGCCATCGACGGTTGCAGGCTACGAGGCTTGGTCTGATCAATGAGGCGTCAATTACCACAGTAAATGATCACTTATTTATTTGGAAAATATTCCATTTTGGTCACTCTGTGACAAGAATGACGACAGCATGGGACGGTGGGTGTCCTAGCCGTCGACTGACCTACGACCCATAGGTCGGGGTCTCATAGGTCAGGTACACTATTTTGCTTTCAAGTTTTAAGTTAGTTAGATAATTAATGTAGTTAGTTAGGGGGTTAATTAGTGTTTAGGGGTTTGTTAATTAGGTTAGTCAATTAACTATATAACTTACCCGAAGTCTAAAACCTCACTTAGTACCTCTTAATCCCAAAACCCAATTGCTATTCCTTCTATCCCAAATAGAAGAACTTCATTGAAGGGCTAAGTAAAGGTGTAAGGGCATAAATAAGGGTGGTTTTCTTCATCAACTATTAAGGTATGGTATCCTTTCACCATTGGGATTCCTTTCCCCAAAGGGTTCTTTAAAATTTGATTTCAAAAATATGACTTTCAAGTGGGTTTTCTTCTATTACGAATTTGATCTTCTAAATTGCTTTGTTTCTGATTTCATTAGGTGATTATGATTAGATTATGATGTATTATGATTCAAATATGCTAGTTCTTGATGAACTAACCTAGTTTGCGAAGTAGATCACGAATTTGACCAAAATCCCAAACCCTAGGTTATGAACTAGTGATGAATTGATGTGTAGTGATTCAATTGACTTCATTATTGTGTTAAATATAAGATCCTGAAATTTTCTAAGTTAAGTCCTAGCAATTCATAAATTTTCGTATAAGGTCAAACAGAGTGACTCTTAATTTTCTTAGGTTTTAAGGTAAATTTCATAGTGTGCGAACCATTTTCAATATCAATTAAGGTCATTAGAAAAACCTTGCACAAAGTAGACATAAGATTGTATTTGGGTAAGCATCAAACGACCATATCTCTTAGAATATTAAGAGTTACGTGAGTCATGACCTATCAAATTAATTATATTTGAATCCTCTTTCAAACTCCACCAATTTCGCATCAATCTAGCTTTTGAGTAAAAAGTTACGACCATTTTAGTGAATTGTATGGTGCAGTCCCGTTTTGGCTGCAGGAAAGTAGTAATTAAGGTAATTTCCTATCATTTTCCCACTAGGAAAACCTAAATAAAATGGGTTTCACAAGTCATTTAAAGCCTTACATAATCCTAATTCGATCTTTAAATTCATCATTTTCTTATCTTTCAAACTCTAGGGAAAAAACCTCAAGGAAAAAAAATCAAAGTAGAAGAGTCCATTCAAGAAAATTCAAGATTTATTAAGATTCTGTAAACAAGGGTAAGGTTTGATCTAGGATTGAAGTTCTTCATTGATTTCTTCACCAAATTTTGTGGATTTTCTACAATAAAGGTATGACTTTTGATCCTTGAAACTTGTTTCATCAAGGAGACCATCTTTCAAAGATGTTTTCTAAAGTTTTCAAAAGATGAATTGACCTTTTTATGATCTACCATGGGTTCTTACTTCAAAGGCATTTAATCATTGTTTAGTGATTTAATTATGGTTATTAATGTTATTTTTACTCAATCAACCTATGAACCCATGAAATTGATTGACCCTATATTTTGAGTAACTTATGGGTTACTTGATATTGGTCTAATGTTTATGAATTAATGTGTAGTTTCTTATGGGCTTTCTAATGATTTAAGAATTATATTCAATTGATGTCTAAATGGTCTTAGATTGTTAAATATGTATTGAATTGACATAGTTTCATCTAGAATTATGATTTATACTTTGAATTGATGTTCATGGCCATGGGTAAGGACCTTATGGTATTGGATGATTTAGACATGGATTGAAGTTGTGAGAATGGATTGGTCGTACACTGCCCTATTTCTATTTATTTTATCTTAATTATACTTCAATTATGTTGTAATTGGTATGGTACACTTATGGTGGCGGTGTTATGTGATTGATGTGGCCTTGTCGGTGTTATTTTAAGTATATTGATTATCATGTCCTTGTTGGCACTACTTGATGTATTACGATTATTTGTGTAATTGATTATGTGAAGTATGATTGTATCTGTCTACATGCTAGTAATGTGAAAATATGTGTTCTTCTATGGATATTAGGTGATCATGTTGGATTATCACTATGTGTTTATGTGGGTAGTCTTAAACTTGATACATGATTATTCCTACTTGACTATATGAGTATATGATGGTGATATTGTATATGCTATAATAACGTATAGGGTGACATAAAAATGATAAGGGTCATTCCTAAGTGCTTCAAAGAATGATATGTTATATGTGCTAATATGAATTAATGATGTGTCTTGTTTTGGTAGATTATGTCCCTTACTTCATACATGTATATGCTGAATATGAACATCTTGACTTAGTAGTCTTAGGAACCTTTGTCTTGTATGTGTATGGATGAATGTTTAATGAAATTCTAGGATCGTTAGACCTAAGATGGTGCCCTTCTAACAAAGACTAATATGTGGAATCTTCTATATAGAAAGAAGGTTAAGAATGAGTTGTCCTTGTAGACCATTGAATGGCAGCCCTAGTGGACCCATCTTTGGTAGGTGCATTATGACTGGGTAATGACTAAGAGATGGTACGTTTTGATATTTCCCTTATTTTTAACTTACTCTATGAGAATAAAGGCTAGCACCGAGTTAATATGTTATGGTTTGTAGATCTATTTAAGAAGGTGACTAGAGTACAATATACTCTACTTGAGAATGAGACTAGAGTACATAAAAGATTTGATATTCCTTAACCATGTGCCTACATGGGATGTGTCTTAGTTCTACCTTTGGCAAGTAGAACACCCTCATTCGGAGTAGGTTTATGAATCCAAATTCCATGCCTATCTAGTATAGTCTATGTCAGTTATTTCCTATTCTCATCATGTGGGGTACATGCTATTGTTGGATAATTTATAGGATAATTAGGTAGTGGAATAGGACGCTATCTAGACATTGTACGACTAGAAATTGAAGATATTAGTATGTGAGTCCCTAGGTGTTTCCAAGACCATTATGTGGAGTCTATAATGAATGAAATATCTTTTAATTGACTTAATGAACGATCACGAGTTTAGCTACGGTATGATGAATAGAATGTGCTCTATATAGGGTAGCTTCGAGGGTTGCTTAGGTAAGCTGAGGGTGTATGGGCAGTCTCTTCTTGTCCTACTTAGGTGAATATTAGAGTAACCTTAGGTGGGGAGTTAATAAAAGAAAAAGGTAATAATCTTATCTTCGCTAGTCTTAAGGATAATTTAGGTGTGCTTAGAGAGGGTGTATGGGTGGTCTCTCTTAGTCTCACTTAAGTGAGTCTTAGGATATCTTTTGGTGAGAAGGATGTAAGCTAAAGTGGGTTACTGTGAAGTGGAACGTAGTTCACTTTAATGTTCTTCAATATTTGATTAAATGCTTATGTAATATGTTATATGTTTCTAAGGTGTTAAATGTTGTTCTTATGCTTATTCTATGATGTTTTCATCAAAAGGAGCATGTTTTATATAAGTGTTTGTTTATCATGATTTTATGCATTACGCCATACTTAGTACAAGCGTTTGTACTAATTCCGTACATTTTGTCTACTTCAAAAGGTGTAGGTGGCGTTTGAGAGGAGTCTCAAAGTTGAATCTTGGACTAGTGTTTATTTAAGTAGAGAGTTGGCATGTCGTCACTAGATTCGACGACATCTTGATGTTTAGTTTTCCTTATTGAAAAGTATTGCAATAGACTTAGCAATTTTTTATATGGCAAAGTATGGGCCGTGTCCCAATATATTGACTTTAAGACTTAGCCTTTCATTATGTTTTTATATAAAAGAGATATTTTGAAGCATTTTTATTTCGTGTGGAATTTTTTAATTCTGCATTTCTTTTCATACATGCATGGAATGAATGGTACAAAAGGGCTTGTCTTAGACCTCCTAGAGGTCGACAACGCTGGTCGCAATCCAAGATTGCACCCTAACTTCTAGGGTGTACTCTAGGGTTGTCACAAGCTTGGTATAAGAACATAAAGTTATGAAGTAGTACTTAGGAATCGAAAAGTCTCAGAAAGCCACATCTAGTAGAGTCTTGACCATCGGTGTGAGTCGCGAAACATCTATAGGCGAGAGGCTATAGGACGATAGAGTTTCCCTTCTTTTCTACTCCTACGTCGTGCCGTAGATATTAAAAGTTATTAGTGTCCTTTTCTTATGGTTTTCCTTGTGTTTCTAGGAAGACGAATACGAGGAGGAAACTGACTAGGAGAGTCGAAGAGAATAATGTTAATGAGGGACTTCCTCCCCAAGGTGGACATGTGCCACAAGTTGAACAGGTTCGTCAAGATGTTCAAGGTGCTAAAGATGATCAAGTCCCTATTGTGGAAGGAGATAATGAGGCACTACACCATTTTCGGCCTACAGTAACACCACGTAAGTGTAGCCTAAACTAGCAAAAAGTGTGGCCTTTGAGAAAAGGCTACACTTTTGGACATTCAGCAATATTTTTTAGGGGCTGCCCAAAAGAAGCGTAACCTTTGACATTAGGCAACAATTTTTAAATGTTGCCATCTTTGGCAACACTTATAAAGCGTAGCCAAATAGGTATAAGGGCACGCTTTGAAGACGTGTATTAGCAACACCTATTTTTTGTTAGACTACACTTAAAAGCGTTGCCTTTTCAGATTTACTGGTCACACTCAAAAAGTGTTGCCTTTTATTGGTCATCTATTGCAATATTTATAAAGTGTAACTTTATATCTCATCTATTGCAACACTTATAAGGTGTTACTTTATATGTCAGCTATAGCAACACTTATTAATTGTTACTTTATATCTCATCTATAGCAACACTTATAAAATGTTGATTTTATATCTCATCTAGAGCAACACTTACAAAGTGTAACTTTATATCTACCTAAAGCAACACTTACAAAGTGTAACTTCAACATTTATAAGCCTACATGTAGCACATATATATATATAATATTTTACATACATACAAGTGACCTAAAACACAAAATGAACTAATTAATCATTAAATTGAAGCTAAATATTTCAAATAAACTTCGAGAAATATTTCATGTACAACCAAAACATAGAAAGTGATTGTTTAAAGATCTCTAATATCAACAAGTTCCAAAAACCCAAAAGTGTCATTCAAACGTATATGACAACAATACAAAAATTTCTTCATCTTTTGCCACAATGGATCGAGTTTACTTCTGGCCAAATTCAAATTCAATTACCTGCATTTTCCTGCACATTTAAAATAAAATTATAAGTTTGTGAATTAATTGTGGAAGTGCATAATCAGAGAGAATTCACTGTAAGACAACCAATCCAAATCTAAATACAATTTCAATGTAAAAATTACACATTATAAGGACTACAACATTTGTGCAGTCTTCTGTTGTTGGCTCTCAAAAATTAAACTTCAAAAGTTTAATTTGTGCAGCCTTCTGTTGTAAACTTCAATGTAAAAATTACACACAAGTAGTTCAAACAAACCAGTGATGACCACTGGAAACAAGGTTCATAACATAGTTTAGAAGTGTCCACAAAAATCAATACATAACAACATGACATGATATTTTCAAAGAACTGCAGCATAGTGCAGCTGCTGAAGGAAGATGGGGAAGTCTGACTAAGTGTGGGGTTACGGAGTCCACGATGGTCCGTCGTGACTGTGACAGTCCGTCCTTCAGGTTCGTCATGAAGTTCAGTGAAGTAATCTCAGTACCCATATTCCAAGAGTTTAACTAAGTGTGGGGTTACGGAGTCCACGACGGTCCGTCGTGACTGTGACGGTCCGTCCTGCAGGTTCGTCATGAAGTTCAGAGAAGTAATCCCAGTACCCATATTCCAAGAGTTTATGTATTTTGCAACGGAGACCCTCGACGGACCGTCGTGTCTGTGACGGTCCGTAGGTGGCAGCGTAGTGCAGCTGCTGAAGGAAGATGGGGAAGTCTAAGTGTGGGGTTACGGAGTCCACGACGGTCTGTCGAGTCTATGACGGTCCTCCTGCAGGTTCGTCATGATGTTCAGAGAAGTAATCCCTGTATCCATATTCCAAGAGAAGTAATCTCTATGGCAAGATTCATCATCAGTGAACAAAAAAGACACAAACAAAAAATACAGACAAGAGAAATGTTTAGTAAGAAGAGAAGGAATGCTATAAAAGACACAAACAAAATCTTGGACAAGGTAAAGATTTAACAGACAGTGAACAAAAAATAGAGGACCAGGCTGCAAGAAAATCCCCTGCAGATTTTCCTCTCCAATTTTCTCTGCCTTGTCTGTAGTTTAAACAAGTAACCATTAAGGATCTATCAAACATAATAAATCTACCCACAAGATCTTCTATTAATGGTCAAGCTCTAGATGGTTTCTCTACACTACAAAGGTAAAGGTTTGCAAACCATTAAACTCTATACTAATAACAATAGTATTATAATTGTCTACCATGTAGACATTTTAATTGTGCTGCAGCACATTAATACTAACAGCCACAACCACCTAGCTAACAGACACCAATATTAATAAAATAGCAATAGCTTCATAAAGGTGCAGACAGACCATTAAAAGACCAGCTACAATATCCTTTACAATGAGCTGGATTCAGAAGCTAAAGGTAGAAAATAGTGTCATCATTTTTTAATTGAACACCATTGGCATCTGCCATAAAACATAATGTGTTAGGCACAGACTCCTCAATTGCACAATACTAAAAGAACAGTTATTCAACAAACGATTCGAATGCTTAAACCAAAAACAAAAACATTCTTAACAGTTATAAATTGGTGGACTAAACTTAGACAAGTAAAAATAAGTTTTGAATTTCATTACCAAGAACACCAACTAAACTAGAAGAAAAACAATATTGACACTATTAACAGAGAATTTGAAATACAAAATACCTTTTGAAGAACCGAATCTTGAGCTGACCCCGAAGAAAATGGAAGATTTGTGCCTCTTACAGCTTGTGCACTACTTGCATCAATAGGTGAAGCAAGGTTAGATCCAACACACCCTGGTATATCTTGAAAATTCAATCCAGGGTTGTTTTGCAGCAATTGAGTGAATAAATGTCGCATTTCTTCTCTCAATTCTTCCTTTAGAGAAGTGATTTCATCGGCATGCTTTTGTTTTAGATTGTTAATTTCCTCATCTTTCTTCAAAGAACTTGTTGTCACTGATCTACCATAGCACCTAACTCGACCAGGCTGCTCCTTTGCAAACACTGCCCTAAATGCATCATCAGCTGTTTCCCCAGAATTTTGGCGATTTTGAAGTTCAGCCTATTAAATAAAATTGGCATCCATAGTGAATTGTAAGTAGTATTTCATTTCCAATCCTATGATAGCTATCAAGCATTAAAACATTATGAAAACTTTTCGTAAAAAATAAGTAAACAATGTCGACAAATAATTGATATCTCCTCGAACATGCACAAGAAGAAGAAGAAGAAGAAGGCAGACGTGATTAAAATTTAATGTAGTCAAACTCCCCACAATATAAATGTTAAGTCTGAATAAAGTTCACTAATAATCCTCTTTGAAAAACTTACTATTGCAATTTGGGTATCAGCCTGGATTTCCTTTCCCGTCTTGGTACGAGTTGCAATAAATATTTCAGGCTTTGATGGTTCTTCGTTGTTGTCTTTGGCTGCACGCTACAGATTCATTGTTTTTGCTTTGTTTAAATCTCTTCAATTTGTTTCCCAATAGTAAGTAAACCTACAAAATAATAAGATTGTTTAAGTGAAAGAAGTAGCAGGACGGATTCAAATTGGAAGAACTACATGAACAAACAGAAAAAATTGATAACATATGAAACAAGATATTTCAAACAACTGCAGATGCGACTGTATGCCATTATTATTGTTCCCTAGTTGAACAAGTTTGTTTGCTATTCGTGTCACATGCCCAATGTTTCCAATCCTGGGTGGGGTTCTTCCCTCAACAGAGGCCGTTGGCTGCATCCACATTTAAAATTTGGAGAGCTTCTTATTACTTAAATTAATAAAAGGTAAAGAGTTGTACCTCTCTCGGAGCGACAAACTCGGGACAACGACCAAACCAGAAGCAACTTCAAACTACAGAGTTGAATGCCTCTAATGCCAACTGCCTGATAATAAAATGAAACCAGAAAGTATATAAATAACAAACAACCAAATCAAGCAAAAATAAGCTAGAAGTATAGGTTCCTCAATAAAATAATAATCAGATAAGAAGGCAACATATTACATTCCACAGATTAGATATATTAATGTATTTTACCAAAAAAAACTATTATATTACAAAAACAGTGAGTGAGTACTATATGATCATCACAACAATAATGAAACTCATGGTGTGTCTTATTCAGACTCTTCTTCAGACTCGACTTCATCATCAGACTCATCTTCATACTCATTTTCAGACTCGTCATCAAACGCATCTGAAAACTCGTCTTCATACTCATTTTCAGACTCATCTTTGAACTCATCTTCAAACTCCTCTTCATACTCGACTTCAAGTTGTTGATTGAAAAATTCCTCCACAGGCACATCAATGATTGTTTCTGGTAAATCAGTCCTTGTTAAGAGTACTTCACCATTATCTTTTGGTATAGATGGACCCTTCGAATGTTCAGATGGCTCATTTTCATAACTTTGTGGGAGATTAGATTCAACTTCATCACCCATGTTAAACAAGTCTCTTGGAACAGTCTTCATAACATAATGTTTATCTTGATCATATGGATCTTGCACATAGAAGCATTGGTGTACTTGAGATGCAAGCACAAAAGGCTCTTCCTGAGAGCATCTCTTGTTAAAATAGACATAAGTAAGGCCATAAACATCTTTTTCAACCTCATACCAATCACACTTAAATAAAACAACCTTAAAATGGCTGTAATAGTTTAATTCAACAATATCAACTATTCTACCATAATAAGTCAAATCTGCAGCAATCGGATTTTTATCCTTTGAGCTTGCAAAGCTTGTAGTTGAGGCAATTAGTGTAACACCACTATTTTGTGTTTTACGCCTTGCATCACGCTGCCTAACATGGAATCTATATCCATTTATGAGATACCCAGAATATCTTTTTGCAACAGAATTTGGTCCTCTAGACAATTGTTTTATCAAATCAGGCACATCCTCTTGCAAAGCACGAGTTTCAAACCATTGAGAGAAGTTTTGACAATGATTCTTGGCTTTGCTCCATTTAGATCTTCGTGACTGATTATTAACCTCTTGCTCATGTTCTCTACAAAACATTTACTATATTTGTTAAAATAATAAATTAAATAAGATAAAAAATAATTATACAAAAGGAATGCTATATTCAAATTAAGGTACCTAATATATTCTTGAACATCGTCACAATTTCCCAATAAGTATGCATGTGCCTGACTTAGTGACTTGTCATCTAAAATGATTGGATCAGTTTTCTTTGCTCCTAAAGGAACTCCTTTGTTAGAAAACAAACTCACAGGTTCTGCGTCACTTGGGTCACATTCATCATTGTTTCGCGCTCTCCTATTAAATCTTGTATGCACACCCCGATGCAGATATTTTGAGAATAAATTCATGCAATCTATTCCCACTCGTGTCTCTGCTATGCAACCTTCTGGAAAACGCCTATTGCGAATGTATGATTTGAATTTACCCATTTCTCTTTCAGTAGAATACATCCATCGATTTTGCACTGGGCCGCCTAATCTCACTTCATTCACCAAATGAATAGGCAAATGAATCATGATATCAAAAAATGAAGGAGGAAAAATTCGCTCCAACTGATTTACTGTTTCTATGATCTCTACTTCTAAGCAATCCAGTTCCTCCAATGTGATTACTTTTTGGCACAAATGATGGAAGAAGGAACTTAGACGAATCAAAGGAATAGCCACATGATCAGGAAGAATGCTTTTAATTGGTATTGGAAGCAAGTAATGTAACATGAAATGAGCATCATGGGTTTTATAATTAGACACCTTTCTTTCATCCAAGTGCACACACCTAGATATATTGGAGGCACTACCATCAGGTAGCTTGGCTGTCTTTAAAACTCCACAAAAGATGGATTTCTCTCCATTTGTCATTGATAAGCACGCCTTTGTAAACTTTGTTCTCTTACTATCTTCTGTATCTTGTGGATGAAGGTTCTTCCTGATTCCCATATCTTTTAAATCATACCGTGCTTTTGCATGATCCTTTGTTTTTCCTGAAATATCCAAAGAGTTCCAAGTATGCTATCAACTATGTTCTTCTCTATGTGCATTACATCAAGGTTGTGACGTAACAAGTTGTGCTGCCAGTAAGGTAATTCAAAAAAAATTGACCTTTTTTTCCATGGGCCATCATTTGATCTCTTTTTCTTCTTCCCAAACACATTTTCAAAATCACGTAAGCTATTAAGAACATCAATTCCCTTTAAAGGAGCTGGAGGAGGCCTAAATTCAGTTTTTCTATTGAATGGTCTTTTGTTTGATCTCCATGGATGATCCATCGGTAGAAAAACACGATGATCCATATAGCTCATTTTCCGACTATGTTTAAGATAGCGAGAATTAGTGCCATAGTTACAACAAGGGCAAGCAAACTTTCCTTTTGTACTCCAACCAGATAACATAGCATATGCAGGAAAATCACTGATTGTCCACATAAGAGCTGCCCGCATTTGAAAAGTTTCATTTCTGGAAGCATCATATGTTTCAACCCCAGAATCCCATAATAATTTTAACTCGTCTATAGGTTGTAAGTAAATATCAATGTCATTTCTAGGTGATCGCGGTCCAGGTATAAGTGAAGAAAGTATGGAATATTCAGATTTCATGCACATCCAAGGCGGCAGATTATAAATCATCAACATAACTGGCCATGTGCTATTTGATATACTCATGGTTCGAAATGGATTGAATCCATCACTTGACAAGCCAAGTCTCACATTGCGACAATCTTGTGCGAAATCTGGATGCACCCTATCAAAGTCTTTCCATGCT
>NC_028645.1:47076308-47198209 GCF_001406875.1 Solanum pennellii | reverse complement strand
CTGAACAACATGCAATCATTTGGACATGCATCAATTTTATCATAATCCAGACCAAGATTCTTAACCATAGACTTGGTTTTATTGTAAGACTGACGAATGTTCAACTTGGGCATCGCCTCTTTTAATAACTCTAGAAGAGAAGTGAATGATTCATTGCTCCATCCATGTAAACACTTCAACAAATATAAGCGAAGTGTGAATGATAATTTAGAGAAACCTATACAACAAGAATATAATTCTTGGTTTGCCTCTTCAAGTATGCTATAGAATTTCTTGGCATCTTCATTTGGACCATCATAAACTCCTCCAGCCTGTGCAACATCTCTAAATTGATCATTCAACAACCCATCAATATCATCACACGAGTAATCCATATCATCATCAACATTCAACTTGATATCACATTCCCCGTGATTGATCCATCTAGTATAAAAAGCTTGACTTGCAAGCGGAGAATGACGAGTCTCACCCACTTTTTGGGCCGGCTTCGTGATTTTATGCTTGGAAAATGCTCTTGTATCGCTGGGCCCCCTTTCTTTTATCAAAATCTAGCGTAACCAGAGAACAATCGAAAAGATTCTGGCAATATATGAGAATGATTCATCACCATCTTCGCGTATTAAAATAAGAATGTCCCAATCAAGTCATCGAGTGACATAAAACAGCATATTCGGAATTGGGATCTCTCTCACAATGGATGGTTGCTCTTCTCTTGAATATTACATTCCTTCGGTTCCAAAGAATATTACAACATTTCGCACATGGACACTGAATTTTCTCTCCATGAGGATCTCCATAAGAGTAAGCAAAATCTAGAAATGATTCAATGCCATCAATATACTCTTTTGCTATACCTTGCTAAATTCATCCAATCCTTGGATGGGATATGTGAACTCCTAGAAGAATATATCAATATTTAGTCTTTCAGCAATAATCATTAACCAGTTAACAAATAAGTTTTAAAAGACACGAGTAATCTATCAGAATCATGTGTTATGAGATGATAAAGTTTCTTACCTAGTCATGAGGCTTTCGCTATGTCAAATCAAACCTTTAATCCTCCACAAATGGTTTTCAATGTTGATGATACTATAAATGAAAAAATAAGTACAATTAATAGGATATACATAAATCTGTCCATAGATAAATGCGGAGATTTTGAGCGAAGAAATGCAGAAGAGACCACCTACGGAGCTTGTGACGGTCCGTCGTGCTTGTGACGGTCCGTAGGTGGCAGCGTAGTGCAGTTGCTGAAGGAAGATGGGGAAGTCTGACTAAGTGTGGGGTTACGGAGCCCGTGACGGTCCGTCGTGACGGTCTGTAGGTGGCAGCGTAGTGCAGCTGCTGAAGGAAGATGGGGAAGTCTGACCAAGTGTGGGGTTACGAAGCTTGTGACGGTCCGTCGTGTCTATGACGGTCCGTCCTGCAGGTTCGTCATGAAGTTCAGAGAAGTAATCCCAGTACCCATATTCCAAGAGTTTAAGTGTTTTGGAACGAAGACCCTCGACCGACCGTCATGCTTGTGATGGTCCGTAGGTGGCATCGTAGTGCAGCTGCTGAAGGAAGATGGGGAAGTCTAAGTGTGGGGTTACGGAGTCCACGATGGTCCGTCGAGTCTATGACGGTCCGTCCTGCAGGTTCGTCATGAAGTTCAGAGAAGTAATCCCAGTACCCATATTCCAAGAGTTTAAGTGTTTTGGAACGAAGACCGTCGACGGACCGTCGTGTCCGTGACGATCCTTCATACTTGCCGTCGAGGGTAATGAAGAGAGCAGAAGTGTGGGACGACGAAGTCCATAACGGTCTGTCGTGGCCACGACGATCCGTCGATAAACCTCATTTTTGAGGTTAGACTCCGCATTGTTAGACGCTGGATTATTAGTTAGACTCTGTAATATTATTAGGTTATCTTGAGACTTTTATCATTGAGTGTTGGTGATTTTTGTTGACTAACACCTGCAGCGATCTCAACAAGAAATTGCATCTCCTTCTTGACAAGAGAAGCAAGCTTACATCATTCTTCCTCTCCTACCACCCTTTCTGTGAGTGCAATCAATTGGAATTGTTGAAAAGTGAATCAAGATCATAGATCCCCTGTTACCACCCCAAGGCAACCTAAGAGAGAATGCATGTCTCTAGCAAAGTCAACCCAGGAGAGAACTCTTACGGATTTTGTATAATAGGAATCCAAGGAAATCTAGTATATGCAAAAACACAAAGCATAGGCAACACGACAAATATTGAAGCTGAAATCACAACAATTTGGAAAGCACTAAGTTATTGCAGGAGGTGTGGGATCACCAATGCCATTTTAGAGACTGACTCGCTAAGTCTCAAGAACATGATTCAATGAGAGTGGAGGTTAACTTGGAGTTTAATTTATAAGATAGAGGAGATGCATATGATTATGGGAACAATTCAAATCCAGATAGTACATATATTTAGAGAAGTTAATCAATGAGCTAATTGCATCAAAAACATATCTATTAACCAAGAAAACAGGCAGAAGTATCACAGATTTCAAGATCAACCTAGTAGTGCAAGAAAGATCTTAAACATGGACAAGCAACAGTACCAACAATCAGAATAAGAACAAAGAAAATCTTAAGCATCTGCAGAAATTAACATGAAAATCAAAGGAAGAACCACAGAGTCACCTATTTACAAAATCATTTGTGGCCAAGCAGGGGAAAAGTATATGTTTACAAACCAACAACCCCCACCTGAAGATAGACCGATATTTGATATCTGACAAAAGAAAAGAGATCATCTCAATGTGCAGATTGTGATACATTACTCATGACGTAGCACAACAAATCAAAACCTGATGGTTCTCTTCAATGTGCAGATTGTGATATTCAACTATGTGCACTACTATTATTACAACAACAACAAAAAAGTGTAGCCCCACGAGTGGGTCAGGGAATACAACAACATACACAACATAATTAAACAAGTGGAGTAAGTGGAGGATAGAGTTAATATGTACCAAAAACTATGAGGAAAACAACATTACCTTTCTTCAGGCAGTGAACTGGAAGGGGACGAGTAGGAAATCGATCTTCTCCATGAAACTTGAACACTAACAACGGATGAGAATTTCGGGCAGAATCTCGGACTCGAACAAAGCTTGGGAAAACTAATCTGCGAAATGAGTTAGAAAATGTCATACTCTTATCGACACTTGACTCTCCTTGCCTTGAATGTCAGCTGCTCTAAAGGTGTTTGCTCAAATAAATCCCAACTTTTTTCCAACCCCCAACAGTGAAAAAAGAGGTTTATATAGGGAGGCTAAAATAGGAGCTACACTCCCAAAAATCAACTGATGAAGCCAAAAAATACAATTCATACTCCCAAAAATCGTATAAAAATACAAGATATTAAAACCCTAAAGCTAAAATTTAGACATTATGAATAACATTTCTTACTTGATAAAACCTTCTCAAATCAAACCTGTTTGAAATCGTGTTCTTAAGTGAGAAACTTGAGAGAAAAGTGTAGCTTCAATTCATCATCTTTCCAACAACCCAAAAGCATTCATTCTTTCTAAACACAAAACAAAAAATCAAACACTTCAATTAACATATTGAAAAAGAGAATCGTACTTACTATTGAAGAAATCGTTATTGGAGAAAATGACTTGAGCTCTTCAGCTCTTCACCTCTTCATCTCTGTTCTGGGTCGACTTCTACTCTTCAGCCTGTTCTTCTCACAACCTATATCAGAACAGATAAGTTGTTCTTCAGCTTTCTTCACGTTGGTTCTTCAGCTCCTTCACGTTGGTTCTTCAGTTCCTTCACAAAATCAGAAAAGTGAAAGAGGAAAGCTGAAGGAGGAATGTCAAGTAAAAGAGTAAAGAGTCAAAAGTTAAATGTTTTATGATTTATTAATGTTTTTTTGGCCAATAAAAATTGGAGGGAGAGTTGAAAATAATTGGAGGGAGAGTGAAAATATTAAATGTTTTAGTGAAAATTTTTAAGGCAACACTAATAAAGTGTTGTTTTTTCAATTATAAAAATAGGACATTTTAGAAGTGTGGTCATATATGTAAATAGGTGTTGCCAATTATATCAGATTTTAACAACACTTATAAAGTGTAGTTTATCCCATTAAAGAGTACACTTTAGAAGTGTTGCTAAAATAAATGTAGCTAAAAGTCAAAATCATTGGCTACACTTTAAAAGTGTTCCCAAATGTATTTTAGGCAACACTTTATAAGCGTTGTCAAGATTTAGTGTTGCCGTAGACCTAAAATGGTGTAGTGAGGTTCCGGTAGTTCCCCCGGAAATGGATAATGGGGAGATTAGAGAGGCTCTCCTTACCATAGCCCGAGCGCTATGACAACTCAAGTGAATAGAGACATTGGTCATAGGTGAATGCTATGGAGAGTACTAGGACCTCTAGATTGAGGAACTTTGTGAGGATGAATCCTCCTACCTTCTTCGGATACAAGGTTGGAGAAGATCCCCAAGCTTTCTTTGATGAGGTGTATAAGATAGTCCATGCAATGGGAGTGACTTATAGGGAGAAAGCGGAGTTAGCTTCATATTAATTGAAAGATGTTTCTCGAATATTGTTTACTCAATTGAAGCATTGTAGACCGGTTGAATCGGGTCCCTTAGAGTGAGAAGTGTTTAAGGAAGCATTCTTAGAAAGGTACTTTCCCCGTGAGAGGAGTGAGGTTTAGATTGAAGAATTTATAAACCTTAGGCAAGGTAGCATTAGTGCTAAGGAATATTCCTTAAAGTTTATACTATTGTCTAAGTATGCTCCATCCTTGGTGTCTAAACCTAGGGATGAGATGAGTAGGTTCTTGTACGGTGTTTTTGATATGGTGAAGCAAGAGTGTCGTACAAACCTGTTCCGTGGTGATATGACTCTATCTAGGCTGGTTGTGTATGCACAATCCATTGAAGAGTTTAAACTTGGGAGTAGTAATAAAAATGCTAAGAGGGGAAGAACTGGTGAGCAAGTTGAACATAAGTTTAAGAAGAGGGTTCAAAATTAATATGGTTCAAGTGCTCCTAAAGCTAACCATATGAGAGCTGGTGGTTCCCAAGTGGTTAAGCCTACCTGTGCTACTTTTGGGAATAAGCACTTTGGGAAGTGTGTAGCCGGTACTAGTGGGTGCTTTGGTTGTGTAAAGGATGATCACAAGGTAAGAGATTGTCCTACTATTGCATCTAGAGGGATAGAGGCCAAGTAAGTTCCTCCTAATGTTCCGGATGGTGGTGCTCCGAAGAGGAATCGCTTTTATGCTCTCGGAGACAAAGGAACAAAACCGGATGATTATGATGAAGCCGGTAAGTTATAATTTTCTCTCTTTAGTTATATGAGTTCCTTCTAAGTGGGGGAGAGTATGGTGCGTAGTAGAATAGTGATTTGTCGTCTCATCTTTTCTATTCAATTCAAGCTTGAGAGATAGAATGTCGTAGTAGCATGTTGCATGTTGCTTGTGTTTAGGAGTCTAGTTGAAATTAATATTCATAGATTCCTTGAATTGTGCATTTCATGAAGTTCTTATTATGATTTTATCTCTCAGTTGCATTATTGGAAATTTGGATGTTTCACTGGAAGTTCCTCCTATATGAATTGAAAATGTGAGTTTTATAGCATGATGATTTGTATAAAGCAAAATATTACTTATGATCTCCTATTTTGTTTAGTTTATTATGTGAGGTTGTGGGGCTTCAAATTTGCATTGCACTTGTAGGCTTGGGATGGAATTGTTTGTAAGGGTATTGTATGTTATGTTAATTTGAACTATTTAGCATGTTATGTTGATATGGTTCTTATGTTAATGTTGTCTTTTGTTATTAACATGTCATATGTTATTGTGATTTATCTTGTATATCCTCTCTTGCATGCGCATTTAGGCTTTCTAAGTGACTTAGCATGTTTTCTAAAGAACTGGTCCATTTTATGCATGTTTTATGTGCATTTTACTCATACTTAGTGCAAGTAGTTGTACTAACCCATATTTCTATGTTTTCTACAAATATGTAGGTTCGGGTCATTGAAGTTAGAAGGCCATTTCCAAGACTAAATGGATATTCCTCAAGTGTTTTGTAGTGTTTCACCATCCAAGGATGATGCCACTATCTAGCTACTTGATATTGTTATAGTCTAAAGACATTTAGTTTCCTTCTTTTTCATTTGAACACTATTATTATATAAGCCTATATGTGGCTTTTGTTGTGATGAGATATGGGCTATGACCTAATGTTGTACTTTATTCTAGATGGTTTAATGTGAGACGGTATTATTAGACTAAATTCTTATATGTTAAGTATGTTGTCTAAACGAGAAGCCTATGTAAGCTTCCTATATAAGGAGTCTATGTAAACTTCATATGTAGTATGCAAGAGGTGTATGTAAACCTCACTATATAGACGTATGAGAAAAGTTTTAACGTTACCGTGTTTTTAAATAATGACAAATTCTAAGAGTCTAGTCTAAGTCCTCTCCGAGGACGACAACGTCGGTTGTGTCTAGTGGGTGCTCCTCGATCATGACAGACGCTCCATAGTCTAGCGTACGCCTTGTCTATTGGGGGAGCCGCTCCATACTTCATTGTGGCAGGTTAATAACCCAAAGACCATTCTCAGACCAAAACAATGGACAAGTAGGATGGTCCGTTAGTAAGTTGATGGTCCATCAAATGGAGCATCGATTGACACCTGCAATTTTTTGTAGATGTCTCAGCCAAGTTGAGGGAATTTTTGGAAATTCACCTAATGTCCTTATTAAGTCATGGAGATTATTTTGGGGTTTTAATGGTATATTAAGTTTGTTAAGACTCTAAAACGTAAACTTAGACCTCTTTGTTCAAAAACAAAACCCCAAGATCAAAAGAAGTTCTCTTTATAACCCATTGAAGGTTGAAGTAAGGTTGAAGCTAGAATTCAAGGTTCTTCATCCTTTCTCCATAAATTTCGTTGGATTTCTTTTTATTAAGGTATGAGTATTTAATCTTTGAGTATTCTCTCATTGAAGGAGCCAATTCCAAAGGCTTTTGAAAGTTGTTCAAAAATATTAAAATTTCTATCTTGAATTCTAAGCATGGGTTCTTGCATGAAAAGGTTTAAATAAATGTTTTATGAAGTAATTGATGTTACTTCAATGTTTAATATAAAAAATCTCCATGAAACCGCATATTCCTTGAATTCCTTGTTTTGACTCTAAAGTGTATGGATTGATCATGGCTTGATTTTAGTGAATTCATGTGCCGATTGTATTGGGCTATTAAATTATGTATAGATGATGATAGAATTGTCTATAACCTACCTTATAATGATAATGTCTATATTATATGTTGTTGGATCGTTGCCATGAATTTATTATTGGCTTAGTATTGTGTACGTTGATATTGGTAAGCACTTTTGTAAAGTGAATTGTTTGAAAAGTCTAAGGAATGGTGATGATGATGATTGCAAGATGGTGAGTTGACCTAATTCCTCTATTAGTATAGAATTGCTATTTAATTGTATTGATTGGTATGTTAAACTTATGGAAGTGGTGTTTATATGTTATATATGCTATGAACATGGCCTTGTCGTCTTTATATGTGAATTGTGCTATTATCATATTATAGCTTGTATAGATGAACAAGGTGTAGGATGATAATGTGTATATGTATGTGTGAGGTAAAAGTATGATTTCGTCTAAATGGTTACTTGTGAATATGGTTAACCATGATGATTCTGTGTATGTATTGATAGGGTATTGTGTTAGGTAGACTTAGTTGTCCCTACATGGTACTTGAATGTTCTAGAATACGTGATATGATGATGATAAGTTTTTATTTGTGGACTTAGGTCCATCTAATTTATACATGAAAGTTATGCGAATGTGAACTCTTGAGTTAGTAGGCTTCGGAACCTTTGTCATGTATGTGTGAATGAAAATCTAGGATCAGTAGACGTAAGAGGGTGACCTTCTAAGGATAACTAATATAGGACCTTGAATATGAAAAAAAGGTCAAGAATATAAGACTTTGAAAATTAAAATAATGTCAAGAATATAGGACATTGAATATGAAAATAAGGTCAAGAACATAGAACATTGAATATATAAAAGAAGGGAAATAGAAGCCTTGAGTGAAAGATCATACTGGTATCCTTCTTGTGCGGAACAATTGATTTAGGGGTAGGTTTGCTGGAACGACATGAAACCATCTTTAAGAAAGTCATAAGATCTATCCAAATAGACCTTGGTTGGGAGCCCTAGTGGACCCATCCTTGGAAGAAAAGGGCATTGTGAGTTGGTAGGGCATAGTGATGGTACTTGTTCTAATACACCTAGGAATGATTTTCTCTATCAGAACAAAGGAAAAGCACCGAGTGAGTATTCTTGTGGTAGTATCTCTACATTAGACGAGACTAGAGTACAAAGAAGCCCTTGATATTCCTTAACCATGTTCCAACATGGGACGATTACTAGTTCTACCTTTAGCAAATGGAACACCTTCCACGGTGTGGGGTCTTATGACACCGGATTCCATACCTAGCTAGTGCGCTCTATGTCGGTTAATGCCTATTATCATCATATTATATGTGCATTATAATATTTGAGAAGTTTTACAACGGTAGGAAGAGGAATGGGACACTATATATTCATGGCATGAGTAGGCCTTGAAGATGCTAGGAAGAGTTCCCTGGGTTTCCTCCAAGACCATTATGCAAAGTCCTCTAATTGTTGATTGTTTCTTAAATGTCTTAATGAATGTTGTTTTAACTTAGTTAATGTACGATGAATAGAGATGTTCTTCCCTATGGTACCTTTGAGGATTGCATGGGTAGGCTTGAAGAAGGCGTATGTGCAGTCTCTTCATGTCTTAGTTAGGTGAGTCTTAGAGTAATCTTTGGTAGATAGTCGAAATGATGAAAAGTATTAATTTATGAATATGAATCTAAGTGTTATGTAATTAAGGCGTATGTGCAGTCTCTTCATGTCTTGCTTAGGTGAGTCTTAGAGTAATCTTTGGTAGATAGTCAAAATGATGAAATGTATTAATTTATGAATATGAAAGTGTTATGTAATTAATGGAGTTATGTAATCAATGGAAATAATCTTACTTTGTGTACTCTTGAGGATCAGCTAGGTATGTAAGAACTGGTTGTATGGGTGGTTACTTCATATCTTACTTTGGTGGGTCTTAGGATAACCTTGGGTGGGATGTCTAAATGCTTATATGGATTCAAAGTGATAATTTGAATATGTCTTTTATGTGAATGTTGACTCAAAGATATTACTTGTACTTGTTTTATGAGGTTTCTATCAATTGAGCATAAAAAGCATGTTATAAAGTAAATGTCCGTTTAAGCATGGTTTTCTTGCATGTTCACCATACTTATTGAATTCAATATGCTAATTCCATATGTTGTTTACTTCTACAAGTGTAGTTGGAATGTGAGGAGTCTCTTGGAAGTGAATCTTGAAAATAACATTCTCTCAAGCAAATTTTGTATCTCCTCACATGATTAGAGGATATAGTTATGTTTTAAAAAGACATTGTAATAGAATTTGGTTTTCTGTTTTATTGATGTAAGGGCTGTGCAACTATGATTTGTAGGTGTATAACATGGCTATGAAGATACTTAGTATTTGTTATGTTTCTACAAAAGAGTTTGACTATGTTGTAAAACGTTTGAATTTCGCACTACTTTTCATATATATATGTGATGAATGATGTATAAGGGCTTGTATAAGATATCCAAGAGGTCGAGTACGCCTTGTGGAGACATAAGGGTGCTATAACTTCATAGGTGTACCCTCGGGTCGTTACACTACATCAAGAAACTCTTGGGGATCCTCTCCCACCTTAGATGCGAGAAAAATAAGAGGATTCATCTTCACAAAGTCTCTCAACCTAGAGGTCATAATGCTCTCCATAACATTCACCCTAGGCTCCATATTAAAATTCAATTGATTAGGGATGGCTCGGGTTAAATAAATAAAAGCCTCTCTAATCTCTCTATTAGTCAATTCCGTGTGAACCATTAGAACATCATTACCTACTTCCACAATAGGGATTTGTTCACCTTAGGGAGGTACTTGAGAAATTTAAGAACCTTGGACTCCTTTTCCATCTTGAAGAACTTGCTCAACTTTCTCAACTTGTGGAGGAACTTCCTCATTCACCCTTTCCCTCTTCCAACCTTCTAGAAGCTATCCTTCTAGTATTCATCTCCTACAAACACAAGGAAACTCATTAAGAAGGATACTCATAAAATTTACTCTACGGTAGGACATAGGAGTAGAACGGAAGGGAAACTCTATCGTCATATAGCCTCTCACCCATAGATGTGTCGCCACTCACACCAATGGTCGAGACTCTACTAGTCATGACTTGATGATATTTTTTTTGTTTCTAATACTACTTTCATATCCTATGCTCTACCAAGATTGTCACATCCTGAGACCACACCGTAGAAGATTGGACTCTCTGAGTGCATCCAGCGTGCTTGACCTCTCAGAGGTCTTGTACAAGCCCTTTCGTATCGTTCATAGCATATAAATAGTGAAAATTAGTATGGAATTATAACTTTTCACAAATAATTTCATAGTTTTTAAAATCTCTTTTAAATGAAAACTCATAGTAAATACTAAGTCGCATTTCATCAAACCTTCGAAACAAGAGTACTTGGGACACGACCCATACACAATAGAGATATAGTCTACTAAGTCTATTAAAATACTTCAATAAGAGAAATAAAAGACATCTATGAACTCGACTCAAATGAGGACATACTTCAACCTCACTTAAATGATGTTACAATCCAAGTCTTGCTTCCCGATGCTCCTCACCTACCAACCACTATAGAGATAGATCAAAGCATGGAATTAGTACAACCACATGTACTAAGTATGGCATAATGCATAATAATCATGAAAATGGAAATTTATTGGAAATATGCATCTTTTGATTTAAATATCATAATATAATCATAAGAACAACATTTAACACCTTAGGAGCACATAAGAATCCACTTAATCATTTTAGCACATTTTTAGTAGCAACATTACAATGAACTACTTTATTGTACAATGAGGTGATTCTAATTCATATAGGACACTTAGTATGTAGTCTTCTTACTAAAATCTATCTTAAGACTCACTTAACCAATACACAAAGACACCACCCATACACCCTCTTTAAGAATACCTAAATGATCCTTGAGCCTACTTATTATGAGACATACAAACTTACAATACACCAAACACATAACATATCTAATATGACATTATAGTCTATCAAAAGACATACTTCAGTACTCATAGAAGAGAACGCCCATACACTCTCTTCAAGGTTACCTAAATAATCCTCAAGACTTCCTAAGTTTAGATCATGCCCAAAGTATCAACCAACTTCCCTAACTAGATTCATTGTCAAGAATTCCCTAGATAAGACATGAAGAGGTCATCCATTATTCCCCCTTCACACATTAACTATGAAAAATTAAGCCACTCTAGATTAGGTACTCGTTCATTTACATGCTTTCTAACATAATAGGGAACTACTTCATTGTACAGTGAAGTGATTCTAATTTATATATTGCACTTCCTATTATGTAATTTTCTCACTAAAAGCTATCTTAAGACTCACTTAATAAATACAAAGATAAACCACCCATACACCCTCTTTAAGAATGACTAAATGATCCTCGATACTACTTCTAATGAGACATACACACTTACAGTACACCAAACACAAAACATATATATTATGACATTCTCCTTACCAAGGCGATCAGAAGACTTACATAAGTACTTCTAGAGGACAAACACCCATACACTCTCTTCAAGGTTACCTAAATAATCCATAAGACTTCCTAAACTTATATCATGCCCAAAGTATGAACGAACATCCCTAACTAGAGTAATTCTCAAGACTTCCATATATAAGACATGAAGAGATCATCCCTTATGCCTCCTTCACACTTTAACTAAGGAATCCTTAAGTCATTCAAGATAAGGTACTCGTTCTTTTACATTCTTTCTAACATAAGCCATTATTTCATTAGTTCATTAAGATACATTCATCACATAGAGAACATTCAAGTAATGGTCTTGGAGAAGACCTAGGGAGTCTCACTAACATCTTCAAAGACTATTGTGCAATGTCTATATAGCATCCCATACCACCACCTAAGATTCATAGAACTTCTACAATACTAGTAGGTATCCCATATGATGAGAATAGGCAATAACCGACATAGACCATGGTATCAAACCATGGAATACGAAGTTGTAAAGGGTGTTCTACTTGCCAATAGTAGAACTTGGACACATCCCATGTGGGCACATGGTTAAGGAATATGAAGGGCTTTGCACTCTAGCCTCATCTTTTAACTAGATCTACTCTCCTTATTATAGTTACTCGGTGCTATCCTTTTTTCTCATGGAGTAATTCACATTAAAGGCTCATACAAAGGGGTTCCATATCAAATTCATAACCCAAATTACATTTACCTTACCAAAGAGGTCCCCTAGGGCTGCCTTACAATGGAGACAAGATAGATCATAATGATTTTCCAAAGAATTGATATGATGTCGTTCCAGCCAATCAACCTTATGACCATCATTCATTACAAGAAGGATACCGTTACGGCTTTCGACTTGAAGTTTCAAAACTTTATAACAAGGTTCAAGGTTTCACATAAAGGACCCTCTTAACATTATTCAAGGTATCATGTCATTCATACATACAAGACTAAGAGGCTTTAGCATCCGAAGTCAACACATATTATATTCACATTTATACATGCATCATGTAAGGGACACAAGTCTACCATACATGACACAATAGGCTTCGCTTTATCACATATTGAATATCATATTAACGAAGTACATAGTCACAACTTTCATCACCTTTAGGTCACCCTATACTATAACATCATAAATATAGCCATAATAAGACCCAATAACAAATTAGGAAGAATCATGCATCATCTCTATGACTACCCATACAAGAACATAGTCATAGTCTAACATTATAACCGAAATAGCATCAATAGAAGAGACACATACTTTCACATTACTTAAAATGTAGGTATATATTATCGTACTTCAGATAATTAACTACACAAATTATCATAATACTTCAAGCAGTGCCGAAAAGGCCATGATCATCATTATACATAAAGTAACGCCGACAAGTCCACATTAATCACATACACCGCCACCATAACGGAGACATTGAAATCACAACATAATTCAAGAGATAATATTACTTAAAATAAATAGAATTAGGGAAGCATACCACCAATATATTCTCTCCACTTCAATCCATGTATAAATCATCCCATTCAATACCATAAGGCCCTTACCCATGGCCATGAACATCAATTCAATACAAAAATCATAATACTCTATGAATCTAGGTCAATTCAATATATATTTATCAATCTAAGACAACCTATACATCAATTGAATACAAGTCTTACATCATTCCATAGGCCATATAAAACCACACTACAATTCACAAGCATTAAGTCAATATCAAGTAACCCATAAAGTAGTAAAAAACTAGGGGTCATCAATTACATGGGTTCATTTGTTAATTGAGTTAAGATAATCTAATTATCAACATTCAATCAATATACATTGAATAAAAAATATTTAATGCAAGAACCCATGGATAGATCATAAAATTAGACAAGTTCATCTTTGAAAACTTCTTTGAATTTGGGAACCTTGATGAATAGAGTTTCAAGGATCAAAAACCATAACTCAAAAATTATAATCCTCCAATTTTATGATGAATCACCACTCAAATCTCCAATCAAAACTCTTCCATGAGTTTTTGCTTCAATGGAATTCTAGATAATTTTTTAGGGAATTTGGGTTTTTGATTTTGAAGAATGAATTCTCCTAAGGGTTTAATGATTATAAACATTTTTAAAATACCCAATGTAACATGAACTAGACTCGTTTTATCTTATTTGGAAGAGGGTTAAATTAAAACTTCACCCCTAGAGTTAACAGTAAGCTGCGCAAAAAAATAGCTCATATACGGTTGCCAATCGACTGGCCATTTCCCAACTGACGGACCGTCCTGCTGGTTCGTGGTTTGGGACTGAGGCTGGTATTTGTCTTCCCTCCTCCCACACCAAAGTGTACAACCACGACCCCATCGACGAGTCGTCAACTTGCCCATGAGCCGTCTACTGCCTCCATCATTTCGGGTTGTCTAGGTAGTCTTGGATTCAAGGAAAGAGTCCTTTCTCAAGGACCCTTGGTTTGTCCTTGGGGACTTTCACCCGGACGTTTCGAACCCGAATAGTTTATTATACGAGTTTAGTACCTCTCACATGAATTTCATCTAAACCAAACACGTAAAATTCTAGGAAACATGCTTGGGCACACAAGGTAATTTCAAGGAAAACCTTTTGAACATCATGAACATTCTTGGATGTTTGACCTCCAAACTTCACGAAACTTGACACACACTCCCTATATACACTATAATAACTCATATAATGACACACCCGGATCCTGTACCCCGGATGATACCGGCGTCGTTAACCTCTCATAGGTTGTAGAAAAGCCTCTTATAGATTTCATAACAATCATATAGTTAAATTTTGCGGCAAATTAAAATTTCTTAACATATTAATTGAAGTATACATAGACTTCATAATTAGGATTCATAATGACATACGATATTCTAAAATTGTCTCACATATATCGAAACTATCTAAGTGTGCAAATCTCGACTTAGCCAATTATAGTCAATATGCCATATAGGACTTAATACAAAAGAATCCAAAGAAGATAATGGAAATCTAAAAACTACTAAGTCTTCAGAACGCTGGAATATACATGAAAGCGTCCAAAACGTGAGGACCTACCAAGATTTGAAGAAAGAGTTCCAAGCTTCTTCAACTCGACCTTCTTAACTTCATGGTCGGAACCTACAATTGTAGTAATATAAAGTAATGGGGTTAGTACGCCGCACGTACTAAGTATGGGTATATGCACATAACACATACGGACATGCATGAAAAAGGATCATTTATCATATATTTAGAAAACAAGCTAAGTCATATGTAAGTCTTCAATGCACATACCATATAACCTAAGTCATATGTAAGTCATCAATGCACATACCATATAACATATACAAGTTAAGGCATTATCATATCAACAAATCTTCTTATAGAGTCATGGTAACATTTCATATTAAATAGATCATATAAACATAACATACAAAACAATTACCATTGACCTCATCCCCAACCTACAAGTGCAATGATCATGTGAAGCCCCATAACTTCACATAACTTAGTAGATAAGATAGGAGACCATAAGTAAACCCTTGCTTCATGTAACTTGTAAAATAAGTAGTCATCACCTCATATAACAATATGACAAAATAATGTATTCATCATAATAGCAAACATTCATATAAAATTAAATTCATATATCATAAACATATAACTTTCATATAATCATATTACATGCAAACAATCTCCTAGGATTTCCCTTAGAATCAACTTGTGCAATTTCTAGGTAGCGTCCCACACCAATACCTATACTAAAAAAACTCCTCAAGTAACCCTAGACAACTTTCATATACTTGTATTTTATTTTTCGTGAGGGAACATTATGCATTAACCGACATAGACCATGTGAGCTAAACATGGAATCCAGTTTCTTCCCCAAACCGAAAAGAGGTGGTCTACCGGCCAAAGTAGAACCGAACATGACATAGATTTCTAGGTGGATCCACTAGCTAGTATCTTATGGTGTCAACATAGTTCAATAACTAGGAGATGTATTAGAAACCCATAGTTTAACATTACAAGGAAACCTCAATCTCATGAGAATTATTGTGAACCTACCTTCCCGCTTGGGAAGGGACACTTCCTATATCTAGTTCATCGGTGATTAGCTTAAGTCCCTTTCTTGAAATAACGTTTAAGTTCTCTTTTATCATAAACATGTCATAGGTCATAGGAGATTATCTCTCTGTATAACCTTTTCATGAGCTCTTTTAGATTAGATGAGAATTGTCCTTTCATCGTAAACTTTCTTATTTGAGATTAACATAACATAATCACCTTGAATAAAGCATACAAGGGATAACATAAACTTGCATATTTGTATTTTTATCATGATCTCAGAATTTACGTGTTCATAGTCCAGCATATTCAAATAGAAACATCGTACATACTTTCCATAACATAGCATCATAGTTTATAGGCTAACATAACATTCAAGATTAATCAAACTTACAAGACTTACCTCTTGCTTCCAAGAATAATCATACATATTGAAATAGTCAATGAAATAATTAAGAACAAATTATCAAATTATGTACAAGATCAATGCATAGAATAGGGGAAGGTAAACGGGTCATTAAAGATTTCATTCAAACCTTAAATTCTAATCCTAACATTTTCACGTTATTAATCACTACAAACAACCCATTCAAAACCATCACATAGATAAAGATCATGTATCGCACGACATTCAAACATTCTCAATAAATTACTCAAAAATTCATGCGAAATTGAATATAGAAAACGTTTTTTTTTCATTGAAAATCATAAATCTAGGGTTAGGAAGAAAATCCGTTTTGTAGAGTAAAATCCCTAGTATTTGAAGTTCTTGAAAACTTTTCCTGAAAGGAACTCTTGGGTAAAGGAATACCAAGAATGAAAAACCTATACCTTATAGATGAAGAATCCACAAAATCTGATTGGAAACTATGAAACTTTCGTCTTCTCCCTTAAGCTTTTCTTGTTTTTCAATAGAGTTTGGAAAAGAGAGTGTTCTTGAGAGATGGAGAGAAATTTCGTTTGATCTGATTTGGGACAAGTAAAAGTGGTCTAAAACTGACCTATTTATCAATATGTAGACGTCCCAAGAATTACCCTAAAGACTCTGCACTTAAATTACCAAAACGCCCCTCCTAAATCGGCCAAAACTAGGAGAACATTTTACTAAGGGTCTCGGGTTTACCAAACTTTTATTAAATTAATTAATTAAGTTGCTAATTTAATTAATTAAGTGACATAGGGTAATTACTAAAATAACCCTAGGTCGTTAGGACCATAACCAACCCCTTTGGACCATCCTAGGTTAGGTACTAGGATGTTTCTTTAGTTAGTTACCCGGCTAGTGTCACCCGGTTAGGTCTTAGGTTTTTGGGCACACTTGTTAGTTAATTTTTTTTAGTCCTAGGTTAGTTAGTTAGTTAGGTACGATAGAGAGTACCTAGGACTGGTTAGGAATCTTTACCCCACGTGGCTTGACCCTACGCGTGCCTGCCCCCTAACCGCCCTAACCGAATCGGTTGGGCTTGTCTCTCGGCTGGTTGCACATGTGCTTGCACATGTGTTGCCGTGCACTTTCCTAACCGTGCACTTTTGGAAAGTTCACTTCTTGTCCAAGGATCCTCACTATGTCCTTGGTCACTTCTTAATCTACATGATCCTTTTGAATGATCATGTGCTATAATACCTAGGCTTGACACTTTGATTTCTCGTACCTTATGTTAGTATGCGATGAATATAATTATTTTAGCTTAGGGTTATTAATTGCAGGTACAATTCATAAACAAGCTTGGATTGGAGAATTTGAACATCAAGGTGTATTTTAAGTTATGAATTACTTGTGAATACATACAAAAATTTTCTAACACCCTTAAGCCAATATTCTCTAATATGCCCAATATTACTCAATATTGGGTATTGGGATGCCTATGTACCCCAATAAATATTTTTAAAACCTAATAGGCTTTTCACCGGACAAGTACATTTTATGGAATGTTACATTATCCCCCCTTAGGAACATTCGTCCCCTAATGACACTAAAATCTTTTGGAGGGTAGGAAAAGACTCAATACTAGCAGCACAACCAACACATAACATGTCATTAAACTTAGCACACCATTTATAATGTACAAACATATAAGAATTACAAATTCATAACACATAGTGAGGAATTTCCTTCTCAGCCTTATCATAACCTCAAAATGAATCAAAGAGTTTCCATGCTATCAATCTTCTCAAGATAACAACAAAAGAAAAAAAATCTCAAGAAAACATATGCATAAAAGTTTCACTTCAGTGCAAGAATAGATTATGAAAACATCTTCTTAAAACTCTTGTTAGTACTATCTTTTACTAAAACATGCACCTATTTAGTAAAAAAGTTTAATTTTTTTTCATTCTTGTTGAATTGGGCATGAAGTCTTTATAAGCCAATATTTATTTGCTATGCCCATTCTTTGATTATTTGCATAATATATTGTTCTTGGGGCATATATTCATACTACAATATTGGCATAAAACAATAACTTTTAAAACTTCTTTCTTATCAAAAACTGATGATTTGACATTCTCATGCTTTTCTTACTTAGTTCACTTTGAAATTACATTTCTTCTTCTTTGATATCACGTTCACTTTGAACATGCTAGGTTGACTTAGCATATTCTTCTAAGTCTTCCATTGGGTTCTTTCTGTTCAATGACTAAGAATGACTTACATCATTACTTAGTCTAAACTCACCCTTTGGTCATCCTATTCGAACAACCCTCATCTTCGTACTTCTTTCTATCATTTTTCTTACTTTCTTACTGAAATCTTGAGCATTATACATTCTACTTGAATCGGAAATAGGGAGAATTAGGGAGATTAACATTCGATAACTTCATTCGGAACAACCCTAGTTTCTGTTTTCTTGAATTCAATACGTTTGAAAAGCCTCCTTTATCCTCACCACATGGTATGAACAACCCTTGGTCAAGCAATGCATAAACATTAACAGAGAAACTTGTAACATAACCGTCACAACATCAGGAGAGCTTTCTTGCTCTCCCTAGGCCTTGAGTGCATACAAAAGGTTCCTCTTTCGAGCTTCAGAATTAGGACTCCTTGGTTGAGCTCGACTATTACCCTTACCTTGACTTCTTACATTAGGACAATATTCTATAATATGGCCACCTTTGCCACAACCATAAAAATTATTAGTTCAAACAAAAAATTCACCCTAATGCTTCTTACCTCACTTACCACAAGTTGGTCTTTCTCTTGGTTGATCAACATTTCTCCCCTCTTGAGGTTTAGGATTAGAACCTCTATCAATGCGATTTTTGGAGAAATCTGAAGGAACTTTGTTTGGAAACCTCTTCTTAAACTTAGGCTTGTCTTGAACATCAAGCCTACTTTTAGGAGAACCACTCTCAAAAGACTTTGCCTTCTTAGCTTCCCTATTCCTCTTCCTTAGGCGACTTTCCTCAACCTGTTGAGCATGAACAATAAACATAGAAAGATCCATATTGTCATGAAGCATGGCTGCATGACACTATTCTTCAAGCTCTTCGGACACGCCTATTACATAACGACTCATTTCATCCCTAGAATTAACAACCAAAGAAGAAGCATATTAGGACAACTTAATGAACTTCAAGTAGTATTCCTTAACACTCATACCTCCTTAAAAAAGGTTAATAAACTCATCTAACTTAGCTTCTCTTTGTTCCCGTGGAATGAATCTGTCAAGAATGGAATTAGATGCTAAAAGACACATCGTGTCAAAGCTTTAGAGGCACGACATAGGAGTATCAAGAAAAGAGAAGATTTCTTAGCATCACATAGCCTCTCGTCCACAATTGTTACGAGCTTCACAACCAAGAACAAGAAACTAGGTAATGTTTAGGATTCGATATTTAACCTCATGCTCTAATACCAAGTTTGTCACACATGGATGAGACCGGCGTTGTTAACCTGTCAGAGGTCGCAAACAAGTCTCTTCTTAGCTTTCATCACAATCATATAGTCATATTTTGCAGAAAATTAAAAAATTTAAACATAGTAATTGAATTAACTTGGACTTCATACTTAAGATTCATAATGACATACGATATTCTAAAACTGTCTCACATATATAAAAACCATCTAAGAGTGCAAATCTGGACTTAGCCAACTATAGTCAATATGCCAATATATGCCTTAATACAAAAGAATCCAAAAATCATAATGGAAATCTAAAAACTACTTAGTCTTCATAACGCTGGAGTATAGATGATAGCGTCTCGAACGTGAGAACCTACCAGGACTTTGAGAAAGAGTTTCATGCTTCTTCAACTCGACCTGCGTAACTTCAATGATCGGAACCTACAGTTGTAGTAATATAAAGTAATGGGGTTCGTACACCATATGTACATACATGAAAAAAAGGATCATTTATCATCTCTTTAGAAAACATGCTAAGTTATATGAAAGTCTTAAATGCACATACAATATAACATATACAAGTTAAAGCATTATCATAATCCACAAATCTTCTTATAGAGTCTTGTTAACATTTCATATTCAATATATCATATAAACATACAAGATAAAACGATTAGCAATGACCTCTTCCCCAACCTACAAGTGCAATGTTTATGTGAAGCCCATAAACCCACATAATCAAGTAGATAAGATAGGAGACCATAAGTAAAGTCTTTCTTTATGTAACTTGTAACATAAGTAGTCATCACCTCATAATACTATATAACCAAATAACATATTCATCATAATAGCCAATATTCATATAAAAGTAACATCATATATCATAAACATATATATTTCATATCATCATATTACATGCTACCAATCTCCTAGAATTTCCCATAGAGTCACCTTGTGCAATGTCTAGGTAGCATCCCATACCACTACCTATACTAAGCAAACTCCTCAAGTCACCCTAGACAACATTCATTTACTTGTATGTTATATAACATGAGGGAACATTACACACTAACCGACATAGACCATATGAGCTAATCATGGAATCCAGTGTCTTCCCCACATCGAAAAGAGGTGGTCTACCGGCCAAAAAAGAATTGAACATGACATAGCTTTCTAGATGGATCCACTAGCTAGTATACTATGGTGGCAACATAGTTCAAGAACTAGTAGATGTATTAGAGACCCATAGTTCCACATTACATGGCTGCCTCAGTCTCGTGAGAATCATTGTGAACCTACCTTCCCGCTGGGAAAGGACACTTCCCATATCTAGTAATCGGTGCTTAGCTTAAGTCCCTTCTTAAAATAACCTTTAAGTTTTCTTTTATCATAATCTAGTCATAGGTCATAGGAGATTATCTCCCTGTATAACATGATCATGAACTCTTTTAGATTAGCTGAGAATTGTCCTTTCATCGTAACCTTTCTTATGTGAGATTAGCATAACATAATCACCTTTTGTAAAGCATACAAGGGATATCATAAACTTGCATATTCGTATTCTTATCATGATCTCACAATTTTCATGTTCATAGTCCAGAATATTCATATAGCAACATCATACATACTTTTTATAACATAGCATCATAGTTTATAGGCTTACATAACATTCAAGAGTAATCACACTTAGAAGACTTACCTCTTTATTCCAAGAATCTTATTCATCGTGCAATATTCATAATCATACATAGTAAAATACTCAATGACATAATCAAGAACAACTCATCAAATTATTTACAAGATCAATGTTGTAGCATTCCGGAAAATCATATGTCTAATAAAGATCCCAACATTGTCCTTAGGATAGCCTATTAGGGGTACATAGGCATCACAATGCCAAATATTGAAAAATATTGGGCATAGTATTGAAAAATTGGCTAAGAGATGTTAGCCAATTTTCTATATATGAATAGGAAATATACATTTTTGGGTTGCCCTAACCATTCCAAGATTCAATGTTCAAGAAATGTACCTGCAAGGAAGATCCTAAGCTAAAAGTCTTTTTTCGTAATACTAACACAATAGGTTCTAGGCATCCAAGTGTCAAGCAGAGTACCATAGCACATGAGCATTTAAAATGATCATGTAAATTAAGCAACGCGCAAGGACATGGTGAGGGTCCTTGGGAAAATAAGTAAATATTCCAAATAGGACATGAATAATAGTTACTTACGAAATTACAACAAACCAATGTGCAAGCACATGGGAAAAGCAATGGGACTCGGCCAAAGGAAGGGGGCCACCCTAACCTAATCCGGTTAGGGTAGTTAAGGGGCAGCATGTGCGGACGACTCCCTCCATATGGGGCCTAACTTCCTCATAAACTCTAGGTCCTAATAACTCTCTAATCTAGCTAAATAACCTAGGACTAACCGAAATAACCCACTACTGCACCTGACAACCTAGGACTAAACCGGGTTGACACAAACCTAGTACTAGTAGAAGAGACAACCTAGTACCTAACAAAGGATGGTCCAAAAGGTTGGTTATAGTCCTCTAACAACATGGGGATACTTTAGTAATTACCCTAGGATACTTACTTAATTAATTTAGCAACTTAATTAATTAATTTAAAGGGACAAAACAGAAATCAGAAAACAATTTCAAAATTTCGTTCAAGACAAGAAAGGGACAACCTAGTACCTAACCTAGTATGGTCCAAAGAGTTAGTTAAGGTCCTAACGACTTAAGGGTAATTTAGTAATTACCTTAGGTAACCTAATTAATTAATTAGCAATTTAATTATAAGCTTAAATTGTCAAAATGAAATCCTTACACTAACTTAAGTACAATTCAAGAAACATCCTAGTACTTAACCTAGGATTGTCCTAAAGGGTTGATTATGGTTCCAATGACTTAGGGGTACTTTAGTACTTACCCTAGGTCCCTAAAATAATTAAATGAACGATTTAATTAATTAATATAAAGTCAAAATATTGACCGAAACCATAGTCAACATAAAAATTCAAGATTTTGGGTCAAGTCAACACTCTCCTATGTTTAGTCAACTTAGGAGGGGTGTTTTAGTAATTAACTAATTAATTTATTAAATTAAATTATTAAACCTTAGTTGAATGAGTAAATATCAGTTTCTAATACTTAGACTAACATTCAAACACTAATAGTTTCACAAAACACAAATTAGTAAACAAGAAGGCAAAAACGGAAAAGTGCATAGACGTTCTTAGGCAATTTCAAGGTATCTTGAAGGTTTCGTTCGAGGTGTTCTTCGTAGATTAAGTTATAATCAAGGTATGGGTTTCTCTCTTGGACTTTTTTCTCCAAGAGAACTTTCTTTCCAACGATTCAAAGATCTTGAAAACTAGGGTTGGTCCCGTGTTTTCGTCGAACTCATTTATCCCTTGTATCCTTTTTGATTCCATGTTGAACAGGTTAGAGATCATGTTGTTGGTATGTGGTGATGGCTGATCTTATGTGTAATGTTCTTGAATTATGAATGTGGAATTAAATATGAATTGAACACTTTTGATGCTAAGGGTTCTTTATGTGAATTAAAGAACAATGTATTTCTAAGATATGTTCGAAAACGTTAAGTGTGACGTGTGACGTCTTAATGCTTACTTACTCTGTCTTTATGAAGATTTTATATTCATCAAATGTTAATATGATGCTGTCAAAGATGCTTAAAAACGTTATGCCTAAAGTCATGAACGAAGATTGGCTTAAAAGATCTCCATGAAAACACGTTGAATGAATTGCCAATCTTATGCCAATGATTTGGAAATAAATTGGTTATTTAATAGAATTGGCTACACCATTGCTTTCACAGAATGATTGGGAGATTGACTTACAAAAATGATGATATTATCTATGGTATATACATGACGAAAATTCAATTGGATAATATTATTATCATGACCAGTGTTTACTGAAATTATGATTTAGTGATAATGTTATGACAAGTAATTGGCGAAATTATGATTTGTGCCAACAAATTGGCTTGTAAAACATATGTCTAATCATATTACTTCCAAACCATTAAAATTCCTACGAAGCTCTACATTAATGAACTCATAACATAGGGTATGCCAATCAATGGGACAAGTCCCAACATACGCTATCCACACGAACTTGTGAACGTAAAAACATTTAATTGCTCTTGTAAGTTAATCAAAGGTTAAAGGTTCAAGCGTAGTGAAAGTTTGGCTTATGAAAATAAATTGACCTACAACATTATCTCCAAAATATGTAATAGAATTGACTAATTATTCCATCAAATTATATTTGAACGAACGTTTGGCTTGTGCAAATAAATAGGTTATGAAGTGTCTAGCCAATTAATTATTTCAATACTAATATTATGCCAATCTTATATAGCTAAAAGATTGAAATGGTAACTCAAGTACTTCTAAATAAATTAATGAATCCATAACCAAGGGCATGTCATTCACTGGGACAACTCCCAACATGCTCTAAAAGAATGAACTATGAACTTATGTAACTCATTGAATGAAGTGTTCATCGTCCACAAACGATGATATGAAGCTACTAAATGAAATTAAGTAAGTAACATGAGCAATAACATAACTAAAGAGGTCTAAGTTAAGAAAGTGACCAGAATTAGATGTTAATGGAATTGAGACAAGCCTCACTTACACCTAAGCTACTATGTTAAAATACTCATAAATGAAGGTGTTAAAACGTATGAGACCAGTCTCAGTAACACCTAAGGATGATATGTAAGGACAATTCACATTTCATCAATGTAAAGTAAGGATGATATGTAAGGACAACTCACATTTCATTAATGTAAAGTAAGGATGATATGTAAGGACAATTCACATTTCATCAATGTAAAGTAAGGATGATATGTTAAGGACAATTCACATTTCATCAATGTAAAGTAAGGATGATATGTAAGAAAAATTCACATTTCATCAATGTAAATTAAGGATGATAATTCATCAAAAGAGTAAGTAAACCTCAATATAGAAGAAATCTTCCAAAATGCTTGAGTCAACTCTAAAAGATAAAGAAGATAATGAAAGTACGACATCACCGATAGACTAGTTATGAGCATGTTCTTGCACTTTTAAGTCTCATGAGACGAGGCTACCACCGAGGTGGATAATTAGTCTCATTATGTCCCTAGTCTTCGAACTATGTCTAGACAACATAGGAACTGGCCAGTGGTTTCCACCTAAGCGAGCTAGGCATGTCGGTTTCACTTTGGACGGTGATTCCACCCCTTTTCGATGTGGGGAATATATTGGATTTCATGCTTAGATCACATGATCTATGTCGATTAATGCTCATGATATGTTCTTGGTTCACTATAGTCGTGAGCCACTCCTTTTTGGTGTGGGGAGAACACTTGAGATAGATTACCTAACCCGAGGACCACCCCTTTTCGGTGTGGCAAAGACACTGAATTTCATGAGTAGCTCACATGATATAGATTCATTTTAACCAGTAAATCACCTCTTTTAAGTGTGGGGATGACACTGGATTTCATGTTAGCTCGAATGATTTAATCCATATGATATCTCTATGAAAGTGAGAATGAATGATGATGATAGAACGTATGTTCAAAGTGATCAATGAAAAAGAGATTAAGAATGTCAATTTCCAATGTCACACTCATGAAGTTTCAGCAAATAATGGGCAAAGAAAAATAAGATTGGCTTATAATGACTTCTTATATGATGCCATAAAGGGAAGTAGAAACATAATGTTAACTAAATACCTCATAACTTCCCTAACATGGAAGTAATGAAATAAATGGCATTACCAATAGAGAATAGCTTATTGAATGTAATGAATAAATTGTGTAAAGAATGACTCACTATAAGGTAGGGAAATCATTCCTTAGTCCTTAGATTACTTACATCGATTCATTGTGGGTAAGAGACTACAATGAATCATTGCACTTGTAAGTAAAATATAGGACTAAAGGAATTATTGAACTACAAAACAAGAAGAAGATAAATAATGAAAAATAATCTAAGTCTCCAAAGAGGAGCTCTCGGGTTTGGCATGATCAAATTTTCAAATCTTCGCTCGAGTTGTTCTAAAATAAGTTGATGATACTAATGCTTTATAATCATATAGAAAATGAGTTGTGTTCATTGAATGCATTAAAATATATCATATTCATACCATAATTCACAACTAACGAATTAGGAAAGTATAAGGACTAGACTTTACAGGAACTACATGTTGCTTAGGGAGAGCTTTCATTGATCATGCATAGCTTTATGTGTATGTGTGCATGCACCCATACTTAATATATGTGGTGTACTAACCCCCTACAATATAATATTTTTTTAGGTGCAGGTCAAAGGGTAGATTGAGGACACTTGCAGCGGTTTGGACTTCAATGTTTTCTCTAGACCATTTGGTAGGTCCTCTTTATTTCAAGGATGCTACATGTATTAGTCCAAATTTAGATATAGACATAGCTAGTGGATGTTGTCCCTAGCATTTCTTTCACATTTCATTTTGAACCTTTTGATGTAAGGCCGTTTTGGCAACTTAATATATTCTATTCATCATTTGTTTTGAAATGTTCTTGATATTAGATGGTTTTCTATTGATGTTGAGATTAGTATATAATGTTTAATACGTAATTAATATATGAAATCTAAGTAAACTTCATACATATAAAAAGTTTTAAATTCTCCGCAAATTTAACTAGATGAATGTGATGAATGCAAGATGAAGCTTGTCTGAGGCATCGGAGAGGTCAACAACGCCGATGGCGATTTGGATTCTAGAATCTGGTTCATTACAAATGCATAGCATAGGAGAAGGTAAACGGGTCATTAAAGGGTTCATTCAAACCTTAAATTCTAATCCTAACGTTTTGACATTGTCAATCACTACAAACAACCAATTCGAAACAATCACATACTGAAAGATCATGTATCACATGACATTCAAACATTATCAATCAATTACTCAACATTTTGTGCGAAATTGAATATAGAAAACATATATTTTTCATTGAAAATCTTAAATCTAGGATTAGGAAGAAAATCTGTTTGTAGAGTAAAAACCCTAGTATTTGATGTTCTTGAAAAACTTATCTTGAAAGGAACTCTTGGAAAAAGGAATACCAAGAGTGAAAAACCCATACCTTATAGATGAATATTCCACGAAATGTTATTGTAAACTTTGAAACCTTCGTCTTCTCGCTTAAGCTTTTCTTGTTCTTCAATGGAGTTTGGAAAAGAGAGTGGTCTTGACAAATGGAGAGAAATTTCATTTGATTTGATTTGGGACGTGTAAAAGTGGTCTAAAACTGACCTTATTATCAATATATAGACGTCCCAAGAAATATCCTAATGCATAAATTACCAAAATGCACCTCATAAATTGACCAAAACTAGGATTGCATTTGACTAAGGGTGTTGGGTTTGACCAGGAATTAAATTAATAATTAAGTTGTTAATTCCATTAATTAATTGAGCTAGGTTAATTACTAAAGTAACCTAAGTCTTTAGGACCATAAGCAACCCCTTTGGTCATAGGTTAGGTACTAGTATGTTTCTTTAGTTAGTTACCTAGCTAGTGTCACCCGGTTAAGTCTTAAGTTTTTGGGAACACTAGTTAGTTAATTTTTGTTAGTCCTAGGTTAGTTAATTATTTAGGTACGTTAGTTAGGACATAGGACTTGTTAGGAAGCTTGGCCCCATGTGGCTTGACCCTACGCTTGCCTGCCCCCTAACCTCCCTAACTGAATCGGTTTGGCTTGTCTCTCGGTCGGTTGCACATGTGTTGCTGTTCACTTTCCAAACCGTGCACTTATGGAAAGTTCACTGCTTGTCCAAGGATCCTCACTATGTCCTTAGGAATTTCTTAATCAACATGATCCTTTTAAATGATCATGTGCTATGGTACCTAGGCTTTATACTTGGATGCCTAGTACCTAATGTGAGTATGCGATGAATATAATTATTTTAGCTTAGGGTATTCATTGCAGGGACAATTTCTAAACAAGCTTGGATTGGAGCATTTGAACATCAAGGTGTATTTTAAGTTAAAAGTTACTCGTAAATACATATAAAAATTTGCTAACACCCTTAAGCCAATATTCTCTAACCTGCCCAATATTACTAAATATTGGGCATTTGGATGCTTATGTACCCCAACACATATTCTTAAAACATAATAGGCTAATCACTGGACAAGTACATTTTCTGGAATGTTACATATAAGAACCTCATTAACTCATGAAAACACATACAACCACATAACCACACATGAGGCACATAGGTTACTTAGTCGTCGAACATATTGGTCGTCCCTTACGTTGGACTTCCGATTCACCCAATACTTTAGACATTTGCATCAATACCTTATTATATACAAATTTATGACCTTATACCATCATGACAACCACGTTTTGATCTAGCTTCACCTATGTCCTTTTCGGGCTCTTACAATCTCCCCCACTTGGATAACATTCGTCCTAGAATGACACTTTCCACTCTCCGAACACTTCCAAGAATATAGATTCAATTTGAAGCTCATAACCATACCATATAAAAAATTATACAATACAAAAATCTATAGAAAACATCATTTCACATAATCAAGAGTATCACAACACAAGAAAAAACTCGAAGAAAATTCTATAACTCATCATGCTATAAAACTAAAATGCTTCATTCCAAATAGCAAAAACTTATTTCATATTCATTATTATGCTCATACACATCAATTTTAACAACATTACAACAATTTTAGACCAATGAATGAATTAGCTAAACTTCAATAATTCTTATTGGTGAACTGGCAGCCTTACAATGAATTATACCAAAATTTTAAAAATTGCATCTTTTAGGCAATTGATGATAGAAACATGATAATATGCAAGATTAATCCATACAAACACATTTTACAACATATTCATAAATTTATAGAATGCACAATGCAAGGAATTAATGAAATTAAAATTCAAGAAGACTCCTAAACACAATGGAATCAATAGCACAATGCAACATGCTGCTATGATCATGTAGCTCATCTACTAATTCGATACTCCCCCACATTGAAGGAACTAATAAAACTACAAAAATATATGAACTAACAATCATCATCATCACCCTCATCTGGCTTTGTCCCTCTAGTCTGAAGTGCACTGAAACGCCTCTAATTTAGAGCATCATCTTTTGGAACATTACGAGCAACTTCTTTATAATCTCTAGTTGGACAATCCCTCACTTTGTGTCCATATTTTCCACACACAAAGTAACACAGGTACCCCTTAGACACTCCCCATAATGCCTCTTTCCACAAGTGACACATGTTAGCTTGCCATTTTGAGAACCACCTCCTTTCTCAAGTTTGAACTTTGCACCCCTAGATTCTTCTCTAGTTAAAACCTTCTTCTTGAACCTAGGTTGACATTGATCACTAGATCCAATTCTTTTCAACTTTCTATCAATCCTTCCAAGTTAGACTTCTCAATATATAAAGCATACACCATGAGTCTAGCTAAGGTCATATTATCACGTAGCATGGTTGTACGACATTCTTCTCTCACTAAGTCAGCGACCCCGGTCATAAACCTACTCATCTCATCCCTAGGATTAGAAACTAAGGAAGGCACATATTTAGACAACATTGAAAACTTCAAAGAGTACTCCTCAACACTCATATTGTCTTGCTTGAGATTGATAAAATCCTCTACCTTCACCTCTCTCCTCTCACGGGGAAAGTACTTTCCTAGAAAAGTTTACTTTAATTCTTCCCACTCAATAGGACCCCACTCAACCGTCCTATTATCCTTCCATTGAGTGTATACTACATGAAAAACATCCCTCACTTAATACGAAGCTAACTCCGCGTTCTCCCTAGAAGTAACCCCCACAACACTCAATGCCTTGTATACACCATCAAGAAACTCTTAGGGATCCTCCACCACCTTAGAGACAAGAAAGGTAGGAGGATTCATCGTCACAAAGTCTCTAAAACTCGAGGTCATAGTGTGCTCCATAACATTCATCCTAGGATCCATACTCAAATTTACATGAGTAGTCAAGGCTCGGGCTAAAGCAAGCAAAGCCTCTCTAATCTCTCTATTAGTTCATTCCAGGTGAACCGCTGGAACATCGTTACCTCTTTCCAAAATAGGGACTTCATCACTCGGGGAGGCACTTGAGTATTTTGCGAACGTTGGACTCTTTCTCCATCTTGAAGAACTTTCTATACTTGGTCAACTTGAGGAGGAACATCCTCATTCACCCTCCCCTCTTCCAACATTCTATAGGCCATCCTTTTAGTTTTCATCTCCTAGAAACAAAAGAAAAGACATTAAGAAGGATACTCATATAATTTACTCTACGACACGACATAGGAGTAGAAAATAAGGGAAACTTTATCATCCTATTGCCTCTTTTCTATATATGTGTCGTGACTCACACCGATGCTCAAGACTCTACTAGGAGTGACTTCATGAAGCTTTTAAATTCCTAATACTACTTTCATATCCTATGCTGTGATACCAAGATTGTCACATACCGAGACCACAACCAAGAACATATCGCACTCTTGGAGTTCAAATGGCGTACTTGACCTCTCGGAGGTCTTATACAAGCCCTTTCGTATTGTTCATCACATATACATAGTAAAAAGTAGTGCCGAATTACAACTTTTCACAAAAAATTTCATAGTATTTAAAAGCTTTTTTATATTAAAACTCATAGGAAATACCAAGTCTCATTTCATTACATCTTAGACACAAGAGTACTTGGGACACGGCCCATACACAATAGAAATATAGTACTACTAAGTCTATTACAATACTTCAATAAGAGAAATAAAAGACATCTGTGCCCTCGATTCAAATGAGGACATACTTCAACTTCACTTGAATGATACAACGATCTATGTCTTGCTTCCCTATGCTCCTCACATACCAACAACTATAGAGATAGATAAAAGCATAGAATTAGTATGACCACATGTATAAGTATGGCATAATGCATAAAGATCATGATAATGGAAATTTATTGGAAATATGCATCTTTTGATTTAAATATCATAATATAATCATAAGAACAAAATTTAACACCTTAGAAGCACATAAAAATTCGCTTATTAAATTTATCACTTTTTTAGGAGCAAAATTACAGTGAACTACTTCAATGTACATTGAACTCCTTCACTATTACAGTGAAGTGATTCAAATTCATATTAGACACTTTGTAGTATGTAATCTAGAACACTCAAAAACGAACTAAGGTGAACTAAAGGTTCGTGATTATTTTTTGGGTTTATTTTGTTATAAAATGAGTTATATTAGTATTCTGTGGCAGTGTGTGAAATTTGGTTAAGTTTGGAGGTCAAACGTCCAAGAACGTCCATGACCTTCAGATGATATGCCTTAGATAGTGCTTGTGTGTCCTCGTGTGCTTGAGTTACTTTTATGTGTTCGTTTTGTTTGAAATTAGTGTGGAATGTTCCTAACAATTAAAATATTATCTATAGAGGTATAACGTCCGGGTACGACTCCACCTAGGATCCACACCGGGGCCCAAGGCAAGAACCCAAGACAGGCTTGGCAGTGTCCACCAACGAGGGAAAACAACGACCAGTGGTCCAACCAATGGCCCGTCGACTTTCCCCATCTTCTGGACCTGCATGGTAGGATATCCAGTCTCCAAATGAAGCTAATTAGAAACCCACAAAACCCCACCAACGGACCGTTGATGGACAGATGGTCTGTCTATGGAATGCAGTCCAAAAGCTGCTCTTCTTGTAGACTTAGGGTGTTAGGTAAATTCACCCCAAGTCTTTTATGAACCTAGGGAGTCATTTTTAGGGTTATTTAGGTATATTAAAGAGTTCCAAACCCTAAGACCTAATTGTAGACGTCATTTCCTAAAACCAAAAAACCCCTCTCTCTTAGAACTCTCTCTCAAACTCCATAGAAGATAGAAGTCAAGAAGGAGCTAGGAGGGCTTTTCGGGGTCGAGTTCATCAATGAAAATCATTGGGTTTACTTCTACTTAGGGTAGGGTATCAATAGTTGAACTCTCTTTTATTCAAGGAGTCACTTATAATAGATTTTCAAAAACGGTTTCCAACCCTAGTTTCCTCTATTTTCAACTCCAAATATGGGTCTTGCATGAAAACGTTTTGAATGATTTAAATTTAAGACCGAGAAGATGAATTAAGGTTCCTAAAGCCTCACATGTATCTAAAAACGTGTAACTATGCTCATTAAATGTTCTATATTATGCATACTTGATTTGAGGTGATTAGGAAGTCAAACGTCAAGGGACGAACCAACACGTTCGATGACAAGTCACCAAAGGGCCTTAAGTGTTTTTATGTTCTTATGTGTGTGTAATGGGTTATGAGGTCCATATATGAGTTATAATGATGTTTATAGGCAGTGTGTTAATATTCATGAAGTTTGGAGGTCAAACGTTCAAGAACGTCCAAGACGTTCGAAAGATAGCCTTTTAACGTGCTAGTGTGTCCTTGTATGTTGTCCTTGCTTTCATGTATTGTTTGGAGTTGAAATTCAGCTTAGTTTACCCTATAAACTTAATATACATGTGAAGGGTCAAAACGTCTGTGCACGACTTCCCGGGTACCACCCAAAGGGCCCCCAAGGAGGACACAAACATTGGAAAAGAGACTGCCCAAGGCAGCGAGCAAGCCAAAATTTGGACTTGCCCTGTGAGACACACACCTAGAACGCACCTCACTGTCCCGAAAATTTATTTGGCTATGAATTGGAAGGTTCCCTGCGACACCCAGCCCACTCCCAGATTCGGCTGCGTCATTTTAAAATAAATTTTGACATGTCTAAAAGTCCCAATAAGCATGGGGGTGTTTCGGTAACTTAAAGGGACGGTTATAAACTGATTTATGACTTATTTAACCCCTTTTTCAAAGACAAAACCCCAACACGCAATAACAAAAACAAAAATCCCAAATAACTCTTTTTTCCAAATTCTCTCAAACATCCATTGGAAGGAAAACTCAAGTTCAAGCTATCGGGTGGATTTTCATGGTTTCTTCTTCAATTTGTTGTGTGCTTCTCATGTAGAAGGTATGGTTATACTTCATCCTTAGTTATCCAATCATCTAAGGAGTCAATCAAGGATTTTCAAATATGTTTCAAAGACCAAAATTCCAGATTTCCAATCTAGCCTTGGGTTCTTTCTCAAATTGATTTCAAAAGTATATTTATGATAAATTAATGATTATCTAATGTTTTTAAGATGAATTTCCATCCAATTGCATGATAAACCCATGTTCTCGCTAATTCATAAATTAGCCTATGTTATGGGCATTGTGATCTTGACTTTGTATTGATTGAATTATTATTCTTGCATGTTGAATTGCTTATATCTAATGTATATTGATTGTGAATTGTTGATGAGTTATCCATGTGGATCAAGGTTTGTTGGTTTGAATGATATTAGTCTATAATTCTTCTATCTTCTCTATATTGCTAATGTAGCTTCAATGTGATCTCGATTCTATGGTAGATTGAAGTATGATTTTGTTTATGAACTGGTTCCTATAAATACTATTTTATACATGTATTTATGTTGAATTATGGGAATTGATCATGATGATCAATGCTTGGAGGAAATTGTAAGTTTGCCCTATTCTCTCTACTCTTCTTATAGAATGGCTAGTTCATGTAGCCTTGTATGGCTTTGTGTTGTATAGTCCACTTATGGTGGCGGTTATTACCTTATTTTTATGCTATAATGTGTTGTGATCATGGCCTTGAAGGCAATTGTATCTTGAAAGTGTGGTTATGAATATAAGAAAATTTGAAGTATTAGGCCTGGTCTCCAATGCTAGTTCATGATCTAGGTTATATTGATGATGCTTCCACTACATTAAAAAAATTATGTTAGGGATAGGTATGGTCTACATGTTAATGTTTGAATAATCTTGTTTACCATTGAACCTCTACATGGAAGTATAATCTTATGCATGAGTACGAGTCTTAGATTCAAGTAAAGAAGATTGGCTTATCTCCTACGTCATTATGTGGTGTGTGGTCTATACTTGAATTTGTATTGTGAACTTTGTAAGGTGGATGCCTAAATGTTAGGATTGTTTCCATTATATGATCATGATGACCCATTTACACATACTCACACCAAATGCATGCTTATCAAGTAGTATAGGTTCATGCTGTCTAATGAAAGGATAGTTCTCATATATATTTGTGTCTACTACTATGAATGTAAAGTATATATTCATGAAGTATGAAATGTATCGCTTAACTAGGATAACTTTATAGGTGTAATAGTATGGGCAAGGGTATTGGACCTTGTGTATGAATTGCACATGTGTGCCCTGATAGGATAGTTCCTAGGTTTAGTTTCCTATGTATATGAATAGGAATGAATGGTTATGTTACGAATGTGTATAATGTCTTAAAGTGTTTATATCAAAGGATTGCTCATATAGTTACACCTATACACTTATGCATTGATGTATGAACATGTGTGATTTTAATGTGTTTGTGTGAAAGGATTGCTCACATATATGTATACACACACATGTTTTATGATCTAGACAATAGAGGGGATTTTTGAAGGTGTTTCCAAGAGTATCCTAAAGTAGATGGTTCTTTGAATATGATATGTCAATGTGAAAGGATTTTTCACATGACTTATGTTGATGAACTCTCGTCTATGACCTTTGAGCTAAGCATATTGGGGTTAACTCTCATAAGCCTATGTTTTATAAAATAATGTAATTATGGCTTTTCAATAAAGGTAACTTAGCTTAGCATCGAGTGAACTTGTAAGAACATCGATGTGACATTAAAAATGATGTTTCTAATGTTAGTTTATGATTTTAATGCTAAAACTTCAATAAGAACATATCAAAGCTTTTTATCAAATTTTGCCTTAAGGAATGGGCTAAATGAGCATGAGTTGGTAGTCATTGAGTTATAGGTTTCTTATGGTTGATATGATCGTTTAGCTACTGCGCTAAGGACTATTTTATGATGAATTGTTGAGTACATTTGTAAATAGATGTGAAGGCTTTGGGAAGAATGGTAAGTAGGTCTCATTGTTAACTCCCTTTATGAATTTCTCTTGAGTGGTATGACCCACCTTTTTGTTTGCGGTGTTTACTTGATGAATTTTGTAATACTTACTATGTATTGTAAGTGTGGCTTTGATGGAATAATATGGGAAATGAAGTGAGAATGAAGATGGTTCTTGTATTGTGTATTATGAAGCTTGAATTGCATGTTTTTCTTAGATATGGCTAAATGAAGTAATGTATATGTGAAGCATGTAAAGTGTGTGATGTGATGAATGAAGGTTTAAATCATGTATAGAAGTTAAGGTAAATTAAATGATGTATATAGGCAAGGACTATTCACATGCACACACACACACTTAAATGAATAAATGAAGCTAAGTTAAGTGAAAAGGGGAGTGTTGGGGTGAACACTCTTCGTGAGTTGAGATGACGTTTTTAGTAGCAACCTCACTGCATCCTAAGAGCTTTCTAAGATAGGTTGGATGATAAATACCCTGATTGAGTTGAGATGTGGTGTTCACTAGTTATCCTCAACTTATATTATAAAATGTTGAGAATCTGTGGAGAATTATGCTTAGCACCGAGAGGATATGAAGAAGGGGTGGTTATACTTTGTGATTAAAGATGTTGTATTCCAATGTATCTATTGAGATGAGTACTCCTCGTTAGTATAGAATGAGTTACTTAGTAGCAGTATCCTTATCTCTTAACTATGAGCCCGCCCACAGAAATGTAGCTATTGGGAAAGCTAAAAGCTAAGAGAATGATCTTACTCTAGGTAAGTGAGGATCCCTCATTTGATAGGGGTTAATATCGTGATTCCATTTATAGCTCTTATGTTCTATGTAGGTTAAGCTAACCCCCACAAAAGTAATGAATGTGCTACGTCTTCTAAAACATTGTGACACTTAGGATAGGTAGTGGAATGGGACGCAAGTATCCATTACACTAGGTAGGAATTCCGAAAGGGAAGTCTTGGTGAGTTTTATATGAATTGAATGAACTATGTTTTCTAAAAGAAAGTAGTACTTGGAGTAGGTAGTGGTATGGGACGCTATATATCAAACTGAACTAAGAAGACCTTCCGAAAGGGGAATCTTGGTGCCAAGCCTTCTAAAAGAGTGTGCTACCTAGGGTGGTGGCTGAATGCAACGCCATCTACTCATTGCACTAAATAGGCATTCCTAAAGGGAAGTCTTGGTGTGTTGTCTGAGTATTCTTCTAATGTCTTGTTATTGAGTGGTGATTTGTTCTCCCGAGTAGAGTAAGCCTATGATGGGTAGTCTTAAGGATCTCCTTGGTGTGCATTGAAGAAGGTGTATGGGCATTTACTTTATGTCTTACCTTAGAGAGTCTTAGGATGACCTCGGTTAGGGAAACTCCTACAGAAATGAGTTCACTTCCTCTTGGCAATACCTTGGGAGTTCACGATTTTGGAGTTATTTTGGTTCACTGTAATGTTACAATAGTTTACTGTAAAATTTGGTAAGCTTACTGTAAAGTGTCTCTTTTTGATAAAATTATGGAAATCCTTCTCTAAGTATTAAATGAAGTTTTTGATGTTTTTTTGCTTCTAAATTCATGAATGTTTTACTTATTTGTCCTGAAAGCTTATTTTACTAAAATTTCCCTTTTTACATGTTTATGCATATGCCATACTTGTTACATTTTTTTGCATAGGTTTTTGAATCAAGATTTAAGACTCATTACTAAAATGTCCTCACATATTCGAGCGCATAGTTCCTATTTTCTTAGTTTCTTTATGGTAAGACTTCTTATGTATTTCTTTTAATGTATAGGGCCGTGTCCCTAAGATATTATGTCGTTTCATTAATTTTTGCTTGTGACAATGAAATTTTGTTCGTTTTTATGAAAGATTTCCTTTTTATATTAAATGTTCTAAAAAGTTTTAAATTCCACACTACTTTTCATATCTTATGTAATTAACGATAGTTAAAGGGCTTGTACAAGACTCCAAAGGGTTAAGTACGCCTTGTCATGACCCAAGGGTCCTCCTTAACTTCTGGGGGTACTTTCGGGTAGTGACATAATCTTCTAGCTAAAACCTATCCTAAGACTCAATTAGACAATATAAAAAGAGACCTTTCCTACACCCTCTCTAAGCATGCCTAGATGATCCTCGAGACTACTTATAATGAGACATACACACTTACAATACACCAAACACATAACATATATTATAAGACATTCTCCTTAGCAAAGGTATGAAAAATCTTACTTAAGTACTCCTACAAGAGAAAGCCCATACGCTCTCTTCAAGGTTACCCAAATAATCCTTAAGACTTACTATGTTTAGATCATGCCCAAAGCATCAACCAACTTCCCTAACTACAGTCATTCTTCCCTAGATAAGACATGAAGAGATCATCCCTTATGCCTCCTTCACACATTAACTAAGGAATCCTTAAGTTATTCTAGATTAGGTACTCGTTCATTTACATGCTTTCTAATGTATGCTATTATTTCATTAGTTCATTAAGAGACATTCATCACATAGAGGACATTCAAGTAATGATATTGGAGAAGACCTAGGGACTCTCACAAATATCTTCAAAGCCTATTGTGCAATGTGTAAATAGCATCCCATACCACAACTTAAACTTCATAGATGTTCTCCAATACTAGTAGGTATCCCATATGATGAGAATAGGCAATAATTGACATTGACCATGGTAGCAAAACATGGAATCTGGAGTTTTAATCTACTGCTATGGAGGGAGTTCTACTTTTCAATGGTAAAAATTTGACACATCCAATATAGGCATATGGTTAAGGAATATGAAGGGCTTACAATGCACTCTAGCCTCAAGTAAGGGACACAAGTCTACCACACAAGACACACTAAGACTTAACTTTATCACATATTGCCTATAATATTCAAGAAGTGCATAGGCACAACCTTCATCACCTTTAGGTCACCCTATAAACTACTATAAAATCATCAATATAGCCATCATAAGACACAATAACTAATTAGGAAGAATCATACATCAAATCAAAGACTATACATACAAGAACATAGTCATAGTTTAACACGATCACCTAAATAGCATCAATTGAAGAGACACATACTTTAACATTACTTATCATGCAGGTAGATATCATCATACTTCACATAGTCAACTACACAAATCATCATAATACTTCCAGTAGTGCCAACACGGACATGATAATAATATTACATAAAGTAATGCCGACAAGGCCATATCAATCACATAACACAACCACCATAAGTGAGACATACAAATCACGACATTATTCTAAATCTATAATTACATATAATAAAGAGAATTAGGGAAGTGTAACACCAATCCATTCTCTCCACTTCAATCCATGTCTAAATCATCCAATTCAATACCATAAGGCCCTTACCCATGGCCATGAAAATCAATTCAATACAAAAATTTTAATAATCTATGAATATAAGTCAATTAACTATAGATTTATTAATTTAAGACAACCTATAAATCAATTGAATACAATTCTTACGTCATTCAATATCCTATAGAAAACTACATGAGGATTCATAAGCATTAAGTCAATAGCAAGTAACCCATAAAGTAGTAAAAACCTAGGATTCATCAATTACATGGGTTCATAGGTTAATTGATTTAAAATCATATAACTAAAAACAATTCAATCAATATACAATGATTAAAAACCTGTAATTCAAGAACCCATGGATAGATCATAAAATTGGAAAAGTTCATCTTTGAAAACTTTGGAAAACTTCTTTGAATTTGGGATCCATGATGAATATAGTTTCAAGGATCAAAAACCATGCCTCAATGATGTGATGAATAATCACCACACAAGTCTCAAATCCAAGCTCTTCCTTGAGTTTTGGCTTCAATGGAGTTCTAGAGAATTTGGGTTTTTAATTTTGAAAAATGAATTCTCCTAAGGGTTTAAGGGTTATAAACATGTTTAAAATAAGTAACCTTAAGTAACAGCCCTTTCTCTTATTTGAAAGTGGAGTCAATTTACAACTTCACCCTTAGAGTTAACTGTAAGTTGCGCAAGAAAACAACTCATAGATGGTTGCTAATCGACTGGCCATTTCCCAACCAATGGACCGTCCTGTTTGGTCCGTGGTTTGGGACTGAGGATAGTCTTTGGCTTCTATCCTCCCACGCCTACGTTTCCACCCATGGCACCCATCGAAGGGGCATCGACCAGCCCACAAGCCGTCTATTGCCTCCGTCGTTGGGGGCTATCTAGGAAGTCTTGTCTTCAAGGAAAGGGTCTTTTTTCAAGGATCCTTTGTTGGTCCTTTGGAACTTTCACCTGGACTTTTAAAACCCCAATAGGTTTGTATACGATTTTAGGAACTTTTACATGAATTTCAGCTAAACCTTTCTTAGACACACAAGGTCATTCAAGTCAAACCTTTCAAACTTCATGGATGTTCTTGGACATTTGAAATCCAAACATCACAAACATACATATAGGTACATAACCATATACACTATAAGAACTCATATAAGAACCTCATTAACTCATATCATAACCTCATTAACTCATTAAACACATATATATGTACATAATCACATATTAGGCACACAGGTGACTTAGTCGTTGAACGTCTTGGTCGTCCCTTGACATTTGACTTCCGATTCACCTAATACTTTAGACACTGGCTCAATACCACATAATAGACCAATTAGGAACTTAGACCATTATTACAACCATGTTAGGCTCTAACTTCACCTAAGTCATTTTCGGGATCTTACAGAAGCCTTCTTATGAAATAATTTTCTCTGTTAGAAGATTAAGGTTAAGGTTGAGAATTTCATAAACATTCAGTGTTGAGGTGTATTCCTTGAAATTTACGCTATTGTCTAAGTATTCTCCATCCTTGATGTGTAATCCTAAGGATGAGATGAATAGGTTTGTAACCGGAGTTGCCAACCTTGTGAAAGAAGTGTGTTTTACTTCCACACTCCATAATGACATGAACCTATCTAGACTTATAGTGTATGCAAAATCCATTGACCAATCATAGCTTAGTAGAATTAGAAAGAATTTTAGAAGGGGTAGATCCGATAAGAAAAACCAATCTAGGTTTAAAAAGAGGGCTCCAAATGAATATTACTTAGTTCTCCTAAGGTCAAGATTCGGTGAGGTGGTGGTACTCAATGTGATAAGCCTACTTGTTCCACTTGTGGGAAGTGTCTAGCCGGTACTAGTGGGTGATTTGGTTGTGGAAGGGATGATCATAAGGTGAGAGATTGTCCTACTATTTCTCCTAGAGGAATATAGGGCAAGCAAATTACTCCTAATGCCTCAGATGTTGGTGCACCAAAGAGGAACCGCTTTTATTGCCTCTAAGCTAAAAAAAAAAGCAAATCCGGATGAGGATACCTGTGAGTTATAGTTTTCTCTCTTATGTTGTGATGAGTTCTTTCTAAGTGGGGGAGTATGGTGGATAGTTGGTTGTTGGATCTTTATCTTTTCTCTCTTCTATTCTATTCGATCTTGAAAGTTAAAACTTTATAGCGGCATGTTTCATGTGTTTAGAAGCCTAAGTGAAAATGAATTTCACTGATTTCATTACATTATGCATATCTTTAATTAGGTTATGTCCATATGGTAAACTAAATTTATATGATTTTGTTCCTAATATTGTCATGACTTTATAATGAATTGCTTCAATGTTGCATAGGTGAATTAGTATGTATGCTTTAAAATAAAGTGTTTGAAAAAATGTTGCATACTGGTGATTTCAGAGAATTTTGGAATTTTTTTTCTTAGAAATGATTATATTAGAATTATCATATGTGGAGAAGGAAGTTCCTCCGTTATGTGCTAAGAAGGTAGAGTCTTATTACATGATAAGTAGTAGTTGTCATTCCAACTTTCTTGTTCTATTTTGAGTCTCTTTGTTATATGGAGTTGATGTTCGTCCTATATATGTGTATTGTATATGGTATGGTATGATTATGATCTGCTAGTCTCGATTCTTTATCTCTTGATAGTGTTCTAAATGTTTAAATTGTTTGAATTATCATTCGAGGAAAAATGTTTTCTAAGTGGGGGAGAATGTAACTACCCTCCAAATCAACTACATTTAATTAGATTTTATCATGTGTTTTATCATTTAATAAGGTCTCAAAATGATGAATACAACTATTAGAAATTAGTTTGAGAAGTTTGGAAGTCAAACGTCCAAGAACGACGTTCGAAAGTCAGGCTTTGGGCGTGCTAGTGTGTTCTAACGTGCCTTTGCATGTTTAATATGTTTTTTGGTTTCCAAATTGATAGGAGATTTCCCTAACACATATATATACATGTTTAGGGTTGAAACGTCCGGATATGACTCTCCAAGCACCACCCATAGGGTCCTTGAGGAGTACCCTAACTTTGGCAAGAAGCTGCCAAAAACAGTCCCAATCCACAAGCTCAATTGACCCTCCGTAGTCCAGTGTACGCCTCATCGATTGGGGGCGTTTCTTCGCACTTAGTTATGGGACCTTAATGTCACATACAGGGAGTACCCCCTAGACGTAATCGGGGTCGTCTTCCTCGGAGAGGACTAAGACTAGCCTCTTAGAATTCGTCACTACACTTCATAGGTTTAAAAGTGTGGAAAATAAAAACTTTTTATCTATATCTACATCATGAGGTTTACATAGATCTCTCTCTTACACATCATATACATAGGTAGTATACTTAAGAGTCCCGCAATAAGAAGCTTATATTGTATTCTACTTTTATGTCACATATGTATTACATACACAATATAGTCTTAATAAGGATGTCTCGTATAAAACTATCTAAACGAAAAACAACAATATGGGCATAGCCCTTATACAAAAGCATAAAAATGCCACTTAGGGATTATAAAAATTTCTTGAAAAAATAATAGGTGAAAAGAATGTCATTAGACTATAGCAAGTCACATAGGTATAAAAGCATCATTCTAGGATCTTGAGGACATACCCACACTTGGAGAAATGATCCAGGCCTTCCTGCAAATTGTCCACGAACCCTTCAACGACTGGAACCTAAATATTTGGGACAAAAAGAGAAAGATGGGTTAGTACACCACTTGTAATAAGTATGGGAACATATGCACAGACACACACTTAGAAATCATGCTAAAGGGGACATATGTTCGAAGCCCGGACAAGTTACTTTGAAAATATTAATGCACAACTAAAAAGAAATATGATCCAATAAAGATTTCTTAAGATAAAACTATTTACAACACAAGACCCAAAATATCAAGTAAGTTCAAGTCAAAATGTGTATAGTATATTAGAACTCATAACCAAAGCAACTCAAACATCATGTTATAACAACATAGCATGTATAAGAGTTCATAACATTACAACATATGCAAGAACCTTACTCATAACCTATTACAAAGCTTATTAATGCAGTAGCCAAGTGAATGGCCATAATCCCACAGAATGTAGTAAACCAACAAAAGGATCATAAATAATGTCTTACATCACATAACAAAGCATCATGATTATGCAACATCATATATAGCAATATAAAACAACAACATGTTCATAAGTGAAACCAACATCATTTAGTATCATCAACATGTAAGTCATCATATACATATCAATTACTATATCAACTCATAAGAACATTAGAACATCCTTCTAAGACTTCCCTCAAGGACAACTAGTGCAATGAATAAGCAGAGTCCTATACCCCTACCTAGAATAAGTGAAACCCCTTTAATCCTGTTAGTTAGAGTTCACTTCATTACTTCATTTTACTTTCGGGAACATCTTTCCTTAACCGACATAGACCACATGAGCTGATATGGAATCCGGTATCATGGAACCCTATACCGAAAGAAGGTGGACTACTTGTCATGGTAGTACCAAAACATGAATATAACATCAAGGTGGATCCACTTGCTAGTATTTATATCGGGGACACATAAATCAATAACTATGAGACATTTTCGAGACCCTCTTTATTTCATTGGCGTTTTAATCTCTATCTCATGAGTACAATAGTGAACCTACCTTACCTACATGGAATGGTCACTCTTCAATGCGAGTTCACTCGTTCCTAAACTAGAGTCCCTTTTGAAATGTCTTCCTTTAACAATCATAACTTAGTTTAGGTCATAGGAGACTAACTCATTTTATATTCATAGTCATTATCTCAATATAAATTGCATTAGAATGTCCCTACATTGCAACCCTTCATTTGTGAGATTAGCACATTATCATCATCAAGTCATGGTAAGGTACATAGGTAATTCACAAACAAACTCATATGATTTAATCTTAATCATAATGTCAAAATTCACATAATCAGTACATTTCAATTGCATCTTCATACCAACACCTACTTAATACAATACCAAGGTATACTTTAATTGAATTTATTCATCAACTACAAGCCACCACAATTGAAGTAAAGGTTTGAGATCACAAAGACTTACTGAATATCCTTTAGAAGCCATCCATGCTCTACAATCAACCAAAGAATTTCATCCAATAATAGGTTTAATAACAACACAAAATAGTAAATTACACAAGAACTAAGTCAATTGTATCATCACTATTAAAATTAACTTAATTTCATGACCATGGGTTAGGGGAGAAGGTTTCATCATGAATTCTTCAAGAAATAGATTTAATCCCTCAATACATGACCCTAGGTTGTCCATGAATGAATTATAGTAGTTAAAATAAGTCTAACAATCAATACATTCTTCAATTCCCATCAATTCACAAGCAAGATCCAACATTTTTGAGAATTGGGGATAGAAAATGAGTCAAACGAAATTACCAGTAATCAACAGCAATTACTCAAAAATCTATACTTAATTATCCATAGTTAATCACAATTCATCATAATCAACCATCAGTTTCTACTTTAGAAGAAAACCCATTTGTTGAGAAAAACCCTATGAATTTTGGTGATTTAGAAATAATTTTGAGAGGACCTCTTGGAAAAATGAATCCCAAGAGTTAAGAACCCACACCTTAATGGAGCTTAATCAACAGAATTCAAGTTAAATCCTATAGATATTGGTCTTCTACTTCAAGGTTTCTTCTCCCTTCAATGGAGTTGAGTTTAGAGAGAAAGTAGAGAGAGGTGACAACTTTTGGGTTTAGATTTGAGTGAGTCAAATTGACTTAAAAATGACCTAAAACAAATATACACTCGTTCCCTAAATTACCCAAAAGACCCCTCACTTAATTGGGTCTTTTTATAAAGTCAAATTGACTTAAAATGGAAGTGGTTGCGCGTCGCGGGGGCAATTTAATTTTTTTTTTCTGAAATCTGGGTTGAGGCAATCAGCCTCGTGGAGGACGCGCATCACGAGGCAATTTTTTGACTTTCTTGTGTTGACGGCGACTCATGAATGGATTCACATCTTGGCTGTCCCATGCTACTTTGGTAGCTTGCTCGCCAATGTTTGGTCCTTCTCAAGGACCCTTCAGGCCGTCCTTGAAGAGTCGTTACTAGACCTTTGGAAAAATTTATACTCTATTTTACATATTTCAAGTCTTTTAACAAGTTTTAGACTTCATATGATACTCCCAAACCCCCACCAAACATAGGGACATCTACTACTTCAATTAAGCTAGTTTACGGACGTCAAGATCTTTCTTTGTTGTTTCGGCTCTAACCTTTTCTAACTCAATTTATTACATTAATATAGTTCAGAAACATCATTTTAAACATTATCTAATAGGCAAGGCTCTATTCTAAGTCATGGAACTTCTGCGGTGTTACATTATCCCTCCTTAGGAACATTCGTCCGCGAATGACACTAAAATCTTTTGAAGGGAAAGGATAGACTCCATACTAGCAGCCTAACCAACAAAAATATAAAATCATCATGAGTCACAACTCATAGGAGTTCTTAACAACTCAATTCAACAAATACTCATGGCATTTACACTTAGCAACTCAAAACATTAATTTCTTCACGTGATAGCTCAAAATCACAACATGAGGAACTACCTTCTCAATAACAACAGGAGCTCAACATAAAATATAAAGTAAGTTATGCCAAAACTACTTTCACAACATAATGCTAAATATAGTTTCATGAAGGCAACACCATATCAAGTACACAAGTAAGTGCAAATCAAGCAAAAGAGCATTTTTCCACGTTATCTTTTTAAGGAAAATACTTTTTACTATAAGCATGCATACTTTCAAAACAAGTTAAATAACTCAACTTCATTTGGGCCTCGGCCTCCATGTAGATGTCTCAACTAGGTGGTTTTTTACATAGAACTTCTATGCTTTTATGGAGTCCACCTCTTTGTTCCTCAATTACTTTCTTGACGATCAAGGATTTACACTGGGACCTCTTCATAGGGGAGGTTCTCATCCACACCTAGACCCTTAATAGGAAGAATGGATTTGGGGTCATCACTACACTTCTTAAGCATGTAGACATATAACACCGGATGAACCAAATCTAGCTCACTAGGTAATCTCAACTCGTATGCAACCTTGCCAACCCTTTTCATAATTTCATAGGGACCCACATAACGAGGACTCAACTTCCCTTTCTTGCCAAATCTCATCACCTCTTTCATGGGTGAATTTCGAAATACACCTTATCACCTTCTACAAATTAAAGCTTTCTTCTCCTATTGTTTTCATAAGACTTTTGCAAACTATAGGCCGCCTTCAACCTATCCTTTATGAAACGAACATTCTCCGAAGTTTCGTATACTAATTCGCGACCAAGGAGTGAAAAATCACCAACTTCAAACCATCCAACCGGAGATCTACATCTCCTACCATATAAACCCTCAAAAGGAGCCATGGATATGGTCAAATGTTAACAACTCTTATAAGAGAAATCAACAAAAGGTAAATATTCATCCCAACATCCTTAAAGTCTATTACACAAGCTCTAAGAATATCTTCAAGGGTTTGAATAGTTCGCTTCACTTGAAAATCTGTTTGGGGATGAAAAGCGGTGCTTAACTTCATCTTTGTAACCAAATTTTTTTTTGAAAGTCCTCAAAAATCTATATGTGACTTGTGCACCCCTATCCGATATGATGGATAACGGAATGCGATGAATACACCAAATATTATATATGAGGATCCTTGCATAATCCTACGCTGAATAAGTGTACTTGAGGGAATAAAAAAGCAGATTTTGTTAGTCACACTACTACCCATATAGAGTCATTTTGCCTTCTATTATAAGGCAACCCCATTATCATGTCCATATTAATGTCTTCCCACTTATAAGTGGAACCTGCATTTCTTTGATTAAGCCACCCTGTTTTTGGTTCTAGGCTTTCACTTGTTTTCAATTTGGATAGCTTGTAATAAATTCTGCTATGTCCCTTTTTAAGCCATCCCACAAGAACACTTCTCTAAGGTCATGATACATCTTAGTAGGGCCTGGATAAGTAGAATAATGGGATTCATGAGCTTCCTCAAGAATTGGATTTCTCAAGTCATCAACATTGGTCACACATTACCTTTCTTGATGCCTCAAAACACCATCATCCCCAAGGAGAACAACACATTGAGTTTACCAAGAACAATTCCATCAAATCCATCAACGATTGAACAAGGTGTTTCTTAGACTTTACCTCAACCAACAAAGACGATTTGGAGTTATGATTGACCATAAAACCACCATTTTGAGAATCTTCTAATATAAACCCAAAATGAGCCAACCATACTTCCATATAACTATTTGACATTGAGGGTCTTCATCTTATTTCGAACCAAAGAACATTGGTGGGTTCATTCTAGTAAAATATCTCAAAAGAGAAGCAATTGTGCTAGATTGTTGAGGCACTTAGGGTCTAACCTCCCTATTTACTTGGGCCATCATGGCTTGGACTTGAGAAATGACTGCATTAGCTTTAGAGGTAAGGGGTTGGGCCAATTTGAGAAAGCCTCCCTTATCTCACCATCCGTCATAGGTATAGGAACAACCGAAACTCTATCACCGATAGGCACTTGCTCAAGTGGAGGAACATGGGTGTCTTGTCAAGGAGCTTGGTTGTCATGAGCACCCACATTAGCAATGTCTTCTTCAACCCTTCTTGCAGTTGTCCTTTGAGTACTTATACATATAACCACAATAGAAGGATTAGGTTAAAGCACATAAAATAAGAGTCTAGAGGCACAAGGTTTAGGTGAAAGCACTTAAAATAAGACTCTAAAGGCATGACATAGGAATGCAAGAAGATGACAGTTTCCTAAGCATCACATAAGTCTCTCATTCATAATTGTGGCGTTCTTCACAATTATGAATAAGAATCTACATAGACGTTGTTCAATGAGACATCGATCCTAACCATATGCTCTGATACCAAGTTTGTCACATCCAGGGAGCACCCCCGTGACGTAACCAGCCTCTTCATCCTTGGAGAGTACTAATACTAGCCTGTTAGCATTCGTCATTAAATTTCATATGTTAAAAAGTGCGGAAAATTAGAACAATTCATCTACATCTATATCATGACGTTTACATAGATCTATCGCTTATACATAACATATACATAGGGAGTTACTTAGAATCCTCGCAATAAAAAGCTTACATAGTCTTCTACTTTTATTACACATATATATAAAATACACAATATAGTCTTAATAGGAATGTCTCATATAATACCATCTAAACGGAATAGAACAATATAGACATAGCCCTTGCACAAATGTATAAATGCAACATAAGGTTGACAATAATGTGTTGAACAATAAGAGAGAAACGAATATCATTATACTATATAGAGTAACATAGCTAGAATAAGAAAAAGGCATCATCCTCAGATCTTAAGGACATACCCACACTTGGAGAAATTATCCAAACCTTCCTGCAAATTATCCATGAACCCTTTAATGAAACGAGCCTAAAATATTTGGGACAAATGGAGAAATATGAGTTAGTACACCACTTGTATTAATTATGGGAACATATGTACACGTAAACTTAGAAATCACGCTAAAGGGGACATTTGTTCAATACCATGCCAAGTTACTTTGAAAAGCCTTATGCACAACCAAAAACATATATAAGCCAATAATCACACCTTTCTTAAGAAAAGACCATTTACAACACAAGACTCTCATCATCAAGTAAGTTCAAGTCAACATGTGTATAGCATATTAGAACTCATAACTAAAGCAACTCAAACATCTTGTTATAACAACAAAGCATGTATAAGAGTTCATCACATTACAACATATTGAAGACCCTTAATTATAACCCATTTCAAAGATTACTAGTGTAATAGCCAAATGAAGCTCAATAACCCCACTCAACCAAATAAACCAAACAAAGGATCATAAATAATGTCTAACTTCACATAACATATAATCATGAGTATCATCATCATGTTTAGCAATATAGACCAACAACATGTTCATAAGTGAAGCCAACATCATTTAGTATCATCAACATGTATGTCATCTTATTCATATCATTACTTTATACGATTAAAGAACATAAGATCATACTTTTAGGACTTCCCATAAGGACAACTAGTGTAGTGTATTGGTAGAGTCCCATACCCCTACCTAGACTAAGTCAAACCCCTGAAGTCCCCCTAGTTGGAGTTCACTTCATTACTTAATTTATACTTTTAGGAACATCTTTTTTTAACAAACATAGACCACATGGGCTAATGTGAAATCCGATGTCATGAAACCTTACAGTGAAAGAAGGTTGACTACTTGCCAAGGTAGTACCAAAAGATGAACATAGCATCTGGGTAGATCCACTAGCTAGTATTCCTATGGGGGAAACATAGTTTAATACCTAGGAGATATATTTGAGACCCTGTTTTTTCCATTGGAATTATAATCTCTATCTCGTGAATACAATAGTGAACGTTATGGAAGGGACACTCCACTTACTGGTTCACTCGGTGCTAAGTTAGAGTCCCTTTGAAATGTCTTTCTTTAACAATCATAACTTAGTTTAGGTAATATGAGACTAACTTTTTGCATAGTCATACTCATTAGCAAAATAGGAATTGCATGATAATGTTGTTTCATTGCAACCCTTCATTTGTGAGATTAGCACATTATCATCATCATCTCATGGTAAGGCACACATGTAATTTATAACCAACCTTATATAGTTTCATCTTAATCATAATCACAATATTTACATAATCAAGACATTTCAATTACATAATCATACCAACACCTACTTATCCAATCACAAGATACATTTCAATTGAAATTCATTACATAGTACATGCCGCCACAATTGGAGTAAAGGTTTGAGATCAGAAAGACTTACCCAATCTCCTTCACAAGCTGTCATCCATGGTCTTACCATCAACCAAAAAATTTCATCCAATAATAGGTGTTATAACATCATACAATAGTAATTAACACAAGAACTAAGTCAATTGTATCATCACTATCCAAATTAACTTCAATTCATAACCTAGGGTTACGGGAGAAGGTTTCATCATGAATTCTTCAAGAATAGATTCAATTCAAATAATACATGACCCTAGGCAGTCCATGACCGAATTATAATAGTTAAAACAAGTCTAACAATTAGTACACTTCAATTCCCATCATTTCACAAGCAAGATCCAAGATTTGGGGGAATTGGTGATAGGACATAAATCAAACGAAATTACTACTAATCAACATCAATTACTCAACAATCTATACTTAATTATCCATAGGTATTAACAATTCTTCATTATCAACCATCAATTTAAGGTTTAGAAGAAAAATCATTTGTAGAGAAAAACCATAAGAATTTGGGTGATTTAAAAATCAACTTTGAGTGGACCTGTTGGGGAAAGGAATCCAATGATTGAAGGACACGTACATCAATATATCTTAATCCACGAAATTCAAGTGAAGTCCTAAAGAAATTGGTCTTCTTCTTCAATGAAGGTTGATTTGAGAGAGAAAGTAGAGATAGGTGAGAGCTTTTGGATTTTGATTTGAGTGAGTGAAATTGACTTAAAACTGACGTAATACAAATATATACTCGTTCCCTAAATTACATATAATGCCCATCTCTTAATTGGGTCTATTTGTGAAGTCAAATTGATTTTAAAACGACGGCAACGAATCTAGGAAGTGGCTGCGCTTCCGGGGGGGCAATTTCATTTTTTTTCTAAAATCTGGGTTGAGTCAGTGAGCCTCGTGGAGGCCCCGTGTAACGATACAAATTTTTGTCTTCCTTGTGTTTTCTGCACGATGCATGGCTGGCTCCACATCTTTGCTTCCGCAAGCTGCTTTGTCAGCATGCTTGTCAATGTTCGGGTCCTCCTCAAGGACCCTTCAGGCGGTTCTTCGGGAGTCGTGACTGGACCTTTGGAAACTTTATACTATATTTTACCTATTTAAATTCTTTTAGACTTAATATGAATCTGCCAAACCTCAACCAAACATAGGGACGTCTCCTCCTGCAATTTAGCTAGTTTCCGGACGTGAATGTCTTTCTTTGTCTTTTTGGCTCTAACCTTTTCTAACTGACTTTATTACATTATTATAGGTGTGGAAGATCATTTTAAAGATTATATAATTGGAGAGGATCTATTCTAAATTATGGAACTTCTGGAGTGTTATATTATCCCGCCCTTAGGAGCATTCGTGCACGAATGACACTAAAATCTTTTGAAGGGAAAGGATAACTCAATACTAGCAGCCTAACCAACAAAAATATATAGAATCATCATGATTAACTACTCATAGGAGTGCTTAACAACTATATTCAACAAATAATCATATCATTTACACATAGCAACTCTGAACATCAATTTCTTCACATAATAGCTCAAAATCAAAACATGACGAACTACCTTCTCAATAACAACATGAGCTCAACCTAAAAATTAGATTAACTTATGCCAAAACTTCTTTAACAACATATCAACATGCTAAATATCATTCTAGGAAGGCAAAAACACACCAAATACACAAATAAGTTCTAATCAAGCAACAGAGCATTTTTCCATGAAAACTTATTTGAGCAAAATCCTTTTTACTATCAGTGGTCATACCTTTGCCAAACAAGACAAATACAATTTAACTCAGTATTTTCTTCATTTATAGGAACAACTAACCTTAGTTATAAAAGAGATGGGGATAATGGGACTTCATGTGGACCTCGTCCTCCCATGTTGCTCCCTTAACTAGGTGATTTCTCCCTAGAACTTTTATAGAAGCAACCTCTTTGTTCCTCAATTTCTTCACTTGACGATTAAGGATTTCAACCGGAACCTCTTCATAGGAGGGGTTCTCATCCACACCTAGACCCTTAATAGGAAGAATGGACTCGGGGTCACCAATGCACTTCTTAATCATGGAGACATGAAACACCAGATGAACAGAATCTAGCTCACTAGGAATTTTTAACCTGTATGCAACCTTGCCAACAATTTGTATAATTTCATAGTGATCGACTTAATGAGGACTCAACTTCCCTTTCCTGCCAAATGTTATGTGAAATTTACAATTACACCTTATCACCTTATTCAAATTCAAGCTCTCTTCTTCGATTGTTGGCATAAGAATTTTGCCGACTATAGGCTGCCTTCAATCTATCCCTTACGACACGAACTTTCTCCGAAGTTTCATATACTAATTCGGGACCAATGAGTAAAAACTCGCCAACATTAAACAATCCAACCGAAGATCTACATATTTCCTACATACAAAGACTCAAAAGAAGCAACGGATATAGTCCAATGGTAAATATTGTTATAAGAAAACTCAACCGAAGGTAATTGTTCGTCCCAACTTCCCTTAAAGTCTATTACACTAGCTCTAAACATATGACCAATAGTTTGAATAGTAGTCTCCGCTTGACAATTTATTTGGTGCTTAACATAACCTTTGTACCCAACCCTTTTTTGAAACACCTCCAAAATCTTGATGTGAATTGTGCACCCTTATCTGATATGATGAATAACACAACTCCATGAAGACACACAATCTCATCTATGAACATCCTTGCATATCCGCCAAATAAGTCGACTTGAGGGGAATAAAATGAGTGAATTTTTTAAGTCTATCAACTACTAACCATATAGGTCATTTTGCATTCTAGTCCAAGGCAATTCCACTAAGAAGTCCATATTTATCTCTTCCCACTTACAAGTGGGATCTTACATTTCTTGGAGTAAGACACCTGTCTTTTGGTGCTAGGCATTCACTTGTCGGAAAATTGGACACCTTGCAAAAATTTTTGCTATGTGCCTTTTTAAGACATCCCACCAAAACACTTCTCTAAGGTCATGATATGTCTTAATAGTGCCCGGATGAATAGAATAACAGGATTTATAGCTTCCTCAAGAATCTTGTTTCTCAAGTCATCAACATTGGGCACACATAACCTTTCTTGATACCTCAAAACACCATCCCCCCTAAGGAGAATGACTCATTAATATTACCAAAAACCAATTCATTAAACTCCATAAATGATTGATTAAGGTGTTGCTTGGACTTCACCTCAACCACCAAAGACTATTTGTAATTATGATGGACCATAAAACCACCATTTGGAGAATCTTTCTACCTAACATCAAAACTATCCAACCACATTGGCCTTGCTGGGGTGGTAGAGAACACTCATATCATAGTTTTTCAACAATTCCAACCATCTTCTTTGTCGGAGATTTAACTCCTATTGAGTAAGAAAATATTGAAGACTCTAATTGTCGGTATATACATCCACATGATCACCATGCAAGTAATGCCTCCATATTTTCAAGGAAAACACCAAGGCCGCTAACTCAAGATCATGAGTTTTATATGTAATGACTCAAGAGTACCCCTTAGAAGAAGGTAGAACCCTTGGATCGGTACAAGGCATATTTGACCCTTTGGGATCTTGTACAAGCCTTTTAACTATCATTCATTGCAAAGGACATGAAAAGTAGTGCGCAATTAAAACTTTTCGTGATATTTAATATAAAAAGAAATTCTTTCATAAATACTAAGAAACTATCATCGTCACAAGCCAAACTTGAAGACACAACATAATATCATAGGGACACATCCCTTTACATTGAGAGAAATACATAATAATTCTTAAATAAAGAACCTAACAAAGATAGACGATATCATCGAATATATGAGGACATACAAAGTCTTAAGAGAGTAGATTCCCAAGCTTTGCCTTCTATACTTCTCCTTGATTCCAAACCAATACTTATAGAGTATAGAAAAGTATGGGATTAGTACAAGTAATGTACTAGTATGGCATATGCAAAAACATGCAAAAAGCGATATTTTGGTAGAAATAAGCTTTCATGCCAAATAAGTAAAACCTTCATGAATATAGGAGTAAAACAACATAAGAATCATCATTTAGAACATAGATAAGGATTTCCATAATTTTAACAAAAAGAACCATTTTACAGTAAACTCTAAAAATGTTACAATGAACCCATTTTAATCCCTAAACAATGAACTACCAAAGATAAGACAAAAGGGAGTGAACTAATTTCCGTAGGAGTTTCCCTATCTAAGGTTATCATAAGACCTACCAAGGTAAGACATGAAGGAAATGTCACACCCATAATTTAGACCACAGATGAGACCGGCGTCATTAACCTCTCTGAGGCCGCAGACAAGCCTCTTCGTAGCTTTCATCACAATCATACATTTAAATTTGCGGAAACTTTAAAACTTTTATTGAAGTATACATAGACTTCATATAACTGCATAGAGTGATATACTAATAGATCAACATAAATCAACTATCTATCAATTGATAAAACAATTTGAATGATGAATCATAATAATAATAATAGTTTGCCAAATAGGTCTTATTACAAACACTTGAACAAATGTTTGAAATGAAATGCTAGGGACAACATCCACTAGCTATGTCTAATGTTCTAAGCTAGAATCATAAATGTAGCATCCTCGAACTCAAAGAGGACCTATAAAATTCTGACGATCGCTAATCAAAAATGCTTCGTCGAATCTTCATTCTTCTCTAGAACCTGCACCTATAAAAATAGCAATAATATATGGGGTTAGTACACAATCTTACTAAGTATGGTGTATTCACATAAACACATAAGGACTATGCATGATCAATGAACCTCTTCCTAAAGCAACAAGCTGTTTCTGGAAAGTGAAGTCACTATACTTCCCTAATTCGTTATTCGTCAATCATACTATGAATATGACATGTTTCCATGCAATTAAAGAACACAACTAATTTTATATATGAACATAATACCTTGGAATCATGACATTAATAGTAGAACAACTGAAGCAAAGTTTATTATTTTAGCTCCCTTAGGCCGAGAGCTCACCTCTCAAGGCTTAGTTTGTTTTTCAGTCTTTTCTTCTTTCTGTTGTGTAGTTCAATGATCTCTTTTGATCTTATGTTTTACTTACAAATGCAATGATTCATTGTAGTCCCATACCTACAACGAATCCCGTAAGTAATCCAAAAGATTAGGGAAACAATTTGGCTACCCTACTCATAAGTCTAATTCTTTTCATTCTTGTTATATTGGTCATGAATGTATTAATAAGCCAACCTTTATTGTCTATGCTCATTCTTTCATTATTTGCATAATATATAGATCTTGGGTACATATATTCATACTCCAACATTGGAATAAACAACTAATTTGTTATAACTTCATTCTTATAACACATTGATGATTGACATTCTTAATCTCTCGCTTACTTAGTTCACTTTGAACTTACTCTTCTTCTTTGATCTGTTGTTCACTTCGAATATGCTACTTTCATTCTTTCTTATTTTATTAATGAAGTCTTTAGCATTAACTTATATACATCATGTGATCTAACATGAAATCTAGTGTCTTCCACACACCAAAAAGAGGTGGATCACCGGTTAAAGTGAATCCAAGGTCAGGTCTTCCCCATACCAAAAAGAGGTGGTTAACCGGCTAAAGTAAAACCAAAGTAAGTGTCTTCCCCACACCGAAAAGAGCTGGTTCACCGCTAAAGTGATCTGAATACTTTCTTGAGATTTTAACCTACATAGATCATCTGAGCTAAACATGAAATCCAATGTCTTCACCACACTGAAAAAAGGTGGTTTCACCGGCCAAAGTGAAACCGAGTACTACCTAGCATTCATAGGTGGATTTCTCCAATAGCTAGTCCCTATACTGGACATATAGTTCAAAGACTAGGGGACTTCAGATACCCTTGTCGACATGGGTGGTTATCTCGTCTCATGAGGCTTACATGTGTTGGCACAAGCTCATTGCTAGTATATTGGTGCTTAGCTTAGATTTATTTTACTTTACAACTTTTAAAGTTGACTCAGACATTATGGAAGCTTGATTCTAGTATGATGTATACTTAGCTCAATGGATGACTGGTCATCCCTTTTCTATACTTGATGAATATGAACTTAAATCTTACATTATCATCATGGTGCAAGTGAGACTTGTCTCACGGCTTCTAGCATCCTTTTATATGAGTATCTTCAACGTAATCATTTAAGTGTAAGTGAGGTCTTTATCAGTTTAAACTCGATATCACGTCAATTTCATAACTTAAGCTTTTAGTTATTTCACTACTCACATTATCTTGTTTAACGTTAGTTGATAGTCTTGTACCATTCTTTGTGAAAGTTATGATGTCTTATTTAATGCTATAATATTCACAAGTTCGTATTGATAGGGTATGTTGGGACTTGACCCAATTATTGGCATACCCTATGTTATGAGTTCATTGAATTAAGATTGGTATGACTCATATATTTTGGGAGATAATATTTCTGGCCAATTTATTGGCATATATCAAACTATGATATTAACAGTACCCAAGTCAATCACTTCATGAATACATTATAGTAATCTATCATGTTAAACAATCCAAATCTTAACCTTTGATTAACCTATGAAACAATTCAATGAACAACTTCTCACAATTTCATCTTTTCGAACACAAGTAGGCATTACAACATTTCTCATCTCATCTAAATAATACCCGAAGTATAAGGATCTAACATGTAGGTTTTATTCGACTTTATAAATCACGAAAACATACACATACTTATCACTTAGCACCACATACCAACAACATGCTCGAGATTTACATTATACATACTACAAGAATCAGAAATCGGGAGAACTAGGGATATGAACATGTGATTCATTAGGAACAACCGTAGTTTCGATATTCTTGATTTCAAAACATTTGAAAAGCCTCTTGGGGAAAGAAATCCAAGATATAAAACCCATACCTTATTGTATAATTGAATCTACGAAGATCACCTTGCACTTTGCACGAAAACCTTGAAGAACTGCTTGAACGCCTAGGGTTTTCTTACGTTTTCTCAATGTTTTTTGTCGTATGGTTTACTGATGAATAACATGAGTTTATCTGTTTAGCAACTGAATATTAAGTAATTCAACTTATACTAATTAACTTCATTAAATAACTCAATTATCTAATTACCAAAAATCCCCTCCTAAATTGACTAAAGATTTCAACACTTTACTTAACCGAAATCTTAAAGTTGCTTAAGGGTTTCGGTTTTTACCATTTAAATTAATTAGTTAAGTTTCTAATTTAATTAATTAAGTAACCTAGGGTGATTACTAAAATACCCCTAAATTGTTAGGACCATAACTAACCCTTTGGACTATCCTAGGTTAGGTACTACGATGGTTCTTTAGTTAGTTACTCGGCTTAGTGTTACCCGATTAGGTCTTAGGTTGTCGGGTCCACTAGTAAGGTATTTTTTGTTAGTCCTAGGTTAGTTAGTTATTTAGGTCAGTTCGTTAGATCCTAGGACCGGTTAGGGAGATTTTCCCCATGTGGCTTTACCCGGACGCGCGCATGTACGCTAACCACTCTAACCGATTCAATTAGCTTGGTCTCTCGTCCAGTTGCACATGTCCTTGCACATGTGTTGACTTGCACTTTCCTAACTAACCACTACGGAAATTTCATTTGGAATTTCACTTATTGTATAAGGATCCTCACTATGTCCATGGGCAATGCCTCGATTACATGATCACTTTAAATGATTATGTGCTATGGTACCTAGGCTTGACACTTGGATGCCTACTATCTAATGAGGGTGTGTGTGAAGAATAATTATATTTTAGCTTAGGATCTTCATTGCAGGTACAATTTCTAAACAAGCTTGGATTGGAGTATTTGACATAGACGTATATTTTAATTTACTTGTGTAGATATTGGCTAACACTCTTAAGCCAATATTCTCTAATGCCCAATATTTCTCAATAATGGGCATTGGAATGCCTATGTATCCCAATTCATATTTTTAAAACCTAGTAGATTCTTCACTAGATGAGTATATTTTTCTGGAATGTTACATTATCCCCCCCCCCCTTAAGAACATTCATCCCCGAATGACACTACATATCATTTTAAATCAAAGAGGATATTTTTGAACAACACATCAACATACTTGTAACTTTACTGTTTGTGAATATCTGATTCACAACTTATTCTTGATGATTCACGTTACTCAAAGATTATCTGAAGCTTCATCTCTGAGACTAAGCAACTTCTTTCTCAATCTCACTTTAGCTAAATGCACATCACACTCATGCAACACAAAAATCATATCTATGTTATACAAAAACACCAGCATGAATGCAAGCATGAATTTTTATTAAGTCATATAGTGGAAGTATAAAAACACACAGTTATGGACTTAAAACACCAAAACCGACTAATGCACTAAAATTTAGAGTTTCCTAAACAAAATCAGACTTAAGAAGAGTATATCTAACCTCAAGAACTGAACAAGTGAGGGTAACAGTATCTCTTATTGGCCTCGGCCTCCCATGTTGCTACCTCAATAAGGTGGTTCCTCCATAACACCTTTACGGTGGCAATCTCCTTGTCCCAGAGCTGCTTCACTTGGCGATCTAATATTTAAACGGGGACATCTTCATAAGAAAGGTTCTTACGACTCCATACCCCTCAAAAAGTAGAATGGATGTTGGATCTCCTAGACACTTTTAAGCATCGAAACGTGAAACCATGGATGAACAGAAGCCAAGTCATTTAGTAACTTCATTTCATATGATACATTTCCTACTCGTTGGAATATCTCATAAGGACCTATATACCCCAGACTCAATTCCCTTTCTTACAAAACCTCACAACCCCTTTCATGGATGACATCTTTAGGTATACTGGATCACCTACCTCGAATTCAAGAGCTCTCTTTCTGTGATCAGCATAGGATTTTTCACGATTGTAAGCAGTAGCCAATCTATCACTGATCATTCTCACATTTTCCACAGCCTCATGTATGATATCGGGGCCAAGGATGGAAAATTCTTCTACTTCAAACCACCTAACTGGGGACCTACATCTCCTACCATATAGTGCTTCAAAAGGTGCCATCCTAGTACTGGAATGGTAGCTATTATTATAAGAGAACTCAATCAGTGGCAAGTGATCATCCCAACTCCCCTTGAAGTCAATAACACATGCTATCAACAGTGCCTTCAAGGGTCTCAATGGTACATTTTGCTTTCCCATTCGTCTGAGGGTTAAAAGAAGTGTTGAGCTTTACTTGCGTACCCAAACTCTTTTGGAAAGATCTCCAAAAATGAGAAGTGAACAGGGATCCCCTATCCGAAATGATAGATAACGAAATCCCATGCCACCTCATGATCTCATGAATATATAGCTTGATATAATCTTCGGCTCTGTAAATAGACCTCACAGGAATGAATTGACCAGACTTAGTCATCCTGTCAACAATGACCCAAATGGAATCATGCAGTTTTCTGGTCCACGGCAGTCCAACCACAAAGTCCATATTAATAGCCTCTTCCATGTTGGGATCTCAAGACCTCCAAGGCTAAGGTGTTCGTCCTTAACCTGTTGGCAATTGCGACACTCTTCCACAAACTTAGATGTATCTCGCTTCACACCTTCCCACCAATAAATTTCCTTTAGATCATGATACATCTTGGTGGAACCTGGATGAATGGTATACCTAGAGCCATGAGTCTCTGTAATAATATTAGGCCTTAGATCAACAATATTTGGTACTTACAATCTTCCCTGGTATCTAAGCACACCATCCCCTCCAAGGAGAATGATTCTATCAACTTACTCAACACCGAATCTTTCAACTCCATGATTACTGGGTCGAGATGCTTCTTAGCTTTAACATCAACAAAAAATGATGATTCAGAATTAGAATGAACTGTAACACCCCGATTTGTTGTATCTACCAGCCGTAAACCTAACCTAGTCAATCAGTGTACTTCTTTAACCATTTCTTTCTTCTCATCATCGATATGAGACACACTTCCCATGCTCAATTGACTCAAAGCATCGGCCACAACATTGGCCTTACCTGGTGATAGTGGATACTCATGTCATAATCCTTTAGTATCTCTAACCATCTTCTCTGACGAAGATTCAATTCTCTCTATGTAAAAACATAATGAAGACTTTTATGGTCAGTAAATACATCAACATGTACACCAGATAAGTAATGTCTCCAACGTTTCAACGCGAATACCACAACAGCTAACTCAACATCATGTGTAGGGTATTTCTTCTCGTGGATTTTCAAATGTCTTGATGCATATTCAATCACCTTGCCATCTTCCATAAGAACGCATCCCAAACCTAGTCGGGAAGCATAATTGTACGCCACATACCCTTCACCACTTCTTAGCAACGTGAGAACTTGGCCGAAGTGAGTTGGTCTTTGAGATTTTGGAAGATCTTTTCACAAGTTTCAGACCACTCAAACTTCGCCTTCTTCTTTGTTAAAGAAGTTAAAGGAGTAGCAATTGCGGAAAGGCCCTCCACAAACCTGTGATAATAATTAGCCAAACCAAAGAAACTTTGAACATCTGTAGGAGTTAGTGGTCTAGGCTAATTCTTTACTGCCTCAATCTTTTTCGGATTGACCTCTACACCCTGATCAGTTAAAACATGACCGAGGAAGGTCGTTGATCTCAACCAAAACTCACATTTAATCAATTTTGCATACAATTGATGTTTCCTGAGTACTTGTAATGCAATTCTCAAATGTTTTTCATGATCCTCTCTGGTCTTAGAGTATATGAGGATGTCATCTATGAATACTATGAAAAAAGAATCAAGGCATTCTAGGAAGACTCTATTCATAAGGTCCATAAAACACGTCTGGTGCGTTAGTGAGACAGAATGACATGATAAGAAACTCGTGATGACAATACCTTGTATGAAAGGCAGTCTTAGGAACGTCCTCTTGTCTTAGTCTAAGTTTGTGATAACCTGACCGACGATCTATTTTAGAAATGAAACTTGAACATTGAAGCTGATCAAATAGATTATCGATTCTAGGAAGAGGGTATTTGTTCTTTATAGTCACTTTGTTGAGTTTCAAATAATCCATTCCATCCTTTTTCTTAATAAACAACACTAGAGTACCCCATGGGAATATGCTCGGCTAAATAAATCCCTTATCGAGTAAACCTTTTAAATGAAACTTGAACTCTTTGTGTTCCGTTGGAGCCATTCTATAGGGAGCAACGAAAATCGGTTTGGTGTTAGGATCTAAGTCAACACCAAAGTCAATTTTGCGTTAAGGAGGAATTCCTGGTAAATCCTCCGGAAAGACATCTTGACACTCATTTACTACGGCCATAGATAGAGTCTATGAAGGACCTTCATTTTCTAAGTCACTGAATCTGACTAAGTGGCATAAATACCCCTTAGATAAAATCTTATTGGCTTTAAGATTGGAAACTATTTGTCCTGTTGGATTTGAACCACGCCCTTTCCATTTAAACTCTAACTCATTTTTAAACTGAAACCTTACCACCCTGTTTTGACGGCGTCGTTGACATCTCAGAGGTCGCAGACAAGCCTTATCTTGCATTCATCGCATTCATCTAGTTAAATTTGCAAAAAATTTAAATTTTTTAAAGATATAAAGTATAGATCGACTTCATATAGTTATTAATTAGTTATATCATGTACTAATCTCAACAAAAATGAAACAACCATCTACCATTAGAGAATCAATTCAAACGAAATATGAATATAGTATAATAAGTTGCCAAAACGGCCTTACATCCACAAGCTTTGAAAACTAAGTGTAAAAGAAGTTCCAGGGACAACATCTACTAGCTAAGTCTATAACTAAAGCTAGACTAAACTGTAGCAATTTTGAAACATAGAGGACCTACCAAATGATCTTGAGAAATGCTGAAATCCAAACCGCTGCAAGTGTCGTCAATGTTTGTTGTGACCTACACCTATAAAAAATTAAATTGTATAGGGTTGGTACACAACTTGTACTAAGTATGGGTGTATGCACACATACACATAAATCTATGCATGATCAAGGAAAGTTCTTCCTAAACAACATGTCATTTCTGGAAAGTGACATCACTAGACTTTCCTAATTCGTTAGTTGTGAATTTTGGTATGAATATGATCTATTTTAATGCATTCAAAACACATAACTCAATTTCTATATGATTACAAGACATTAGTATCATTAACATAATTTTAGAACCACTCAGGCGAGGATTAGAAAATTTGATGACCCCCAACCTAAGGGATCCCATTTCCATACTCAGTTTATTTTTCAGTCTTTTTCTTCTTATTATTGTGTAGTTCAATAATTCCTTTAGTCCTATGTTTTATTGACAAGAGCAATGATTCATTGTAGTCCCAATACCCACAATGAATCGATGTAAGTAATCCAAGGACTAAGGAATGATTTCCCTACCTTATAATAAGTCATTCTTTACACTATATATTCATTATGTTTCATAAGCCATTCTCTATTGGTCATGTAATTTATTTCAGTACTTTCATGTTAGGGAAGTTATCAGGTATTTAGTTAACATTACATTTCTACTTCCCTTTATTGGCATCATATAAGAAGCCATTATAAGTCAATCTTATTTGGCTTTGCTAATTATTTGCTGAAACTTCATGAGTGTGACATTGGCAATTGACATTCTTAAGGTCTTCTTCATTGCTCACTTTGAACATACGTTCCATCATAATCATTCATTCTCACTTTCATAGAGACATCATAGGGAATAAGATCATGAGAGCTAACATGAAATCCAGTGTCTTCCACACACTTCAAAAAGAGGTGATTCACCGGTTAAACTGAATCTAGATCATGTGACCTACTCGTGAAATCCAATGTCTGTACCACATCGAAAAGGGGTGATCCCTGGCTAAGGCGAATCCATCTCAAGTGTTCACTCCACACCGAAAAAGAGTGGCTCACGGCTATAGTGAACCAAGAACATATCATGAGCATTAACCGGCATAGATCACGTAAGATAAATATGAAATACACTGTCTGCCCCACACCGAAAAGGGGTGGAATCACCGGCCAAACTGAAACTAAACATGCCTAGATAGCCTAGGTGGAAACCACTGGCTAGTTCCTATGTTGGCTAGACATAGTTCGAACACTAGGGACGTAATGAGACTACTTATGCACCTCGGTGGTAGACTCGTCTTATGAGACTTACACGTGCAAGCACATGCTCGTAACTAGTATATCGGTAATATGCTGACTTTCATTATATTATTTATCTTTTAAGTTGACTCAAGCATTATGGAAGATTGCTTCTAGATTGAGGTTTACTTACTCTTTTGATGACTTATCATACTTACTTTACATTGATGAAATGTGAATTTTCCTTACATATCATCCATACTTTACTTTGATGAAAAGCGAATTTTCCTCACATATCATCCGTACTTACATTGATGAAATGTGAATTGTCCTTACAAATCATCCTTTATTTACATTGATGAAATGTTAATTGTCCTTACATATCATCCTTAGGTGTTAATGAGACTAGTCTCACACATTCTCACACCTTCATTCGTGAGTATTCTTTTAACATAGTAGCTTAGGTCTAAGTAAGACTTGTCTCACTTCCTTTAACACCCCATTCTGGTCACTTATTTAATTTAGATTCCTTTAATTATGTTATAACTCACGTACTTCTTTACTTTAGTGTAGTAGATTCATTTCATCGTTTATGGACGATGAGCACTTCTTTCAATGAGTTACATATGTTCATAGTTCATTCTATTAGAGCATGTTGGGAGTTGTCCCAATGATGGCATACCCTTGGTTATGGATTTTGTATTGAATTACTTTAGAAGTGCTAATAATATATTTAATACTTTTACTACACAAGATTGACATATGATTAGTATTGGCCTCAACATTTTTGATGTTAAACTAGAAAACCATTTTTGTTGGCATAAGCCAAATTTTACGTATGTTCATATTTAAATTGTATATGTATGAACCTTTAACCAATATTTTAGTCATTTACATAAGCTCCTAGCCATTATCATACATTCGTTTTGACCAAGTAGTGTTAGCCAATTTCTAGGCATAAGATAGTCGATTAATTCCATATCTGATTTCATAATTGTCTTTTCAACCAATCTTAGTTTATCACTTTAGGCATAACGTTTTTAAGCATCTTGGACAGCATTATATTAAAATTTGACGAATATAACAACTTCATAAAGTAACGTAAACAGTAAGTATGCATTAAGACGTCACACATCACACTTAACGTTTTTTTCCAAACATATCTTAGTAATACATCATTGTTTGATTCATTTAAGAAACCCTTAGCATCAAACGAGTCCAATAAATAGGTTCATTCAAAATTCTTTAATAAAAAACCATACACATTAAGATCAGCCAGAAGCACATACCAACAACATGATCTCTAACCTATTCAACATTGAAATCGTATCAAGGATACTAGGGAAAGGGAAGTTCGACGAGAACGATGGGAACAACCCTAGTTTTGGAGATCTTATGAATTCGTTCGAAGGAAAGTACTCTTGGAAAAAGAATTCTAAGAGATGAACCCATACCATATGTAGATTGAATCTATGACGATCCCTTGTTGCACAAAAACCTTGAAATCACCTAAAAAGTGTCACGACCCTGATTCTAGAATACGTATTGCAACCGGCCTCATTGACCTCTCAGAGGTCACAGACAAGCCTCATCTTGCATTCATCACATTCATATGGTTAATTTTCGGGGAAAATTTACAACTTTTAAGCGTATGAAGTATACATAGAATTCATATAATTATTTTATGAATTCATCATATACTAAGCTCAACATAAATGTAACAACCATCTATCATAAGAATCAATTTGAAACAGAATAAGACTATATCATTAATACATTTGCCAAACAGGAACTTATTACAAAATCTTCAAAATGAAAGTACGAAAGAAACGCTAGGGACAACATCCACTAGATTTTTGTAAAACTAAGGCTAGAATGAAAATTTAGCATCCTCGAAATCAAGAGGACCTACCAAATGGTCTGGAGAAACGTTGATGTCCATACCGTTGCAAGAGTCGTCAATCAGTCCATAACATGCATCAATAAAATAGTTAATAGTAGGGGTTACTACACCACTTGTACTACGTATGGGTGTATGCACATACACATAAGGCTATGCATGATCAAAGAAAGCTCTTCCTAAACGACATGCTTTTTATGGAAAGTCTAGTCACTAGACTTTCTTAATTCGTTGGTTGTTAATTGTGGTATGAATATGATGTATTTTAATGCATGCAAAGTACACAACCCCATTTCTATATGATTACAATATATTAGTATCATCAACATAATTTTAGAACTACTTGGGCGAAGATTTGAGATTTTGATCCTCTTAGGCCGAGACCTCCTCTTTGTACAGTTAGATTATTTTTCAGTCTTTTTCTTCTTGTTGTTGTGTAGTTCAATAGTTGTCCTATGTTTTACTTACAAGTGCAATGATTCATTGTTGTCCCATACCCAAAATGAATCAAGTAAGTAATTCAAGAGATTAAGGAAATGACTTAACTACAATTTGGGGCATGAATATATTTATAAGTAAATACTTATTGACTGTACTCATTCTTTAGTTGATTGAAAAATGTGCATAGTTCTTGTGGCATATCGTTAAAGCTTATGATCATGCTTACTTTGGGAATGAATTCTTTATAGGCCAATATTCATTGACTAAATTTATTAGTTAATCATTTTGGATAAGCATATTTAAATTCATTATTGTCTTTGATATTTTCCTAATAAAGTAAGCCATTATAAGCCAATTTTATTTGTCTTTGTTCGTTTTCATGACATGAAGAATCAGTATTAGCTATACCCTTTGCTTATTTTAAACGTCATTGGACATGCTTTGATTATTCTCATAGCAAGTCATTCATTATACAATATTTTCATTACATTTCATAAGCCATTCTCTATTGATCATTCCATTGATTTCATTAATTTCATGTTAGGGAAGTTATGGGTTATATATTTACAGTTTTCATGTTTTATATATTATACATTTCATATCTACGAGACCTTGGAATTTTAGATGTACAATTAAGATATCTCAAGTGAGAGCGCAACATATGGGACCTCAAACAGAGGGCCTTCTTTAGCAAAACAGAGTCTTCATCATTCGTTCATTCATACTTCACATTATTCATTTCATTCATTCGTCGGCTGATGTAAAAACCAGCTATACCAAGGATGAAGTCTGAGAATCTCCTCGGGATAATTAAGTGCAATGACCAAGAATGAGCTAATGTCATTACTTGAATCTGATTTCACCTCCTGATTGTCTTGCACAAACACCTTCGGTATCGTTCATTCATTATCTTTCATACTTTGAGAAACTCAAACCTTAACCGACATAGATCATGTGAGCATCATGAAATCTGGTATCTTCCCCACACCGAAAAGAGATGGAGTCACTAGCCAAGGTGAAACCAAAGCATGCTAGCGTATATAGGGAATTGAACCCTTCTAGAACCCTATGTTGGAAGCATAGGTTCAAAGACTAGGATATATAAGGAGATCCATACGCGCCTAAACGGACAGTTTCATCTCATGAGATTTACACGAACCTCTGCCTTCCCGAAAGAAGGAATCGCGACCTATAGCTAGCCTATCACTGCTCTATATAAAGTACCATTACATTCATATCACACACCATAGAAGGTGGCTTCTAGCATGAGGGCATCATTGCTCATAAGATGATTTATCATCTCATCATCAGTATTAAGTTTAAATTGTACTTACACATACAAATAGAGTGATTGAGACTTGTTTCTTGATATTCAACACTCTCTTATGTGAGTAGTTTTAGTGACCTTTACTTAGGCTTGGTTGAGACTTGTCTCCCCATTCATTTTAGCCTATATCACGTTGTCACCATTTTCATTAGCATCATAGATTAACATAATTACTCACCTCATTACTTGAGTGTTCATTTCTTCTTTATATTTGTGTTGACTCAAGCATTATGGAAGCTTGCTTCTAGATTGAGATTTACTTACTCTTTTGATGACTGGTCACCCTTACTTTATATTGATGAAATGTGAATTTTCTTTACATATCATCCTTTGGTGTTAATGAGACTATCTCACACATTCTTACACCTTCATACTCGAGTATTCTTTTAACATAGTAGCTTAGATGCAAGTGAGACCTGTCTCACTTCCTTTACACCCAATTCTGTTAACTTACTTACTTTAGACCCCTTTAATTATGTTATAACTCACCTTACTTACTTACTTTAGTATAGTAGATTCATATCATCATTTATGGACGATGAGCACTTCATTCAATGAGTTTCATGAGTTCATATGTCATTCTTTTAGAGCATGTTGGGGGTTGTCCCAATGAGTGGCATGCCCTTTATTATGGGTTCATTGAATTAGTTTAGAAGTGCTTATATTATCAAATGATACTCTAACTACACAGGATTGGCATATGATTATTATTGGCCTCAACCTTTGAATATTAAACTGCATAGCCATTTTTGTTGGCATGTGCCAATTTTACGATGTTCATATTTAAATTTAATATGCATGAACTATTAGCAAATATTTTAATATATAACATAATATTATTGACATTTACATGCATCACTTTTAGACAATGTATCGTTAGCCATTTCATAACCATATTTGTTGGCATAAGCCAATTTTCATGTTCAACATGCTTAAGTTTTTATACAGTATACATTGGTCTATCTTTTAGTTATTTAACATAATATTATAGCCAATTCCCTACAAATTTTTTTTGACAATGTAGTGTTAGCCAATTTATTGGCATAAGCAATTGGATATAGATTTCCTAACTGTTTTGTTGGCATAAGCAAAAGTTTCATTCAATCATGCTCTATTTGGGATACATTATTCATTATACAATATTTTACTTATTTAGAGATAACATTATAGCCAATTCCCATTTAAATTTTGAATAATGTTTTTGTTAGCCATTTTATTGACATAAACCAATCATTCACTGATTTCACGAAGATCTTTTTAGCTAACCTTAAAACATAACTTTAGGTATAACATTTTTTTAAACATCTTGGACAGCATCATATTAGAATTTGATGAATATATCATCTGTATAGCGTCATACTAACAAAAAGTATGCACAACGGACCGTAACATCTTCATACTTAATATTTTCGCATATATCTTTAACATAGTATCACTCTTTCAATTCACATAATAACACTTAGCATTAAACAAGTACAATAAATATGTTCATTCAATTATTGTTTAATAAAAAACCATACACTTTAATATCATCCAGCACCACATACCAACAACATGATTTCTAACCTATTCAACATTAAAATGGTAATAAGGATACTAGGGAAAATACTTCGACAAGAAAGGCAGGAAACAACCCTAGTTTTCAAGATCTTTGAATCATTCGAAAGAAAGTTCTCTTGGAGAAAGAAGTCCAGGAGAGAAACCCATACCTTATGTAGAACATAATATACGACTAGCACCTTGAACAAAACATTGAAGAAACCTTGAAATCGCCGTAGAGAAATCGATATATTTTCTGCCTTTTTCTTGCATTGGTTGCTTACTGTTTTTGTGTCGCCTTTTATTTGAATTTGAACGTAATTTTTAGGTTTAAGAACTTATCTTTAAGTATACCACTTATGTTTAATATGTTAATTTAATAAACTAATTAACCAATTACAAAAACGCCCCTCCTAAGTTGACTAAAGATAGGAGAACATAACCTTAGTCAAATCTGGAAATTGGTGTTGACTATGGTTTCGGTTAACATTTAGACTTTATATTAATTAACTAAATCCACAAATTTATTAATTTAGGGACTTAGGTTAAGTAGTAAAGCACCCCTAAGTCGTTGGAACTATAATAAACCCTTTAGGACCATCCTAGGTTAAGTACTGGGATGTTTCTTGAAATATACAAGGTTAGTGTAAGGATTTAATTTTTATCATTTAAACCAATTAATTAAATTGATAATTTAATTAATTAGGTGACCTAAGTTAATAACTAAAGTACCCTTAAGTTTTTAGGACCATAACCAATCCTTTGAACCATTCTAGGTTAGGGATTAGGTTGTCTTTTTCTTGTTTTAATAAAAATCTGGAAATAGTTTTGTGATTTCGGTTTTTCCCCTTTAAATTAATTAATTTAGTTTCTAAATTAATTAATTAACTATCCTAGGGTAATAACTAAACTACCCTTAAGTCTTTAGGATCTTAACTAACTCTTTGGACTATCCTATGTTAGGTACTAGGCTGTTTCTTTAACTAGTAATAGGTTAGTGTCAACCCGGTTTTGGTCCTAGGTTGTGGGGTGCACTAATGGGTCCAATTCGGTTAGTACTAGGTTATTTGGTTATTTAGGGCTGTAGGTTAGAGTCTAGAATTAGTATGTAGGTTAGGCCCCACATTGAGTTGTCTCTTGTTCATGTTTCCCCCCTAACTACCCTAACCGAATACGGTTAGGGTAGTCCCCTCCTTTTGCAGCTTCTTCACATGTCTTGCACATGTGCTTGGACATGGGTTGGTTGCACTTTCCTAAATAACTATTATTTGTGGTTCATTTTGGAACTTTTACTTATTGTCCCAAGGATCCTCACTATGTCCTTGGTAACTATTTAATCTACATGATCCTTTTAAATGGTCATGTGTTATGGTACTAGGCTTGACACTTGAATGCCTAGTAGTTCATGTGATTTTTAAAGACAAATTTTTAGTCAGCTTCGATTCTTCATTTCAGGTTAATTCATTACACAAACTCATAGATACTTGAAAATTTAGCTAACACTCTCTAAGCCAATTTTCTACTATGCCCAAAGTTTTCTAATATGCCCAATATTTCTAAATATTGGACATTGGGATGCCTATTTACCCCTGATACGCATTCTTAAGAACCTATTGGGCTATTTATTAAAAGTATATTTTTCCAGAATGTTACAAAATGCATTTTCTTGTTCTACGTTCTTTGCATTTTTGCATTCTGCATTAGGTCATGAATTCTAAGTGTTTTGATCGTGATTTCTATGTTTAGGGACTGATGTTGAATTATTCAACTTGATACAAATTAACTTAATTAATTAATTAATTAGTTAATTAACAAAATACCCCTCCTAAGTTGACTAGACATAGGAGAACCATTGACTTAGCCAATTCCGAAAATTGACTAAGTGTCACGGCTTGACCAAGGCTCTAAGTTACTTAATTAATCTTCTTAATTAATTAAATAAGGGACCTAGGGAAATTACCAAAACACCCCTAAGTCACTAGTGACCAGAACTAACAACTTTTGACCATCCTAGGTTAGGTACTAGGTTGTCCCTAAGTTAGTTAACTTAGTTAAGGGTCACCTGATTTGTCCTGGGTTGTCGGGTGCATTAGGGGGTACAATTCGATTAGTCCTAGGTTAGTTGTCTAGTTAGGGTAGTTGGTTAGGAATTACAGTTAGTTAGGATGGCTGGTCCCACATGGTGGGACCCTCCCGTGCGTGTCATGCCATACCGCCCTAACCGAATTCGGTTAGGGTGGTTCCTTGTCCCCTTGGTCGGTTCCTTCACGTGTGTTGCCCATGTACTTGCACATGGTATTAATGCACTTTCCTAACTAATTTATCTTAATGGCTCATTTGGGAATGATTAATAATTGTCCAAAGGACCCTCACCATGTCCGTGGGCACTGCTTAATTTACATGATCATTTTAGATGGTTATGTGTTGTGGTATCTAGTCTTGACAATTGGATGCCTCATACCTTTTGTGAGTTGGACGAAATATATTTTATTAGCTTACGGTCTTCATTGCAGGTACGGTTCTTAAAGATCAATGTTAAATCTGGGTATGAAAACCCAAAAAGTCTATCTCATATTTGTATATAGAAAATTGACTAATATCTCTTAGCCAATTTTTCTACACTATGATCAATATTTCTCAATATTGGGCATTCAGGTGCCTATGTACCCCTTAGAGGCTATCCTAAGGTCATACTTGGCTCCTCATTAAACATATGATTTTTCTGAACGTTACATTATCCCCCCTTTAGGAACATTTATCCCCGAATAACACTCACAAATCATTTAAAGAAAGAGGGTGATTTTTGAAAGTTACTTTATCATGCTTAAACTTTTGTCTTTTGTGAATATTTGATTCACACTTATTTGGATGATGCATAACATTCAAGCTTATCTGAAGCTTCATATTTGAGATTGAGGCATTTCTTCTCAATCAAACTTAACTTAATGCACATCACAACTCATGCAATACAAAAATCATTTCTATGCTACACCAAAAAGCAACATGAAATGCAAACATGACTTAATTTTAACAAACATAGTGCTATTATATGACATACGATTAGTGGCCTATCACACCTAATAGACTAAGGCACTTATACTTAGAGTTTTCTAAAACATAAACCAGACTTAGGACCTTCAGAACTGAACAAATGAGGGTAGCACGATCTCATATCGGCCTCGGCCTCCCAGGTTTCTCCCTCAAAAAGATGGTTCTGCCATAGGACCTTCACAATGGAAATCTCCTTGTTCCTAAGCCGCTTCACTTGGCGATCTAAAATTTCGATTAGAACCTCTTCATTAGAAAGGTTCTCATGAAATTCTAACCCCTCAACAGGTAGGATGGATGCTGGATCGCTTAGAAATTTCTTAAGCATAGAAACGTGAAACACTGGATGAACAGAAGCCAAGCCTTGAGGTAGTTTCAGCTCGTATGTAACGTTTCCCACTCGCTGTATGATCTAATAAGAACATATATACCTTGGACTCAACTTGCCTTTCTTACCAAATCTCATCACCCCTTTCATGGGTGATATCTTAAGGTAGACTTGATAACCCACCTCAAACTCAAGAGCTCTCTTTCCTTTATCTTCATAGGATTTCTGACGACTATAAGCAGTAGCCAATCTATCCGTAATCATCTTCACGTTCTCCACAACCTCATGCACTATCTTAGGATAATTGATGGCCGATTCTCCTACTTTGAACAAGCCAATTGGAGATCTACATCTTCAGCAATAAAATGCTTCGAAAGGTTCCATTCCAATGCTGGAATGGTAGATATTATTGTAAGAGAACTCTATCAGCGGCAAGTGATCATCCCAACTCCTTTTGAAGTCAATAGCACATGCTCTCAACATGTATTCAAGGGCCTGGATGGTACGCTCTGCTTGCCCATCTGTCTGCGGATAGAAAACAGTACTAAGCTTCTGGAAAGATTTTCAAAAATGAGAAGTGATATGAGCCCCTCTATCTGAAATAATAGATAGAGGAATCCCATGTAATCTCACTATCTTATCTATATAAAGCATGGCACAGTCTTCGGCCTTGAAGGTAGACTTCACAGGTATGAATTGAGCGGACTTGGTCATTCTGTCAATAATAACCCAAGTGAAATCATGTAGTTTCCTAGTCTTTGGCAGAACAACCACAAAATCCATATTAATAGCCTCCCACTTCCACGTTGGGATCTCAATCGTCTAAGCGAGACCTCCAGGTTGAAGGTGTTCGGCCTTAACCTGTTGGCAGTTTGAACACTCCTCCACGAACTTAGAGATATCTCTTTTCATGAATTCCAACTAATAGACCTCTTTAAGGTCTAGGTACATTTTGGTAGCACCTGGATGGATGGAATATCGGGAACCATGGGCTTCTGCCAAAATACTTGACCTCAAATTATTCACATTGGGAACACATAATATGTTTCTGATATCTGAGTACGCCATCTCCACCTAACGAGAATGACTTATCTGGATCAAAGTGTTGATTGGATTTAACACCTACAACAAATGAGGATTCGAACTTGAGTGAACAGAAACACCCTCACTTGGTGCATCTGTCAGACGTACACCCAATCTTGCAAATTGGTGCACCTCTTTAACCAGCTCGTTCTTCTCATCATTCAATATGTGAAGCGCTTCCCATGCTCAGTCTGCTCAATTCATCAGCCACCACATTAGTCTTACTTGTGTGATAGTACACACTCATATTATAATAATTGAGAAGTTCTAGTCATCTCCTCTGACGAAGATTTAACTCTCTATGCGTGAATTTATACTAAAGATTCTTATGGTCAGTATACATATCGACATGTACACCATATAAAAAATGTCTCCACATCTTCAACGCAAAGACAACCGCAGCTAGTTCAAGATCGTGAGTATGGTAGTTCTTTTCGTGGATTGTCTTGATGCGTATGCAATCACTTTACCATTCTGCATGAGAACACATCTAAAACCTACTCGGGAAGCATCACAATATACCACGTACCCTTCACCACTTCTCGGCAACGTCAATACTGGGGCCGAAGTGAGTCGGTCCTTGAGATCTTGAAAACACTTTTCACATTTCCCGGACAACTCAAACTTTTCCTTCTCTTTGTCAATGCGGTCAATGGTGCAAAAATAGTGGAAAACCGTTCCATAAACCTGCGATAATAATTGGCTAAACCCATAAACATCCAAATATCTTTAGGAGTGTCTCGGCCAATTCTTCATCGCCTCAACCTTCTTAGGATAAACTTCAACACCTGGTCGGTTACAACATGACCAAGAAAGGTCAGTGATCTCAACCAGAATTCACATTTCCTGAACTTTACATACAGTTGATGTTTTCTGAGTACTTGCAATGTCTTTCTTAAGTGTACCTCATGCTCTTCTTAAGACTTAGAGTATATGGAAATGTCATATATGAATACAGTGACGAAGGAATTAAGGTACTCACAGAAGACCCTATTCATAAGGTTAGGGGTCCGTTTGGATGGGCTTAATAAAAGCAGCTTTAAAAAAGTACTTTTGAAAGTGCTGAAACTTATTTTTAAAATAAGCAGTTATGCGTTTGGATAAAAGTGCTGAAGTTAAAAAAAAAGTTGTTGATGTGTTTGGCAAATAAGTGCTGATAAACAGCTTTTTAAATCAAAATGTCAGAAATACCCTTAAAAGTTGTTAACATAATAAAAGTTAATTAATTGATATTTTACAGCCATAAATAATAATATTTTGCTATCACATATTTCTTTCTCATCACAAATTATTTATAAGAGGAGTATAAACTTATTATAGATTTTAAAGATATATAATTTGAATAGATTAATGAACGATTTAAGATTTTATTTTGGTTTCATTCATAGGTAATAATAATTGTCTATCATTCACATATTTCTTTATTATCACAAATTATTCATAAGAGGAATATAAATTTTTATTTAAGTTATATGTGCAACTTATTTTACATTTTAATAATATATAATTTGAATAGATCACTTGAAAGATTTAAGATTTTTTTTATTTTCATTCATTAGTAATAATAATTGTCTATCATCTATACGTGAAAAGGGAAAAATGGAAAAAAGAGATGTTAGGATTATGTGGGTAATTTGGAGATTGTATAAAAATATTATGGGCAAAAAGGTAAAAACGTGGTCAACTTAAAACAGCTTATAAGCTAAAAAAAAAAAAGCACCCCTACCCCAACTTTTAACTTTTGGCTTAAAATAAGTTTTTTTTAACTTAAAATAAGTTATTTTAAGTATTGCCAAACAGCTAAATTATTCAAAAACCAGCTTTTAAGTCAGTTTGACCAGCTTTTAAGCTGAGCCAAACAGGCTCTAATAAACGCAGCTGGTGCGTTAGTGAGACCGAATGACATGACCATAAACTCATAGTGCCCATATCTATCGTCGATTCTGGGAAGAGAGTACGTATTCTTTATAGTGGCTTTTTTGAGTTGCAGATAATCAATGCACATTCAAAGGGTTCCATCCTTTTTCTTTACGAACAACACTGGAGAACCCCATGGGGATATGCTCGGCTGGATGAAGACATTATCATGTAGATCTTTTAACTACAACTTCAACTCTTTGAATTCAGCTGGTGCCATCTTATATGGGGAAATAGAAATTGTCTTGGTTTTGGGATATAAATAAACACGAAAGTCAATCTCACGTTCTGGAGGGACTCATGGTAAATCCTCCGAAAAGACATCTGGGAATTCATTCACTATTGGCACAGAATCTATGGAAGGGACTTCTTGATCAAAGTCATTGACTTTAATTAAGTGGCATAAATACCCCTTAGCTATCATCTTATTGGCCGCTAATTTTGATACAATTTGGTCGACTGGACTTGAGCCACACCCTTCCCATTCCAGTTCTAACTCATTCGGAAACTAAAACCTCACTACCCTGTTTCGATAGTCTATTGTGGAATAACACTTGTGAAGCCAATCCATACCTAAGATTATGTCAAAATCGACCATGGCTAACTCCACTAGATCAGCGTGAGTTATTATATCAAGGACGTAAATTGGGCAATTTTTGTTAACTTTCTGAGCTCTAATGCCTTCCCCTATGGGAGTACTTACTAAAATTGGATCATGCAAGATTTCAGGAAGCACATTAAAATATACTAGCTATCAATGGGGTGACAAATGATAGAGTGGATCCTGGATCTAATAATGCATACACAGGGAAAGTAAAGACATATCACGTACCCGTGACTACATCAACTGACTTCTCTTGCTCTTCTCTACCTTTCACCGCATAGAATATGTTCCTCTTGGGAGGTTCAGTTGCAGAGTTTGGATTCAACCGAGGCTGAGCATTTACCTTTGCTTGATGACTCAGTTGAGGACAGTCTTAGACCATGTGTCCACTTTTGTTGCACCTAAAACACGTGTTAGTACCTAAAAAACATTCACCTCCATGCGAAAGCCCACACTTACCACAAGGTCTGTTGGTTAGCTGGACGATACGGTCATTGCCCTTTCTGGGGCCAGACTTATTCACCTTAGCTCTTAAATTTCCTAAAGGAGCGAAGCTACCTGAGTGCCTCTTGAACTTAGGCCTGTTTTGGATGAGCCACTACACGAGCTCTAACTAGGCAGGTCCGCGGCCTTAGGCTTCTTGACTTCGTGAACCTTTCTCTTACGACGACTCTCCTCCACTTGTTGAGCATGCACCATCAACCTGCCCAGATCCATATTGTATTGAAGCATGACTGCCTAACAATCTTGTACCAGATCCTCAGATATGCCAATATTGAATCTGCTCATCTCATCCCTGCTATTTTCCACAAGAGAAGAAACATTCATTTTCAATTTCACAAATTTCAAGGTATACTCCTTGAGAGACATACCTCCTTGTCTTAGGTTGATAAACTCTTCAACCTTGGCTTCTCTCTGCTCCCTTGGGAAGAACCTCTCTAGAAAGGCAGTCTTGAGAACATCCCAAGTGATGGCAACATCTCCTCTAGCTCGTCCATCAGCCCACTTTCGGTACCAAATCTGTGCCACATCCTTGAATTGATTTGCGTGAACTCAACCTTTTCCTCCTCATCAACTCCCATGGAACACAAAATCTTGTGGACCTCATCTAAAAACTCTAGAGGATCCTCTCTAGCCTTGGACCCGTAGTACAATGGGGGATTCATCCCGGTGAAGTCCCTCAGCCTGATAGCCTTGGTACTAGCATGCGGGTTCTCTCTGGGAGCACCCTCTCTCGCGGATTGAGCAGTGATGGCTTGAGCACGAGTCGTGATGTCCTGTTCCATCTGCAGAAAAGCATTCCTAACTTCACCATCATTCAACCCATCTGGGTTGCCAGGCACATGTTCAACAGCAACTAGGGCTTGAGGAGGAGCTTGATTCTCTTCCGCAGCTGCTTCTTGAACTCTTCTCGCGAAATTTCTCCTTGTGTTCATTTTCTACACATATACACAAGAAGAGAGCTAGATCCTCAAAATGACATAAAATGTCACCACTATACATGGAACAATAAAGAGTAGAAGAAGGGAAAATTTCTAGTCGTCGCGTAGTCTCTAAGTCATAATTGTGGCGCGCTTCATAACCACAAGCTAGAAACTATGTAACGTGGTTGTGTTGATCTTTAGATCCTGGGTAATTTAACCTCATGCTCTTATACCATATTTGTAATGACTGGAATTCTGAATCCGGTCCGCCACCGGCGGCATTGATCTCTTAGAGGTCGAAGAAAATCCTCATCTTGCATTCATCACATTCATCTAGTTAAATTTGCGGAAAATTTAAAACTTTTTAAACATATGAAGTATACATACACTTCATATAGTTATTAACTAGTTATATCACATACTAAGCTCAACATAAATGAAATAACCATCTACCATTAGAGAATCAATTTGTCAGGTCCAAAATCTAGACCCAGACGAGACCGGCGTCGTCGACCTCTCAGAGGTCGCAGACAAGCCTACATATGTCATTCTAACTTCATCTAGGTTACTTTTATCACAAAATTTGAGATTTTTGTTTTATTATTTCATGCTAAACATTTAAAACTAGGCGTTCACAAATAAACCATCTAATATAGAGATAATCAATTGAAAGAAATATTTCATAATTGCATTAAACGTATTCTAGCTAAAACGACACCAATACAAAGTCTAAAATGAAAGTGGAAGGAAACACTAGTGAATAATGCTCCACTATCAGCCTACATCAAAGCTAGATAATAACGGTCAACATCCTCGAATACATGAGGGCCTACCAAGTCCAGGTGGAAGCTCCATGTACGGATAGCTCCAACGTCAACATGTATGCTCTAGCGTCCAACTGTGCCTGCACCTAAAAATATAGAGTTGTATGGGATTAGTACACACTTGTACTAAGAATGGTATATGCAATCACACACCAAGGACATGCATGAGTAAGAATAGCTCTTTCCTAACAACAGGATTTATGAAAAGTCAAGTTAGTGAGCGTTCAAAATTTGGATTAAGAAAGTGAGTGTACTTCCCAAATGTGGATTAGGAAAGTCATGCCATGATTGTAACATGCATCATAGTACTTATCATATTGCACAGAGCACATAGCATCTTGCATATAGCACATATCATATTGCATATAGCACATAACATCTTTCATATCATTCATTCATATTCCATGAGACCTTGGAATCATGGACTTGACATTAAGACTTCCCAAAATGAGGTCTCAACATATGGGACCTCAACTAGGGATCCTTTTTTAGCAAACACAGAGTCTGCTTCATTCATTCATACGTACTTCATTTCATTCATTCATAAGCTAGTGTAAGCACCAGGTATACCTAGGATGTAGTTTAAGAATCTCATCGGTTTTGTTTTGCATTGATAAAAAATGACCTAGTGTCATCACCTGAGTCTAGCGCACCTCCTGATCATCCTATCCTAACACCTTTGGTATAGTTCATTTCTTTATGTAAATCATTTGAGGCTGACCTCATTCATTCATTGGGAACTTTAAATTTAACCGACATAGATCATGTAAGCATCATGAAATCCTTTGTCTCCCCAACACCAAAAAGAGGTGGAATCACCGCCCAAAGTGACCCAAAACATGCTAGCGTACATGCGATATGAACCTCGCTAGATCCTTATATTGCCAGTATAGGTTCGAAGACTAGGAGATACAAGGAAACCCATACCCGGCATGCCGGACAGTTTCATCTCATGAGAGTTACGTGAACCTCCGCCTTCCCAAAAGAAGGCATCACAGCTCATTGCTAGTCTATTGGTTCTCAGTATAAAGTTTCATTACATTCAACTCATACGTCATGGAAGTTGGATTCTAGTATGAGGACATCATAGCTCAATAGATGATTTCTCATCTCATCATTAGTATTAAGTGTATTAATCTCAATACTATCATTAGAGTGTTCATATAGAGTGGTCTCTTCATTTAATTTACACTCTCATAGGTGAGTACGTTTATGTAACATTCACTCAATCTCTTCTGAGGTTGTTCTCATCCTTTACATTAGCCTCATATCATGTTGTCACCACATTCATTAACATTAGCACATTTGTTTTCATAATTACTCACCCCTTTTTACGTGAATGTTCATTTCATGATACGCCAATGCACTTGGCCATTTCTGTGTTTCACACTCTTACTTAACCCTTCTAGGCTTTCATCATTTCATTACATAATATTCATTTCATCGTATGCCAATGCATTTGGCCATTTAGTATGTTTGACACACTTACTTAACCCTTCTAGGGTTACATCATTTCATTGCATACATCTTAGGTTAAATTATTTTTAAACGTATTATAGACTTATGGATCTATACATACAAGCCATGAGGCTTCACTCTTAGTTCGTATAAGTGATTAATATCTTCCTAAGATTATGTGGTACAAGACTTATCCATCTTGTATGTATGCCAAGATCTCGATTTCGATCTAACTAGGCAACATTATTCATGAATATTTAATTCACGTATGATTTATGTATCAATAAGAACCCGGTTTTCAAATCCCTTGGACAACACTTTAAATTTTTCCTTTTTATTTAATTTTTATCCACATGACATTGGGACCCTAGATCGAGCCCCAACATCAACGTGTCCTTTTTATTTCCGTCCTTTGAAAATTCTATTCATTGGCCGAGGGGTTGTGGGTTCGAACCCCCACATCCCCTTTTATTTTTTTTATCTAGTTAACCATGAGGTTGTTGGATCGAACCCCCACAGCCTCACTTTATGTTTCTTTTAATTCTCCTTTACTGCCTAGAGGTCGTGGGTTTGATTCCCACACCTCATATTTCTTTTCTCTTTACTTCTCTTCTAATTCTCCTTTACTGCCTAGAGGTCGTGGGTTCGATTCCCAAGACACACATTTATGTTATTTTAGATTTTCTTACGTTCTAACCGAGAGGTTTTGGGTTTGAATCCCACTCCTCTCATTCTTAATTTTGTATTTTATTTTCAGCCAAATACACCCGAGATCGAATCCCCTTAACCCCCATATCTTTTCACGTTTTTATTGTATCTCACGGGTGAGGTAGCGGAATCGAATTCAAATGACCTTACCTAATTTGCACTAAAATTAAGTTTCCAGATTTGTTGATATACGTTTAGCCAAAACCAAACTTGTAAGGTTCTGGAAATTTGGTCATATTTCAGCTCAGTTTGTTCAGTATTTTCACTTAAACTCATAGGGTAATTCGTAGACCATTTAACACGTTTTGGGGTGCATTTTTCATAGATTCGTTTAGACAATAGATTATCAATCAAATCAGCCACATTTCATCTTACATAAACATCACGATTTACATAGGTTTATGCGCGTAAAATAACACCCATAGCATTACGATTTTGGAGCATCAATCCTAGTAATTAGTCATGGTCACATCGTTGCACACACATACACAGTTTCGAAAATACATAGGTTGTCATTCATACGATTTAAAACACACAAACATGAACATATCCATCACAAAAACATAACACACGCATAATGTCTACCAGCAAACATACCCAATCTAAGAATCATTGGGAGCTAGTGACAGGGACATGCAACGGGGAAAAACTCTAGTTTTCGGACTGAATATTGTGAACATTAAGGGGTCTCTTGGGAAAGGGACCAAGAGAGAAGAGAACCGATAACTTTTATGACGTTCAAACCTTGAAGTTGCTGCCCAAACCTTCTCCAACACTCACGTCCAAAACCAATTTTTCAACACCAAACATTTGACAGAAAACCCTCCCTTTGCCTAACATATTTTGCTTAGCGTTTGATTTTATTTTTCGTTGTGAGTTCTTCAAGTGTGAAGAACTTTGGTTTACCTACTGTTCTTGTACGTTATTTGGCAGAGAGAACATGAATGAGAGTGATAGATACGCGAGAGAGAGATGAGCGTGAAAGGAGAGAGTTACCTTAGGTTTAGCACTCTAGTTTAGGACTTAGTCAAATAAGGTTTAGTTAATTATTATAAAAATCTGATTTTCCTTTTATTTTAAATTAGTCAATAAATAATAATATTAATCAATTTCATTAATTTACCAACTTAAATAAAAACACTTTAATTCATTTCTTCCACCTAGGTGCGACCCCGGGTGGAGCAAGACTTCACTCTAAGGGCCAATTTTCGGCCCTCTCCCCCCAAAATGCCCCTCAATTTTATTAATTAATAATTAATTATATATTTATTTAGGGTTATTACGATACTACCTTTAGCCTAAAAAAAAACACCATGTACCCCTAGACCCTCCTATTTCCCCTTTTTTTTCAGTAAAGACTCATCCAAGTAAATATTCATATTTGGGAGCCCTACATGGTTGGACCCAACCTTTCCTAGATCAACTAACTCCCCAAGTTAGTTGCCTTGACTGTCATAAGGGTTCAAAGGTCTGGTTCGATGCGCATCAATCCGTGTGAACCCGGACTAATCATAGCCATTCTTGGCACAATAAGCATTATTTAGCATAGCCGTTTTAAGGGTTGTTACATTATCCCCCCCTTAGGAAAATTCGTTCCCGAACGACACTACTAACTATTTCGAGTAATGCCAATCAGATCATAACATAGTTACTATACATAATCAATCAATAGCAACAAAAAATGGAGAGATAAGGAAAGTTAGACTTACGAGTAGGAAGTCTAACCTTAAGAGCTCAAAAGATGGTGGTAGCGGGATCTTATATCGGCCTTGGCCTCCAACGTAGCACCCTCAACGAGATGATTCCTCCACAATACCTTCACTGTGGATATCTCCTTGTTCCTCAACCGCTTGACTTGTCTGTCTAAAATCTCAACACGTACCTCCTCATTAGACAAATTATCATCAACTACCAAAACGTTAACAAGTAGAATGGATGCTGGATCGACTTGGCACTTATTTAACATAGAGACATGATAGATTGGATGAACAGAAGCTAGTTCCGCAGGCAATGCCAACTCATAGGCCACCTCTACAACACGCTGTAGGATCTCATATGGCCCAACATACCTCGGACTCAACTTCCCCTTCATGCCAAACCTCATCACCCCATTTATAGGTGATATCTTCAAATAGACCTGGTCACCAACATCAAACTCTAAGGAATAGACAACCTGTCCCAAATAAACCTGAACTTCTCTAAGGCCTCATGAATGATCTCTAGATCCAAAATGGATGACTGTCCAACCTCGAACCACCCAACTGGATACCTACACATCCTACCATACAGTGCCTTAAACTGTGCCATCCCAATGCTGGAGAGATAGGTATTATTATATGAGAACTCTATCAAAGGTAGATGGTCGTCCCAACTACCCTTGAAGTCAATCACACACGCTCTCAGCATGTCCTCCAATGTCAGAATGCTGCCCTCCACCTGCTCATCAGTCTGAGGAAGAAAGGCAGTACTAAGCTTCACCTGCATGCCTAAGCTCTTCTGGAAGGATCCAGAAATGTGAAAGAACTGAGCTCCTCAATCCGAAATGATAGACAAAGGAATCCCATGCGATCTCAAAATCTCATCAATGTAGAGTTTCTCATAATCTCGGCTCTATAAGTAGACTTCACAGGGATAAAGTGGGAAGACTTAGTCATCCTATCCACAATAACCCATATGGAGTCATGCTGTCTCCTAGTCTTCGAAAGACTAACCATGAAGTCCATATTAATGTCCTCTCGTTTCCAAGTCAGAACCTTAATAATCTGAGTAAGACCGCCAGGCTTAAGATATTTTCCTTAACCTGTTGACAATTAGGACACTTGGCCACATAATCTGCAATGTCCTTCTTTATGCAATCCCACCAATACATCTGTTTAAGATCATTATACATCTTGGTGGAACCTGGATGTATGGAGTATCTTGATCCATGGGTCTCTGCAATGATCTTGGTCCGCAAATCATCCACATTTGGTACACACACCCTGTCTTGGTACCTAAGTATGCCGTCATCTCCCATTGAAAAAGACTCATTCATCTTAACCAACATCGAGTCCTTCAGCTCCATCAACACAGGATCAAGATGCTGACCCTGCTTGACTTCAACTACTAAGGATTATTAAGAACTAGAATGAACTGAAACACCGCCACTAGTAGAGTCAACCAACCGCACACCCAGTCTCTCCAGTCTATGTATATCTTTCACCAATTCCTTCTTCCCATCCTCAACATAGGTCGTACTTCCTATGCTCATCCTACTCAAAGCATCAACTACAATATTAGCTTTACCTGGATGGTAGTGGACAGCATGTCATTGTCCTTCAACAGCTCCAACAACCTCCGTTGATGTAGAGTCAACTCCCTCTGTGTGAACACATACAAGAGACTTTTGTGGTTTGTGAACACATCAACATGCATTGTATGCAAGTAGTGCCTCCACAATTTCAGTGCAAACAGCACAACTGCCAACTCCAGGTCACGAGTGAGATAATTCTTTTCATAAACCTTGAGCAGTCTGGACGCATAAGCTATCACCTTACCACCCTACATAGGAACACAACCCAAACCAACCTAGATGCATCACAATAAACAGTGTAATTCTGGCCACACTTAGGCAAAGTAAGCACCGGGGCTGAAGTGGGTGTATCATTGAGCTCCTGGAAACTCTTTTCACAAGTCCTCGTCCATTCAAACTTGGCCTTCTTCTTAGTCAAAGCTGTCAGTGAGGCAGAAATGGAAAAGAAACCATCCACGAACCTGCGATAATAATAAGCCAATCCCAAGAAGTTAAGAATATCTATGGGAGTAAGAGGTTTTGTCCAGTTCTTAACAGCCTCAGTCTTCCTTGGATCTACCTCCACACTTTTGTCGGACATAACATGACCCAGGAAAGTCAGTGATCTAAGCCTTAATTCACACTTGCTGAATTTGGCATACAGTTTATGTTGTCTAAGTACCTGCAAAGTTAGACTTAAATGTTGTTCATGCTCTTCCATGGTCATAATGTAGATGAGAATGTCATCAATGAATACTATGACGAAAGAGTCATGGTATTCATTGAAGACCTCGTTCATGAGATCCATAAATGCAGCAGGTGCATTTGTGAGACCAAATGACATAACTAGGAACTCATAGTGACCATAACGGGTACGAAAGGCTGCCTTTGGGATATCTCCATCCCTAACCCTGAGCTTATGGTACCCTGAACGAAGATTAATATTCGAGAAGAAACTAGACCCTTGGATGAAATTGAATCCCCTTGGTGGGAGAGTCCTTTCTTAAACCTGGGCTTATTCCTAATTTCAGTACTACTCTTCCTTGAAAAATTCTTCTCAGTGTTTCTTGATATGTTCCCTTCCCTAGTATGCTTCCTCTTCATTCTTTCCTCCACTTGTTCGACATGGACCAAAAGCGTGGAAAGGTCCATGATATAATGAGGCATATATTACGTACGCTCCTCCTTAAGATCCTCAGCAATCTTAGATCCACTATAATTGGAGGATTCCCCCTCGTGAAGTCCCTTAACTGGCTAGCCATGGGGCTTGAAGGTGGGTTCTCCCTGAGAACGCCTTGTTACTCCGCCTATGCTGTCATTGCCTGAACTTCTAAAGTAATGGCTTGGGCCACTTGTACCAAGTCTGTCCTCACTTCTCAATCTTTCAAACCAGTTGGATTAACAGCCAACTCCATTCCAGCAGCTGGAGCCTAGGGAGGAACTTGATTTACCCCAGCAGCTGCTCCTCCAATCTCTCCGCTTGCGTTTCGCGTCGTATTCATCTTTCTAAATCTCAATAGTTGATGTTATAGACGCTCTTAACACCAAAATATCATACATTAGATAAGGCACGATAAGATCAGAAGAAGGGAATTTTCCTACGCATCATGTACTCTCTAATTAAGGATAATGGTGCACTTCACTACCATGACTTAGAAACTACTCAATATGGTTGATGTGAACTTATATCCTCGGAATTTAACCTAGTGCTTTGATACGAACTTTGTCACGACCGGAATATAGACCCCAGACGAGACCGGCATCGTTGACCTCTCAGACCTCGCAGACAAGCCTATATACGTCATTCTTACTTCATCTAGGTTAATTTTAGCGGAAAACTTGAACTTTTTGATTTCTTATTTCATGCTAAACAATTTAAATTTGACATCATAGGAGTTCACGAATCAACCATCTAATATAGAGATAATCAAATGAAAGAAACAATTCATAATTGCAATTAACATATTTTTGCCAAAATGGCACCAATACAAGTCTGAACAAAAGTGAAAAGAAACACTAGTGGAACATGCTCCACTAGATATAACCTATATCTAAGATAGATAATAACGATAGACATCCTCGAAAGCATGAGGGCCTACCAAGTCCGAATGAAAGCTCTACGTCCTGATAGTTGCAACGTCAACCTGTATGCTCTAGCGTCCACCAGTGCTTGCACCTAAAAATGTAGAATCGTATGGGATTAGTACACACTTGTACTAAGTAAAGGTATATGCTTGCACACACCAAGGACATGCATGATTAAGAACATCTCTTTCCTAATATGGAAAGTCAAGTCGGTGGATTTGCCAAATTGTTATAGGAAAGTTAGTGAGCTTTCCAAATTTGGATTAGGAAAGTGAATGAACTTTCCAAATTTGGATTAGGAAAGTCATGCCATGAGAGTAACATGCATCATCATACTTATCATATTGCACACAACACATATCATCTTGCATATAGCACATATCATATTGCATATAGCACATAACATCTTTCATATCATTCATTCATATGCCATGAGACCTTGGAATCATGGACTTGACATTAAGACTTCCTAAAATGAGGTCTCAACATATGAGACCTTAACTAGGGAGCCTTCTTTAGCAAACACAGGGTCTACTTCATTCATTCATACGTCCTTCATTTTATTAATTCATAAGCTAGTGTAAACACCAAGGATGTAATTTAAGAGTCTCATCAGTTTTGTTGTGCAATGATAAAGAATAACCTAGTGTCATTACTTGAGTCTAGCTCACCTCTTGATCATCCTATCCTAACACCTTTGGTATCGTTCATTTAATTATGTGCATCATTTGAGGCTGGCCTAATTCATTCATTGGGTACTTTAATTACCGACATAGATCATGTGAGCATCATGAAATCCAGTGTCTCCTCCACACCGAAAAGAGGTGGAATCACCGGCCAAAGTTACCCAAAACATGCTAGCGTACATGGGAATTGAACCCCGCCAGATCCCTATATTGGCAGCATAGGTTCTAAGACTAGGAGATATAAGGAGACTCATACCCGCATGCCAGACAGTCTCATCTCATGAGAGTTACGTGATCCTCCGCTCTTCCTGAAATAACGCATCACCACTCATAGCTAGTCTATCGGTGCTCTGTATAAAGTTCCATTACATTGAACTCATACGTCATGGAAGTTGGCTTCTATATGAGGACATCATAGCTCAATAGTGATTTCTCATCTCATAATTAGTATTAGGTGTGTTAATCTCAATACATTCATTTAAGTGTTCATAGATACTGGTCTCTTCATTAACTTTACACTCGCATAGGTGAGTACATTTTAGTAACATTTACTTATGCTCATTTGAGATTGTTCTCATCCTTAACATTAGCCGCATATCATGTTGTCACCACATTCATTAACATTAGCATATTTGTTCTTCATAATTACTCACCTCTTTTTACGTGAATATTCATTTCATCATATGCCAATGCACATGGCCATTTGTGTGTTTCACACTCTTACTTAACCCTTCTAGGGTTTCATTATTTCATTACATAATATTCATTTCATCGTATGCCAATGCACTTGGCCATTTAGTTATAGTTTCTCTCCTTCCGAACCCGGGGCTGGGCCGTCCCCTTCGATTCGCGCACCGGGAATGAGCTCCAGACCGGAATTCTCTGGTGGAGGAGTCGGGGTTGGCGCTTGACTGAACCACCCTTCACCCGACGGAGGAGAGTAAAACTGATTCACAGCACGAGTTAGGTCATCCGCGAACAGATACCCAAAGTGTGTGGTTTAAACTTTTACTTAACCCTTCTATGGGTACATCATTTCATTATATACATCTTAGGTTAACTTATTTTTAAATCTATGATAGACTTATGGATCTATACATACAAGCCATGAGGCTTCACTCATAATTCACTTAAGTGATTCATATCTTCCTATGATTATATCGTACAAGACTTATGCATCTTGTGTGTATGCCAAGATCTCTATTTCGATCTAAGTAGGCAGCATATTCTTGAATATTTAATTCACGTATGATTTATGTATCAATACGGAATTTGGGCAAGGGAACCCAGTTTTCAAATCCCTTGGACAACACTTTACATTTTTCCTTTTTATTTAATTTCGATCGACATGACATTAGGACCCTAGATCAAGCCCCAACATCAACGTTTCCTTTTTATTTCTTCCCTTTGAAAATTCTCTTCCTTGGCCGAGGGGTTGTGGGTTCGAACCCCCACATCCCCTTTAATTTTTTTTATTTAGTTTTCCTTGACTATCTCTAATTAACCATGAGGTTGTTGGATCGAACCCCCACACCTTCACTTTATGTTTCTTTTAATTTTCCTTTACTGCCTAGAGGTCGTGGGTTCGATTCCCACGCCTCACATTTCTTTTCTCTTTACTTTTCTTCTAATTCTCCTTTACTGCCTAAAGGTCGTGGGTTCGATTCCCACGCCTCACATTTATTTTATTTTAGTTTTTCTTATGTTTTGAATGAGAGGATGTGGGTTCGAGTCCCCCTCCTCTCATTCTTAATTATTGTATTTATTTTTCAGCTAAATACTACCGAGATAGAATCCCCTTAACCCCCATTTCTTTTAACCTTTTTAGTGTATCTCACAGGTGAGGTCGCGGGTTCGAATTCTAGTGACCTCACCAAATTTACACTCAATTAATTTTCCAGATTTGTTCATATACGTTTAGCCAAAACCAAACTTGTAAGTTGCTGGAAATTTGGTTAGATTTCAGCTCACTTTATTCAACATTTTCACTTGAACTCATAGGGTAGTTCGTAGACCATTTAACACGTTTTGGGGTGCATTTTTCATAGATTCGTTTAGACAAGAGATTATCACTCAAATAAGTCACATTTGATCTTACATGAACTTCAAGATTTACATTGGTTTATGCATGTAAAATAACAACCAAAACATTACAATTTTGGAGCATCAATCCGAGAACATTAGTCACGGTCACATCCTTGCACACACATACACATAGTTTCAAAAATATAGGTTGTCATTCATACAATTTCAAAGACACAAACATGAACATATCCATCAGGAAAACCTCACACACACCTAATATCTACCAGCAAACATACATACAATTTCAAACACACAAACATGAACATATCCATCACTTGACTAGAGTTAGGTCATTCTCTTAGCTTTTACATGGCTTTCCCAATATCTACACCTATGTGGGCGCATAGTTAAAGGATAAGGCCATTGCTACTAAGTAACTCATTCTCTACTAACGAGGAGTACTCATCTCAAGAGGTAAATTGGAATACAACATCTCAACTCATGAAGTGTAACCACCCCTTCTTTATTTTTCCTATCAGTGCTAAGCATAATTCCCCGTGGATTCTCAACATTACATACTATAGGTTAAGGATGACTAGCGAACACCACATCTCAACTCACAAAGGGCATTCATCCTCCGAACTATCTTACAAAGCTCTTAGGATGTAGTGAGTTTTCTACTAAACACTTATCTCAACTCACAAAGTGTGTTCACCCCAAAACTCCCCTTTTGACTTAACTTATCTTAATTAATTCATTCAAGTATGTGTGTGTATGTGAACACAACTTTCACATAAGCATCATTTCATTTACATTAATTTCTATACATGCTTAGACCTTCATTCATCATTTCTTATACTCTCCCATGATCAACACATACACTTACTTCATTTAGGCATAATCTAAGCAAGACATAGAATTCAAGATTCATAATACACATTTCAAGAACCATCTTCAATAGCACATCATTTCACACATTAGGCATTTAAATTCACACTTACAATGCATAACTAGTATATCTAAATTCATCAAGTAAACATAGCCACCGAGAAGGTGGACCATACCACTCAAGAGCATTTCATAAAGAGAGTTAATAATGAGACCAAATTACCATTATTACAAATCTTTCACACCTATTTACAATTTACTCAACAAATTTCAAATAAAATATCCATTAGGGAAGTAGCTAAACATCAACATCAACCCAAAGAAATCAAAGCTTAGAGACTACAAAATCATGCTCATTTAATCAATTCATTAAGTCAAAATTTTATAAAAAGCATTAATATGTTTTCATTGAAGTTTTAGCATTAAAATCACCAACTAACATTAGAAACATCATATTTGAATCATTTAAAATGTTTTCATGCAAGACCTGTATTTAGAGTTAAAGATAGAGAAAGTTAGGGTTGAAAACCCTTTTTGAAAATCCATTAGAAAGGACTCCTTAAATGGAAGAGAGTTTAAGGATAACTACCATACCTCAAATAAAAGAAACCCCCTGATTTTTTATGAAGAATTGACCACCAACAGTAGTCCTAACTCCTTCTTGATTTTTAGCTTATATGGAGTTTTGAGAAAGTCTCATCTGGAGAGAGGGTTTTGGATTTTAGGAAATGAAGTCAAAAATTAGGTCTTAGGGTTTGAAACACCTTAATATGCCTAAAAGACCCTAAAGTATCTTCTAAGGTTTCTAACAAACTTTGGGTGAATTTACCAAACAACCCAAGCCAAAAGAAGAATTTTGACAGCTTTTGGCAGCAACACCAACGACTCCAACCAACGGACTGTTTTTCCATTGACGCCCCATTGGTGGTGGTTCGTTGGTTTGATATGCAACCCTCAGAACTTACAGGCCTGCAGGTGCAATCGAAGGACCAAGTTGACGAGCCTTCAATTGGTCAACTGGCCTTCGACTGGTTCCGTTGATGAACACTGCCTCGCCATTTTTAGGTCCTAGTCTTGGGCCCTAATCTAGGGCCCCTCGTGGGTCCTAGGTGGGGTTGTACCTGGATGTTAAACCCATAAACATAGTCGTTTAGGTATTAGGAACATCCCACACCAATTTCAACCAAACGAACACGTAAAACTTGCTAAAGCACATAAGGACACACAAGTACTTTTTAAGCCATATCTTCCGAACGTCATGGACGTTCTCGGACGTTTGACCTCCAAACTTAACCAAAATTTGCACACGTCCTAAGGACATCAATATAACTCATTTTAACACAAAAATTACACATTAAAAATTCATGAAGCTCTGGTTCACCTTCGTTCATTTTAGGGTGTTACAACCCCACTCAACAAAGTAAACCAACCAAAGGATCATAAATAAAGTCTAACTTCACATAACATAACATCACGAGTATTCATCATAATATTTACCAATATAGACCAACAACATTTTCATAAGTGAAACCAACATCATTTAGTATCACCAACATGTAATTCATCATATGCATATCATTTACTTTATAAGATCATAAGAACATAGGAATATAATTCTAGGACTACACTCAAGGCAAACTAGTGCAATGTATAAGTAGAATCCTATACCCTACCTAGACTAACTCAAACCCCTTAAGTCCTCCAAGTTAGAGTTATTTCATTATTTCATTTTACTTTTGAGAACTTCCTTAACCGACATAGACCACATGAGCTAATTTAGAATCTGTTGTCGTGGAACCCTACATCGAAAAAAGGTGGACTAGTTGTCAAGGTAGTACCAAAACATGAACATAACATCTAGGTGGATCCACTAGCTAGTATTCATATGGGGGCAACATAGTTCATTAACTAGGAGACATTTTTGAGACCTTCATTCTACCATTGGCATTGTAATCTCTATATCATGAGTATAATAGTAAAACTATTTCCATACATGGAAGGGACACTCCTCAATACCAGTCCACTCGTTGCTAAGCTAGAGTTCCTTTTGAAAACTCATTCTTTAACAATCATAACTTAGTTTAGGACATAGGAGACTAACTCCTTATATAGCCATACTCATTATCTCAATAGGAATTGCATGAGAATATCGTTTCAATGCGACCCTTTATTTGTTAGATTAGGACATTAGCATCTTCATGTTATTGTAAGGAACATAGGTAATTCATAACAAACCTTTTAGCATTTCATCTTAATCATAATCTCACAATTCACATAATCCATACATTTCAATTGCATCTTCATACCAACACCTACTTAATCCAATCACAAGATACATTTCAGTTGAACTTCGTTATCAAGTACAAGCCACCACAGTTGAAGTAAAGGTTTGAGATCACAAAGACTTACCCAATCTACTTTGCAATCCATCATCCATGGTCTTACCATAAACAAACAAATTTCAACCAATAATAGGTGTAATAACATCACACAATAGTAATTAGAACAAGAACTAAGTCAGTTGTATCATCACTATCAAAAATAACTTCAATTCACAACCTAGGATTAGGCGAGAATGGTTCATCATGAATTCGTCAAGAAATATATTCAATACCAACAATAATGACCCTAGGAAGTCCATGAACGAATTATAATAGTTAAAACATGTCGAACAATCAATATATTCTTCAATTCCCATCAATTCACAAGCAAGATCCAAGATTCAAGGGAATCGGAGAAAGGACATGAATAAAAAAATTACCATTAATTGACATCAATAACTCATCAATATATATTTATTTATCCATGGGTAATCACAATTCGTCATAATCAACCATCAATTTAATGTTTAGAAGAAAACCCATTTGTAGAGAAAAACCCTAAAAATTCAGGTGATTTAGAAATCAACTTTGACAGGACCTCTTGGGGAAAGCGATCCCAAGCGTGAAGAACCCATAACTTAATGAAGCTTAATCCATGAAATTCAAGTGATACTAGAGAAATTTGACTTCTTCTTCAAGCTTTTTTGTTCCTTCAGTGGAGGTTGAGTTGAGAAAGAACGTAGAGAGAGGTGAGAGCTTTTAGGGATTGATTTGAGTGAGCGAAATTGACTTAAAACTGACCCAAAACCAATATATACTCGTTCCCTAAATTAACCAAAATACCCCTCACTTAATTTGATATTTTTGTGAAGTCAAATTGACTTAAAAACGAAGTGAATAAATTTAGTAGTGAGCCTCGTGGCGGACCAGCGTCGCGAGGAAAATTTTCACCTTCCTTTTGTTGGCTGCACGACACGTGGCTGGCTCCACATCTTGTCTGCCGCAAACTGCTTTGGCTGCTTGCTCACTAATGTTCGCGTCCTTCTCAAGGACCCTTCACGCGGTCCTTGGGGATTCGTGACTAGTCGTTTGGACCCTTTATACTATATCTTACCTATTTAACGTCTTTTTACAAGTTTTAGACTTCATATGACACTCCCAGACCTCCACCAAACTTAGGGACCTCTACTGCTTCGATTTAGCTATTTTCCAAACGTCAAGGTTTTTATTTTTCATTTTGGCTCTAACCTTTACTAACAGACTTTATTACATCAAAATATGTCTGGAAACACCATTTTAACCATTATGTAAAAGTCGAGGCTCAAGTCTAAGTCATGGAACTTCCAGAGTGTTACACTTAAGCCCTCACACACCAGTCTATGACCAAAACCACGGACCAGCAGGATGGTCCATTGGTAAGTTGATCGTCCTTCGACTGGAGCGTCGATTGACACCTCCAATTTTATGCATGTTTCTCTGCCAAGTTGAGGGAATTTTTTGGATCTTCACCTAGGGTCCTAAATTGAGTCATGGATGGTTATTTTTGGCCTTTTGTTGTATATTAAGTTAGTTAAGACTCTAAAACCTAGAGTTAGACCTCATTATTCAAAAACAAAATCCCAAGATCAAAAGAAGTTCTCTCTAGACTCCATTGAAGCTAAAATAAAGGTTGAATCTAGGATTCAAAGTTCTTTATTATTTCTCCATCAATTTCACTGGATTTATTCAACTATGTATGGTGATTTCATCCTTGACTATTCCAAAGGCTTTTCAAAGATGTTCAAAAACATAGAAACTCCTATTTTGAATTCTAAGCATGTGTTCTTGCATTAAGAGGTTTAAATAAATGTTTTCTGAAGTAATTGATATTAATTGAATGTTTTATGATCAAAAATTGCATGAACCAATGTATTCCTTGAATTCCTAGTTTTTTCTCTGAAGTGGGTTAATTGATCATGGCTTGATTTTAGGGAATTCATATGTCGATTGTATTGGGTTATTTAATTATGTATAGATAATGATAGAATTTTCTATAACCTTCCTTAGAATGATAATGCTAATGTTTGATGTTGTTGGTCATTGCGATTGATTTATTATTGGCTTAGTATTGAGTACATTGATATTGGTAAGAGCTTTTCTAAAATAATTGTTTGAAAAGGCTAAGGAATGATGATGATGATGATTGGAAGGTGGTGAATTGACCTAATTCCTCTATTTAGAATAGAATTGATATTGAATTGTATTGATCGGTATGGTCCACTTACGGTTGCGGTGTTTATAGTTTATATATGCTATGAACATGGCCTTGTTGGAATTATTATGTGAATTGTAGAGGTATGTGTATAGGTATGTGTGAGGTGAAAGTATGATTTCCTCTAAATTGTTATATATGAATATGATGGACCATGATGAGTCGCTACATGTATTGATCTGGTATTTTGTTAGGTAGACGACATGGTACTTGAATGTTATTGAATTCATAATATGATGATGTTGTGTTTTGATTGGAAGACATAGGTCCCTCTACTTGATACATGAAATTTATGAGAATGTGAACTCTTAACTTAGTAGGCTTAGACATCTTTGTCATGATTGTGTGTGAATGAACGATGAATGGAAGTCTAGGATCGGTAGACCTAAGATGGTATCCTTCAAGGATGACTGATATAGGACCTTGAATATTAAAAGAAGGTCAAGAATATAGGACCATGAATATGAAAACAAGGTCAAGAATATTGTACCTTGAATATGAAAATAAAGTTAAGAATATAGAACCTTGAATATAGAAAAAAAGGGAAATAAAAACCTTGATGTGAAAAATTGTAATGGTATCCTTCTTGAGAGGAATGATGGAATTAGGGGTAGGTTGTGTAATGACCCCATGTATATCCTAGAAGTTAGGGCATTCTTGATTCGTCACATGGCGTACTTGACCTCACAAAGGTCTTGTACAAGTCCTTATACATCATTTATTGCATATATACAAGAAGTAGTGCGAAATTAAAACTTTTCTTTGAAAGCGTAATGCGAAATTCATTTCATAAAACGTGTAACATATGTATCAAAACCATCTATGACAACATTTATAACAAGATTTTTGGGTCACTAAAAAAGTATTCACTTCTTGGAGATATTGGAAACTCTATTCTTCAAGCAAACTCGATTTATCAAGACCCTACATCGACAACATGTAGCCAATATGCGTTAGTACAAATTATACTACGTATGGAAACTATCATACAAAATATAAGATATCTCAAAGGGTTAGCCAATAATAGACATAAGCATAACTTGAATATCATAACCATATTCAAGTATCTTAAATCATATTATACTTCATACTTAACACTTTTGTCCTTCTTACTCAAATTAACCATATCACACGCCACCTTCAAGTATACCTGTGCAAGGCTAAGGTAGCATCCCATAACACTACCAATGCTAAGTATATCTTTTTGGTCATTCTTTATCATAATCCACTATCATAATTAAGACCTCAGTTCATTATATCATATGAGCACTATGACCCTAGGCGACCTCAAAACACATTTGTGCAATGCCTGTGAAGCATCCTATAATACCTCACACACTAACCATATCTTGAAATCACCCCATCTTGTTCATGTCATATTAGGATTCATCTGATAGACCTAATTCATCTTGTCAAGGAACCATCATATTAAGTCAACCATCTCATGGAATGCAACTATACTCACTATCCAAGCTAAGCATACATCATGTAGGGGTCAGGTCATAGTAGCTTCAAGTCATACTTGTGCCATGTATAGATGAAATCCCATACTACCATCAATACTAAGTACTTCTCTGGACCAACCAAATCCTATCTAACATGTGTTGTAACCTTGTCTTTAAAGTTCAACATACTATCATAATAGACCTACAATCATGGAAAGCATCTCATCATACTAACAAATCTTACTAAGGAAGGATACAATCGTCCTAACACCACCATGCAACCAATCATGTAGATGCAAACTAATCATAAGGGAGAATGAATCCTCAACCATAAGCTACCATGAGAAACCTAACTCAAGCTATTTGGTGAAGTGCACTTTGCATGCAAATCAAGCTACCATGAAATGCACCTTACATTCAAGTCAAGCTATCATAAGGAGATTATAGGCCTTTCCCCTAAAGCTACGATGAAATGCACCTTACATGCAAGTCAAGCTATCATTAGGAGAATATAGGCCTTTCCGTTAAAGCTACCATTAATTAAAGATTGCATGCAAGTCAAGCTATCATTAGAAGAGTATAGGCCTTTCCGCTAAAGCTACCATGAAATGGTTTTAGCCTAAACAAGTCAAGATAACATGATCAAGTATCCTTACAACAAAAGACCAAGCTAATCATGGGAGATCTTGATTCCTCCATACTAAGCTAACATGAGAACCACCATTCTCAAGCTACCATGAAGTTTATCACCTCATGCTACCATGAGTATTTCAACTCAAGCCTCCTTGAGATTTACTATCCCAAGCAACCCTTGAGACCTTGCCATATGAAGGGATCATGAGATTTGCATCTCAAGATAACATGCCTTGGTTTTGTCTTGCCAAGTTTACTACACAAGATTGCCTAAACTACTCATCTTTAACATAATCTTAGTCTACCATGTATTGATTCATTTTAGGTTCTTAAGTCAACCTAAGGCTCATCTATTTGAGAACTTGCTTCTACTAATCATGTTCATGTCTAGGTGTAAAAGATAAATGTAACATCATCACAATCATCCTCATCAAGACATTACCCCCGAAGCCATATAACAGTAATGATCATAAGCCCTAAAAATGAAAACTACACTTTGTCCTCATGATTCATACTCATTTACATGTTAATCTATTAAATTAGACCATTGGAAGGTAATTATAGTCATACATAATGACATAGGTTCAATTTCATCTTTACAAATAAAGACAAACCTATATCAATTAAGCCTATTTCAACTCATATTTAGGTGATTCAATCATGATCAAATAGTATAGAGTACAATTGAATAAAGAAGATTAACATAAAACCTTCATCTAACCTCTAATGGCCTAAAATCACCATGATCCACTTCACCATCAAATACTACAATTCACCATGAAAACTACATAAAAACAATAAATAATTATCACATGAACATAACTGAATTTTACACACTCTATTGGGATCACAGACACACCTTATCCACCACGCAATCACAACCCTCACTAGATTGAGGTTCTTTAAATTCTAAATTGAAGGAAAAATAGGGGGACTTCATGGATGGAAGAAACCATGAATGAATAAGCTTCACATACCTTATATAATAGCTTTAATTCTAACTTGAACACTTGGAGAAATATTCCTAAGCTGCTGCCCCCAATTATTTTTCTTCGTCAATGATGTTCTTGAGATTCTATTGTGTGAGAGAGGTTTTGATTTTTAGTCTAGAGTCTAAGGGGGTATTTTATTGTTTTAATACTTCTAAAATACCTAAAAGAACCTAATTTAACTGCCCATGCATTTATTTGGACATGGGGTTAATTGCCCAATTCACCCCTTCATTTAACAGTGAGCTGCGAGAATTGCAGGTCTTAATCGATGCCTGCAGTCGATGGTCCATCGTTGGGACGATAGGACCGTACTGCAGGTCCATCGTTCCTTCAAGAGAGTCCTCTTTTGGGGGATAAACTCCAACGTCCATGTGTGGAGTGACGTCTCCTATCGATTGGGCGTATCTTGACTAATGACGCATCGATTGCCTTGTTGTCAACTCCACTACTTGAGCCTGTATGCTCTCTCCTTCTGGGTCCTTCTCAAGGGCCCCTTGTCTGGTCGTTGGGGAGTCTCATCTGGAATTATTAACTCCATATACATCTATCTAGATTTTAGGAACCATCCCTATCAATTTCAGCCCCAAACTCTACCTAAAACCTCATTAAACGTACTAAGGCACGCTAGCACGTCTAAAGGCTAACTTTCAAACGTCACCGGACGTTCTTGGACATTTAACCTCTAAACTCTATGAAAATGTATAAAATGACTCTTAATTCAATATTAGGAAATTTTAAGACCTCATAAGCTCATAACACACATGTTAAGCTCTATTTTGACCTATAACAATTTTGGGTCCTTACAATATCCCCCACTTGGAAAACATTCGTCCTTGAATGACACGTCGTACCTTGTTTAATCTTCTTTAATGGACCTACTCTACACTAGACTAGCAGCACATCATGTATGCATTATACCCAAATGCACATACATAAACCAAGGAAACAATCTAATTCCAAGCTAAACATAACCATATAAAGACATCATGCAAAGGCTCCTTATCCCCCACTCAGCTACACATGTCTTCCTAACATAAATTTCTCATCATAAGGAATCATGAAAATCAACAAAGTAAATCATCATCATAAGGAAATTTTTAAATTTTCGTAAATCAATAAAGAAGTACATACCGGAGAAGGACATGAGGAGATCACTCTTTTATTGAGATGAAAGAACCTAGCCTTGGATTTAGGAAAACCTTCCTCAATATTTGTAAAAACTTGCTTGCCTTTCCGCACATTAGCTTTTGCCTTTGGGCAAGCCCTCATCATGTGGCCACTCTCACTTCATCCATATCAACCATCTCTATCAGCCAAACACCTACCTTCATGCTTTTTACCTCACCTAGAGCAAGTAGGTCGAGAATACTCATTCTTCCCTTGAGGTGTAGGATTAGACACCATTTAATCCTCATACTTAGAAGCACTTGAATAACCTTGTCAAAAAAACTTTTGTCGATTCTTAAAACAACCATTTCGATCGGACCCTTTCTTGTCGATCCGAATCCTCTTTTTCGCCTTATTAAGAAAGGACTCTTCTATTTGTTGATCAAACACCATGAGTATGGAGATATCTATATCATCACTAAGCATTACCATATGACAATTATCTTTTACTAGTTTGGATACCACCGTCATGAACCTATTCATCAAGTCTCTAGGTTTTGCCACCAAGCTTGGAGCATACTTAGACAAAAGAGTGAACTGCAAGGCATATTCCTTGACACTCAAATTGTCTTTCTTAAGGTTTATGAACACATCCAACTTAGCCTCCCTCATTTCTCAAGGAAAGAACCTCCTATCAAGGAACGCCAACTTAAAATTCTCCCACATCATAGGGCCCGCTTTTAAAGGTCTACTATCTTACCGTTGCTCATACCAAAGTTGGGAAACATCTTTCAAATGATAGGAAGCCAACTCCGTCTTTTAAATGGAAGACATATTCATGACTGCAAGCACCTTATACACCTCATCAATAAACACATTTGGATGTTACTCAACTTTGTATCCATAGAAATCAGATGGATTAATTCTTAATAACTCCCTCACTCCAATAGCACTCATTCCTCTTATAGAATTGGCCAGAGCCACCTCTCCTCTATAAGCTTGGGACATTAAGGCTTGATCCAAAAAAGTCATAGAATCCCAAATTCCTCAAACATAGCATTAACTAATGGAGGGTCATTAGGATATTGAGGAGTAACTTGGTCTTGCACTTGGGGAGGAAATTGTCCTTGAACTTGGGGAGGAATATCTTTCTCCCCACTCCCATCTCCTTCCCTTCTAGTATTATCCCTCGTGTAATCCATAACCTACAAAATCATAGGCAAATATTATCAAAAGGCCTAATAAAGTCAAACTCTATGGCACGACTTGAGGATGAAGTGAAACTTTCCTAAGCATCCATATCCTCTTAATCATAGTTGTGTCACGACTAACACCAATGAATAATACTAGACGTGGTTTATGAGACACCCTAAGACCATTTCATAAACTTATGCTCTAATACAAAGTTTGTAATGACCCGCAAGTATACTCTTGAAGTTAGAGCACACTGGGTAGATACACGACGTACTTGACCTCTCGGAGGTCTTGTACAAGACCTTAGACACCATTTACTGCATACATGTATGAAAAATAGTGCAGAGTTAAAACTTTTCACAACATATCTAAAAATATTTGTCTGATAGAAAATGATAGAAACCCTAAATCTCAAAGTATCCATCATAGACTTATGAACATCTTTGGGTCACAGCCCATACAAATGTCAAATACGAATCAACAAAATCTATTAAAGTGTCTTTACTAGAAAACCTAAACATATTGGTGTCCTCGAATCAATTGAGGACATACCAAAACTTTTGCTTAAATGACTGCCAATGTCCAAGCTTCACTTCAACCAACTCCTCTCAAACGCCACCTACACCTTTAAAAGTAAAAAAAAAATGGAATTAGCACATTGTATGTACTAAGTATGTGATATGCAATTAAATCATGCTAAATGGACATTTATATGAAATGTGCTCTTTTGAGAAATCTTTGTAACATAACATAAGAAACATCTTTAAAACCAAACATCACATGTAAGACATACTTCAAGTAATTCTCATAATAGCATTATCCATACATCAAATCATACAACATATAACTCTCCTACAAAAGGTTATACTAAGATTTACATAAGTAAGACAAGAAGAGACCACGCATAGACCCTTTTCAAGCACACCTAAATAACCCATAAGACTACCTAAGATATGATTATTCCCTTTTAATCATATACTCACCAACTAAAGTTACTCTAAGATTCAGTTGAGTAAAACATGAAGAGACCGCCAATACACCCTCTTCAAGTCTAACGAAGCAACCCTCAAAAATATCATAGACAGGGATCCTTTTCTTTACTTACATTAATTTAAGTCATTATCATTCATTAAGTCAACTAAGAGACATTACATCAATTAAAGATTTCATATAATGGTCTTCGAAAGGCCTAGGGAACCTACAAGCTAGCATCATCAAAGCCTACTAGTGCCATGTCTAGATAGCATCCATTCAACTACCTAAACATTGTAGAACTAATCAAACACTAAGATATATACCACATGATGAGAATAGGCATTAAACGACGTAGACAATACTAGCTAGGCATGGATTCTGGAGTCTATCATACTCCGATAGAGGGTGTTGTACTTTCCAAGGGTAGAACTAGGACACAACTCATGTAGGCACATGTTTAAGGAATATCAATGGCTTTTATGCACTCTAGTATTCTCCTTAAGTAAAGCTACATTGTAGTATTCGCTCCTTATCAAGTATAGCTACAACCCATAACATATTCACTCAGTGCTATCCTTTGTTCTCATAGTGTAAGTTAAATAAATAGAGGCATATGAACAGGCACCATGTCGTAGTCATTACCTAATCATAATGCACCTACCAAAGATGAGCCCACTAGGGATGTCATTCAATGGACTATAAGGATAGCTCATTCTTAACCTTCTTTCTATATAAAAGGTTTCCACATATTAATCATGGTTAGAAGGGAACCATCATAGTCCTACCGATCCTAGACTTTCATTCAACGTTAATCCATACACATACAATACAATGGTGCATAAGCCTACTAAGTCTAGATGTTCATATTCATATGTTTAGCATGCATCAAGTAGAGAGACATAGTCTACCTTACAAGACACATACACCCTTTCAATTATCACATATATCGTTTCATTCAAGAAGCACATAGGGACAACTAAGTATACTTGCTAGTCACCCTACACACATTTATAGCATTATCAACACAACTCATCATAATGTTCATATAGTCAACTAGTAAGATTCACACTTCAACATCAAGTATAAACATATAAGGTATCACTATAGCCTATCATGATCACATCCAATTAGAAGAACACATACTTGACTTCATGGATGCATATATATAATCTAGACCTTCACAATGATCAAATGGCAAATATATATAACATGACAATATCATAATACATATATTAATGCCGACAAAGCCATGTTCAATACAATTCATGAATTAATGCCGACTAGGCCACATTAATTACACGTATAACACATAGTCATCGCCACCATAAGTGGACCATACCAAACATAATAATTGAAACACCTATAATACACAATATAGTAAGGGTTAGGTCAACGTCCGACCCACACAATCTTAACAACTCTAATCCTCAGTCAATTAAACCAATCCAATACACCAAGGCTCTCATCAATAGCCATAGTCACCAATTCAATCCAATAATAAAAATATACAATTGATTATCAATACAATATGAAAATCATCCAATTAAGGCAGCCTAGAAACAGTTATAATGTAATTCATACATATTTCAATAGCCCATAACAATATACATAAGACTCCAATACAATTATGTCATAATAAAATCACCCATATTTGATCCAAAATATGAGTTCATTATTTGCATGGGTTCATAGGAATTTTAATCTAAAATCGTTAAATTACCATCAATTATATCATAAACCATTGTTTCAAATCGTTTCATGCAATAACCCATGGCTTGAAGTTGAAAGAAGGAGAAATCATGTTTTGATCATCTTTGAAACTATTTGGAATTGGATCCTTGAATAGAAGAGGATTCAAGGATGAAGCATGATACCTTAATTTTGAAGAAAATCCCACGAAATTGATGGAGAAAAATCTTGGAAATCTGTCTTTTTCCTTGGAGGTTCAAAGCATCAACAATGGAGTTTTGGAGAGAAGGAATGGAGATGTTTTGAATTGAGTTGAGAGTTTAGCTTCGATTTGTGAGTTTAGGGGTTTAAAAAGACCCAGAAACTGTCAACAAGTCATCCCCAAATTACCCAAAAGACCGCTGCACATATTGGACATTTTAACAAATTCAATTTTGACTTAAAAAAGAAGCGATCAAAATTGGGAGTTTACTGCGCGTTGCGGAGACATTATCAATTCTTGGTTCTGGAAATTTTCGATATAGAATGGTTCATGATGTCCCCACGTAGCAGGGCAAACTTTTTCCAATTTCACTGCTAGCTGCGCGATGCAGCCACTGCCATTTCTTGGGTGGCGCGGCAGCTTGCATTGGCCATGTTTGGGTCCTCCTAGGGGACCCTTAGGCTTGTCCCCGGGGCGTTTTTATCTGACGTTTTGAGCCTTTACATGTTAATCTTTGTTTTGGAATCATCAATGCTCAATATCACCCTCAAACCATCCACCAAAACTTCACTACAAAACACCACGACACACTAGTTCAACTTCGACTAGTTTCCGGACGTCTTGGACGTTTTTGGACATTGACCTCCTAACACATCTAATCTTTATATACTGACTATAACAACTATTATTAACAATTTTTAGACATTATAAATTCATAACCATCATGTTAGGCTCTAGTTCAACCTAGTTCTTTTTAGGGGCGTTACTATCTCCCCCACTTGGACATCATTTGTCTCGAATGACACTTGACATACTTTAAACATTTTTAAGAGTTACGACTGAAGGACTAGATTCTCATAAACATACCACATCATATTCAATACACTTTTATCAGAAGAATATCAACTCCACATAACAAAGATACTGAAAACACAACAAGAAGGTAGGAACAACATCTACAACTCATCATGCAATAAGACTTACATTTTTCATTTCATATAGGAGGAAATGCCTTATTAAAATATTATAATGCTCATTTAATTAGTTCTATGCACATTATAACTATTTTTTCATGACAGAATAATTTAGTCAAATTTTCAAAATCATTACAGTGAGCATCAAATTCTTTACAGTGAAACATGCTCAAATTTCCAAAAATGCAACTCCTAAGAAATTTATGATAAAAGCATGACAATATTAGAGATAAAACCATATGAACTCAATTTACCACGTAAACATAACTTTATAAATTGAACAATGCAATGAATCAATGAAATTCATATTCAACAAGACTCCTAAACACAATGTAACATGCTACTATGATATTCTATCTCTCGCCATACTCCCCCACTTAGAAGGAAACCATAAAAACTAATGAGAGAAAACTATAACTTACCGGCATTATCATAATCCCGTTTTGTTCCTTTGGCTCGGAGAGCGTCTAAACGATTCCTCTTTGAAGCACCACCATCTGGATTATTAGGAGGAACTTGCTTAGCCTCTCTTCCCCTAGCCGCAATAGTAGGACAATCTCTCACCTTGTATCATCCTTACAAAAACCAAAGAAACCACTATTACCGGCGATACGTTTCCCAATGTTTTTCTTACCACAAGTAGGCTTAACACTTGGGAACCACCATCTCTCTCATTTTTAGACTTAGGAGCACTAAAACCATCTTGATTTAGAGCCCTTTTCTTAAGTTTAGGTTGAACTTGCTCATCAGTTCTTCCCCTCTTAGAATCTCTACTTCTACTCCCAAGATTAGAATCTTCAATGGATTAATCATACACCATAAGTCTAGATAGAGTCATGTTTCCATGGAGAATGGTCATACGACACTCTTCCTTCACAATATCCGAAACATCGGTCAAGAACCTACTTATCTCATCTCTTGGGTTAGACACCAAGGATTTAACATACATAGAAAATAGGATAAACTTCAAGGAATACTCCTCAAAACTCATCTTACCTTGCCTAATGTTTATAAACTATTGAATCTTAACCTTTCTCTTCTCACAGGGAAATGACCTTTATAAAAATTATTCCTTAAACTTTTCCCACTCTAAGAGACCCGATTCAAACGGCCTATTATCTTTCCATTGAGTAAACAATACTTGAGCAACATATTTCAATTGATACTAACTTAACTCCACTTTTTCCCTAGAAGTCACTCCTATCGCATGAACTATCTTATAAACCTCGTCCATGAAAGCTTGGGGATATTATCCCACCTTAGAACCAAAGAAGACAGGAGAATTCATCCTCATAATTTCCCTAAATCTAGAGGTCATAATACTCTCCATAACACTCACCCTTGTCCCAATGTCTCTATTCACTTGAGTTGTCATAGATCGGGTGAAGGTAAGGAGAGCTTCTCGAATATCCCCATTATCCATAACTGGGGGAATCACCGGAACCTCATCCCCTTATGCAACATTAGGGACTTTCTCCTCTTGAGGAAGTTTCACACCTTGTGGATCTTATCCATCTTGGGTAACTTGTTCACCTTGGGGAGGAACTCCCCCAATCACCACCTTCTCATTATCCCTCCTAGACGGTATCCTCCTCGTATTCATCTCCTATAAGCATAAGAGAAAATATTAATAAAGGACACTTATAACTTTGAATCTCTACGGCACGACACAAAAGTAGAAAAAATGAAAACTCTATCGTCCTATAGCCTCTCGCTCATAGATATTGTCATGACTCACACTGATGAACAGGACTCTACTAGACGTGGCTTTTATGAGACTTTTGATCCTATAGACTACTTCATAACTTTACGCTCTGATACAATGTTTTTACGACCCGCAAGTACACCCTAGAAGTTAGAGTACCCTTGGGTAGATACACGGCATACCTGAAATCTCAGAGGTCATGTACAAGACCTTACAGATCATTTGTTGCATACATGTATGAAAATAAGTGCGGAATTAAAAATTTCTGAACATATCTAAAAATATCTCTTTGATAGAAAACGATAGAAACACCAAGTCTCAAAGTAGCCAACTTAATCTCATGAACATCTTTGGGTCACAGCCTATACAAAAATCGAATCAAATTAACACAGTCTATTACAATGGATTTACTAGAAAATTTCCGGAGGTCTTTCCTAATGATCTTCCCGGAATTCCTCCCGAATAGGAAATTGATTTTTGTATGACTTGCTACCGGATACCAACCCAATTTCAATTCCTCCCTATCGTATGGCTCCAGCCAAATTGAAAGAGTTGAAGGCTCAACTCAGAGATTTGCTAGACCAAGGCTTCATTAGACCTAGCATTTCTCCATGTGGTGCACCGTATTGTTTGTGAAGTAGACGGATGGGTCCCTTAGAATGTGCATTGATTATTGAAGACTTAATAAAGTCACTAATAAGAATAAGTATCCTCTCCCTCGGATTGAGAACGTGTTTGATCAAAATCAACGGCCAATCTACTTATCAAAAAATTGACTTAAGATTGGGGTATCACCAACTTAAGGTGATAGGTGACGATATACAAAAAATGGTATTTCGAAATAGATATGGTCACAATGAGTTCTTAGTAATGTCCTTTGGTCTCTCTAATGCCTCGGCGGCACTTATCGACCTCATGAATAAGGTGTTTCGAAGTTACCTAGATTCATTTATCATTATCTTCATTGACGACATCTTGGTATATTTGAAAAATGAGGGTGAATACACGAACCATTTGAGAGTGGTTTTTCAAGGTCTTAAGGAATACCAACTATTTTCCTAGTATATGAAATGTGAGTTTTTGTTGGGGTCGGTGGTGTTTCTTGGTCATTTGATCTCTACTGAGGGATGAGGTTGATCCAAGAAAAACTGAGGCGGTGAAAAATAGGCCTAGACCCTTGACTCCAAACGACATTAGGAGTTTCTTGGGTCTAGCGGGCTTTATAAGAGGCTTGTGGATGGTTTTGCGTCCATTGCTTCTCCCTTGACTAAATTAACCCAAAAGAGTGTGAAATTTGAGTGGTCGGAGGCATGTGAAAGAAGCTTCCAAATTTTGAAAGATAGGCTTACTTCCACTCTTGTATTGACTCTACCGTAGGGAACCAAGGGATTCGTTGTACATTTTGATGCATCCCGAGATGGCTTAGGGTGTGTCCTTACGCAACATGGGAAAGTAGTAGCTTATATTCTAGACAACTTAAGGTTCATGAGAAGAATTATCCAACTCATGATTTTGATTTAGTGGTCGTGGTATTTGCCTTGAAAATATAGAGTCATTACTTGTATGGTGTTCATGTTGATCTGTATACCGACCACAAGATTTTTCAATATGTTTTGACTCAAAAGAAGTCAAATCTCTTACATAGAAGGTGGTTGGAATTGTTGAAGGATTACGACATGAGTGTTCTCTACCACCCCGGCAAGACCAATGTGGTTGCGGATGCTCTAAGTATTATGACCATGGTTAGTGTGTCTCATGAAGAATAAAACAAGAAATACCTAGTGAAAGATGTTCATAGGTTGGCTCGTTTGGGTAAAAATTGGAAGATTCTCCGTATGATTATTTTATGGTCAGTCATAACTCCGAATTGTCTTTTGTGGTTGAGGTAATGCCTAACAAACACCTTGATAAATCATCGATGGAGTTGAAGGAATCGGTTCTTGGTAATCTTAATGATTCATTCTCCTTAGGGGGGATGGTGTCTTGAGTTATTAAGGAAGGTTGTGTGTGCCTAATGTTTATGATTTGAGAAACTGGATGCTTGAGGAAGCTCATGGTTCCCGTTATTCAATCCATCCAACTTCTACAATGATGTATCATGATCTTAGAGAAGTGTTTTAGTGGAAGGCATAAAAGTTTACGTAGCGGAATTTGTTGAATGATTTCCAAATTGCCAACAAGTGAAAGTCGAACACAAAAATCCGGGTGGTTTACTTGAAGAAATCAAAGTTCCCACTTTGAAGTAGGAAGACATTAACATGTATATCGTGGTAGGTTAGCCTCGAACACAAAAGAAACATAAATCCATAAGGGTGGTTGTGGATAGGTTTACCATGTCTCATTTTATTCTCGTCAAGTCCACGTACTTGGCGGAGGATTATCCAAGGATCTTCATAGATTAGATAATGTGTCGCCATGGTATTACTTTATCCATCATATCGGATAGGGGTGCACAATTCACATCTATGTTCTGGAGGTTGTTCCAAAAAGGTTGTGTACCAAAGTGAAGTTAAGCACCGCTTTTCATCCCCATATAGATGGTAAAGTGGAATGCACTATTAAAACCCTTGAGGATATGCTTAGAGCTTGTATAATTTATTTCAAGGGAAATTGGGATAACCATTTGCCTTTGTTTTAATTCTCTTATAGAAATAGTTACTAATAAACTATATCTATGGCTCCTTTTGAGGCCTTGTATGGTAAGAGATGTAGAACTCTGATCTTATGGTATGAACTGGGAGAGTCTTTGATTTTTTGATCTGAATTGACTTATAAAACTTTGGAGAAAGTTCACATGATAAGAAACTGATAGAAAACAACCTATATCCAGCAAAAGTCTTATGCCGACAATAGAAGGAGGGACTTAGAATTTAAAGAAGGTGATAAGGTGTATCTAAAAATTTCACCTATGAAAGGGGTGGTGAGATTTGGCAAGAAAGGGAAGTTCAGTCCTCGTTATGTGGGTCCGTATGAAATTTTGTAAAGAGTTTCTAAGGTTGCATATGAGTTGAGGTTACTTAATGAATTGGTTTCGGTTCATCCGGTGTTCTATGTCTCTATTCTAAAAAAGTATATCAGTGATACCGAGTCCATCCTTCCTATTGAAGGCCTAGGTGTGGATGATAACCTCTCCTATGAGGAGGTTCCGATTAAAATCAATGATCTTCAAATGAAGACACTGAGGAACAAAGAGGTGGCATCCATAAAATTCCTATGGAGGAACCACTTAGTTGAGGGAGCAACATGAGAGACCGAGGCCGACATAAAGTCCCATTATCCTCATATCTTTGATAATTAAGGTTATTTATTCCTATTAATAATGAAAAATAATGAATGAATTGAATTTTGCGTGTTTTCAAGCATGTGCAGATTTTGGTAAAGATAGTGGCAAAATGAGTTATCATAAAAGAGGCTTTTTGGTGTTAACTTGCACTTATATGAAATATATGTTTTTTCATCTTGAGATTTTTGGTCTATTGATGTTGTCTTGGGAATAATAGCATGGTAACTCTTAAATGTCATTTTGAGATCATGTTGATGTTGAGAGGATAATTCTTCATAATGTGTTATGAAATTGTTGAGCTCTTATGTGTTGTGACTTGAGTTGCTATGTGTAATGCTATGTTATGTGTTGGATCTTGTGGATTTCGTGTGGATCATGTCCCCTTCGCCAAATTCCCCAAATCTTGGATCTTTCTTATGAATTGATGGAAATTGACGAATGTATTGATTATTAGACTTGTCTTATCCATTCTATTCATTCATGGACTGCCTAGGATAATTTACAGTTTGGATTGGATCTATTTCTTGAAAAATTCATGATGAACCCTATTCCCCCTAACCCTAGGTTTTGAATTGAAGTAAATTGGGATAGTGATTATGCAATTGACCTAGCTATTGTGTTAATTACTATTGTGTGATGATATTACATCCATTATTTGATTCAATTGGATGGTTGATGGTAAAACCTTTGATGATGGCTGGTGAGGGAGATTGGGGTAAGTCTTGTGATCTCAATTCCTTACTTCAATTATGATTACTTTTGTTGAGTGATGAAGTTGTATTAAAGTATGCCATATGATGAGATGGATTAGGGTTGGTATGATGTTGAATTGGAATGTCTTGAATTATGACTTATGAGTTGTTGGCAAGGATGTAATCACATAATGGTGGTGATGAATTTGCCTATGTGGGTTGTCATAATGTGCTTATGTAAATGTGTTAACCTCACATGCGTGAATTGTAATGAAAGGACAAATATCATACAATTCCTATTGAGCTATGATGATGACTATATAAGGGGTAGACTCTATGACCTGAACTAATGGATGATTATTAATGAAAGAAATTTCAAAAAGGGACTCTCTCTTAGCACCGAGTGAACTTGAAGTGAGGAGTGTCCCTTCCCACATAGGGAAGGTAGGTTCACTAATATACTCATGAGATTGGAGACTATAATGTGTGTAGCATAAATAGGATCCCAACTACATCTTCTAGTTCTTGAAATATGTTGGACCCATAGGAATAATAGCTAGTGGATCCACATATATACTATGTCCATATTTTTGTGTAAAAATGGCAAGTAGTCCACCTTTTTTTTTGTTGGGTTCCATGACATCGAATCCACATAAGCTCATGTGGTCAATGTCGATTAAGGAAATATGTTCCAAAACTATGAAATGAAGAAATAAAGTGAACTCTAACGAGGAAGACCTAAGGGGTTTGGTTTAGTCCAAGTAGGGGCATGGGACTCTACCTAAATATTGCACTAGTTAGCCTTAAGGGAAGTCTCCGAAAGAATGTGCTTATGTGCTTATATAATATAAATGTAAATCATATGTATTTGTTGATCTTAAATGTTAATGACACTTTGTGATATTGGTTTCACTTATGAACATGTGGTTGGTCTCTGTTGTTAAATTATGATGATGTCTACTCTTAATGATATAGTATGTGAAGTTGGGCATTTCTTATACTTCTTGTTGGGTTTACTTGTTTGAGTGAGGTTACGGGGCCTTGCTTAGTCATTGCACTAGTGGACTTAATGGGGGTGTATGAGTGATGGTATTGCTTAGAATATTATGTTATGAACTCTATTACATGCTTGTTGATATTATGACTTGATGATACAATTGTCTTGATTATGTGCCCAATTATGCTGAAATGCATGATTGAGTTGACAAGACTTGGTATTATTGTTCTTGTTATGTACATGGTCTTGACTTAAGTAATATAACTTGTATTGGTTCTTGATTGTGCATAAGGATTTTCAAAGTAGCCTTGCATGGTTTTATCAGATGTCCCATTTTAGCTTGCTTTGTATGTTGTATGTGCATATGATTCCATACTTAGTAAAATTAATGTGCTAACCCCATTTTTCCCTTTGTCCCAAACATTTTAGGTTCTGGTTGTTGAAGGGTTCGTGACAACTTTGAAAGAAGGCTTGGAATCATTATCCAAGTGGGTATGTCCTTATGTTCGGAGGATGATACCTTTCTATTACTTAACCTATGCTACATTGTGATAGTCTAATGACGATAATTTATTTCATGTTGTTTCAAGATATTGTTGTAAGCCCTATGTGGTATTTCTACATTTCTGTTAGGGCTTGTGCTTATATGGTTGACTTTGTTTAGATGGTGTAATATGAGACATTTATTTTAAGACTATGTTATGTATTATATATATGTGCCATAAAAGTAGAAGACTATGTAATTTTTTTTATACTAAGGGTCTATGTATACTCGATATGAATATATTATGTGTAAGCAAAAGGTCTAAGTAAACCTCATGAAGTTGTGTAGATGAAAAGTTTTAAATTTTCCGCATTTTTAACCTATGAATGTAATGATAAATGCTAAGATGCTAGTCCCAGTGCTACCCTTTGTTCTCATGGTGTAAGTTCAATAAAAAGAGGCATATGAACAGGTTCCATCTCTTAGTCATTACCTAATCATAATGCACCTACCAAAGATGGGTCCACTAGGGCTTCTATTCAATTTACTATAAGGATAGCTCATTATTAACCTTCTATCTATATAGAAGGTTTCCACATATTAGTCATGGTTAGAAAAGCACCATCTTAGGCCTTCTGATCATAGAGTTTCGTTCAATATTCATCCACACACATGCTTATAAGGGCACCATCTTAGGCCTACTGATCCTAGAGTTTTGTTCAATATTCATCCACACAATACAAGACAAAGGTTCATAAGCCTACTAAGTCGAGATGTTCATATTCATATACTTAGAATGCATCAAGTAGAGGGACATAATCTACCTAACAAGACACACACACCCTTTCGATTATCACATATAGCATTTCATTCACGAATCTCATAGGGACAACTAAGTATACTTGTTAGTAACCCTACACACATCGATAAAATTATCAACATAACTCATCATAATGTTCATATACTAACTAGGAAGATTCACACTTCAGCATCAAGTACAAACATATAAGGCATTACTATACCATATCATGATCACATCCAATCAGAAGAACACATATTTGACTTCATGGATGAACATAACTCATATAGACCTTCACAGTGATCACATATCAAACACATATAACATGAAAATATCATAATACATAAAGTAATTTCGACAAGGCCATGTTCAATACAATCCTGAAGTAATGTCGTCAAGGACACATTATTTACAAGAATAACACATAGTCCCCACCGCCATAAGTTGACCATACCAAATTGCATAACATAAACACCTATGCTATAAATATAGTAAGGGTTAGTCAACATACCACCAATCAAATCTTAACAACTCCAATCCATAGTGAATTCAGCCAATCCAATACACCAAGGCTCTCACCAATAGCAATAGTCACCAATTAATTCCTATAATCAAACTATACAATTGATCTATCAAGATACTATTTGAAAATCGTCCAATTAAGGCAGCCTATAAACAATTCTATCGTGATTCATACATATATCAATATCCCATAACAATCTACATAATAATCCAATACTATTTAGTAATCATCAAATCATCCATATTTGAGCAAAAATACGAGTTCATGATTTGCATGGGTTCATAGGAATTTTAATCTAATATAATTAAATTAGCATAAATTATATTATAAAACGTTGTTTCAAATCATTTCATGCAAGAACCCATGGCTAGAAGTTGAAAATAGGATATTTCCTGTTTTCATCATCTTTGAAACTATTCGGAATTGGCTCCTTGAATAGAAGAGGATTAAAGAATGAAGCACCATACCTAATTGTTATGAAAATCCCACAAAATTTATGGAGAGATATCTTTGAAATATGACTTCTTCCTTGGAGCTTTAAAGCTTCAACAATGGAGTATCGGAGAAGGAATGGACAGGTTTTGTTTTGAGTTGAGGGTTTAGCTTTTGATGGTGAGTTTAAGCGTTTAAAAAGAATTAAAAATCGTCATAAGTCTATTGTCATCCTATTTGAGTACTAAGACTAGCCTCTTAGCGTACATCATTACATTCATAGGTCAAAATACGGAAAAATTTAAAACTTTTCATTACTTCTACATTGAGGTTTTCATAGACCTCTGCATACACATAATATATATTGATATCGAGTATACCTATACCCTTCGTATAAGAAGATTGCATAGTCTTCTACTTTTATTGCACATAGATATATAAGATACTTAACATAGCCTTAAAAGAGTGTCTCATCTCATAACCATCTAAAACAAGAATGTATTTATTGGGCATATACCATACAACAATGTAATAAATCTACATATATGATATACAATTCGTACTCAAATGAAAAGAAAGAACATAGGAGTCTTACAACTAAAACAACTTCATCAGCTTGATATTGACATTGCCCTCGGAAAGTGAGGACCTATCCAACTTGGATGATTTAGAATTTCCAAGTCTTCTTCAAAGTCATCTCCGAAAGCCTTTCAACAAATGGAACCTAAAACGTTGGGGAAAAAGGAGAAATGAGGTTAGCACATCACATGTACTAAGTATGAGACCATATGCACATATAATATCAAATCATGCTAAAAAGGGACATTTCATTAAAACATGCTACGTCATATTTGGAAATCCTTATGCACATTCAAGAACAAATACAAATCACATTCATATCAACATACTTGAACCCATAACCAAATAAAAATGTATCATCAAGTCATATATCACAAGCATGAATAAGAGTTTATCATATTATAACAAAGCAAGACCATTACTCATGACCTTCAATAAGTCTACTTGTGTAATAACTAAGCAAATCTCGATGATATTACTTAATTAAGTCAACCTAGCAAGTACCATAAACAATGTCCTACTCCACATAACATATCATTAAGACTACATCATATAACTTCTTAACAATAGAGACCAAAAACATGTTCATAAGAGTAAAAAACATCACATAATGTCATTTACAAGTAAGATGATCACATTATCATCATTTACACTTATAAATATATACATACATAAGAACAACCTCCTAAGACTCTTTCAAGTCTAACTAGTTAAATGTACAGGTAGAGTCCCATACCCCTACCTAGACTAAGCTATACCCTTTCGGTCATCCTTGTTAGAGTTAATTCATTACTTCATTTTACCTTTTTGGGAACTTTTTCCCTTAACCAACACAAACCACATGAGCTAATGTGGACCCCGATGTCATGGAACCCTACACCGAAAGAAGGGGGACTACTTGCCAAGGTAGTACTATAATATGAACATCGCAACTACATGGATCCATTAGCTGGTAATCCTATGGGGGAACCAAAGTTCAAGAACTATGACATATAGTTGGGACTCTCTTAATGCTACATTCATTATAGTCTACAATCTCAATATTACATTAGTGATCCTACCTTCCCTAAGTTGGAAGGGACACCCCTCACGCTACTTCAATCGGTGCTAAGCAAGAGTCCCTTTTGAAATGTCTTTAATAATCATCATAGCTTAATGTTGGTCATAGGGTCTATCCTTTATATAATCATTATCATCATAGATCAATAATAATTTCATTAATATTGTCCTTACATTACAATTCATAAAAGTGAGGTTAGCTCATTTACATAATCATTTATGATAAGGCACATTGGTAAGTCATCATCATCCTTATAACATTTACATCTTAGCAAACACCTCACAAACCATAGTCAAGACCTTTCAATTCAACATCATACCAGCCCTATCAATCTTATATAAGGTATACTTCAATTCGACATCATCACTTAATCACAAGTAACCACAATTGAAATAGAGAATAGGGATCACAAGACATACCAAGTATCATTCACGAGCCAACCTCAAGGCCTTACCCTCAACCCTCAAACTCAACCCAAAAAAGGGTGTAATATCATCATATAATAGTAACCAACATGATAACAAATCCAATTGAATCACTATACAACAACTCACCACTAGTTCATAGCCTAGAATTAGAGGCTTAGATCTTTTTGACAACCTACTTCATAATCTAGGTTAATTACTCAAGAACTAGAATAATTGACTACAATATATCATGATCTACTCATGATTAGCATAATAACAACATAGGATAGTCAATTCAACATCACAACCTAGGGTTAAGGGGAAAAAGGTCATCTTCTTCAAACTAGATCAATCCATCAATAAGTAGTGTAATATATTCATACTTCATCATAGTATAATCAATAACATCAAGAGAATCCATAAACAAATCAGTTTGAAAAACCAATTTCTAGGTTGGAAGAGACCCACATGAAAACTCATCTTCTGTAATCAATTCGAAGGAACCCTTCGGGTAAAGAAGTCCCAAAGGTGAAAGGAATCACATGCCTTAATGTTTGATGAATATTTATGAAAAAACCTTGGTGATTGGAGACCTAGGACCCACGTTGACCTTGAATTCTATGGAGTTCTTCAACTTGAGAGAGAAAGAGAGAGAAGGAAGAGAGTATGAGTTTTGGAAATTATGAGAGCTTAAGTTTGTCTAATTATGTTAGGGTCTTTATATATGTTCTTAGTTAAATTAATTAGACCCACACTAATACCTAATTAACCTCCTAACTAGACCAATTAATTAAATAAATTAAGTAAAAACGTGCAGCAAAACAGTGGCTTCACAGGCGAGACCACGATCGACTGATCGTGTGTCCATCGACGGGTACTGTTCGCCTCCAAGCTGCACAGTCATCGATAAGTTTAGAGACTGTCCATTTGAAGTCTTCCAAAAATTTTTCTAAGTTTCCATGAACGGAAGCAGGACACGCCCCGACAATTGGACAACGGATGGTGGGTTGCATCCGTTGGTGGACACTGCATTGTGCAACCTTTGACCCCAAAATGCTAGGGTCCTCCTCAAGGGCCCTTGGTTGGTCCTTGGGGAGTCAGTCCCGGACGGTTCGACTATGAATTAACCCTAATACATGTTAGACACCATTCCACTAAACTTTATTAATTTCCGACTCCAAAAAGCTAGTCAAATAGGCTAAGGCATGCTAGTATCTCATTGAACTAGTTTCCGGACGTCATGGACGTTCCTTGACGTTTTGATTTCTAAAGCTACTAAATGACTTATATACATCAAAATAGACCTTAAAACAGTGTCTAAACCCTTTGAAACATATGTTACGCTCTAGAAAAAATCATAGATTTTCGAAGTGTTACATTATCCCCATCTTAGGAACATTCGTCCCAGAATGACACAAAAATCTTTTTAAAGGAAGGAATAGACTCAAGACTAGCAGCCCAATCAAATCAACAATACATGAAAAAAATGAGTTACAACATCAATCATACCATTTACACATAGAAAATTCAAAACATAAATAACCAATTATAAGGCTCAAAATCACATTATGAGGGATTTCCTTCTCACAAAAACAACATGAGCTCAACACACCATATATGAGTCAATTATGCCAAAGTTCAACTTACCAACATGCTCAATATCATTTCATAAAGAGTCATTGTCACGTCCCGATAGCATACCCTAGAAGATGTGCCACTCTCGGAATGCAACAGACGTACTTGACCTCTCTGTGGTATTGTACAAGCCCTTTCGTATCGTTCATCACATATACATAATGAAAAGTAGTGCGGAGTTAAACCTTTTCAGAAAACATTATAATATCTTTAGTAACATCTTTCATTAGAAATCATAGAAAATACTAAGTCTCTATCTAACCAAAGCTTAGACACGAGAAAACTAGGGATACGACCCATACATCAAACTATAGAAATACATAGTCTATTACAATACTTCAATATAAAGGAAACTAGGATAATTATGCCCTCGAATCAAGATAAGACATACTTCGACTTCACTTGAAATGATGCTATACTCCAAGCCTTTCTTCCCAATGCTCCTCACCTACCAACCACTATAGAGATAGAAATATATATGTAATTAGTACAAACACATGTACGAAGTATGACTTAATGCATAAAAATCATGATAACGGACATTTAAAGGAAATATGCATATTTTTATTTAAATATCATAATATAATCATAAGAACAACATTTAACACCTTAGAAGCACATAATATAACACTTAAGTAATTTATCACATTTTTAGAGACCACTTTACAGTGAGCTCATTCCCTCTTACAGTGAACTCCTTCTAGTGAAGTCTCTCAACTTCACTTTGCACACCTTCTAGCATGTAATCTCATCACTAAAATCTATCCTAAGAATCACTTAAGCAATAAAAAAAAGAGACCGCCCATACACCCTCTCAAGGCAGGCCTAAATGATCCTCAAGACTACTTATAATGTGACATACACGTTTACAATAAATCAAACAAATAACCTGTATAATATGACATTCTCCTTACAAAGGCAATCAAAAGACTTACTTAAGTACTCCTAAAAGAGAACGCACATACACCCTCTACAAGGTTACCTATATAATCCTTAAGACTCCCTCTATTTAGATCATGCCTAAAGTATCAACCAAGTTCCCTGTCTAGAATCATTTTCAAGACTTCCCTAGATAAGACATAAAGAGATCATCCCTTATGCCCCCTTCACCATTTGACTAAGGAATCCTTAAGTCACGCTGGATTAGCTACTCATTCATTTACATGCTTTCTAACGTAAGTCATTATTTCATTAATTCGTTACGAGACATTCATCACATAGAGGACATTCAAGTAATGGTCTTGGAGAAGACCTAGGGAATCTCACTAACATCCTCAAACCCTATTGTGAAATGTATAGATAGCATCCCATACCACCACCTAAACTTTATAGAACTTCTCGAATGCTACATAGACCATGGCAGCAAAGCATGGAATGCGGAGTTGTAACCTACTCCGATGGAGGGTGTTCTACTTGTCAATGGTATAACATGGACACATACCATGTAGGCACAAGGTTAAGGAATATGAAGGGCGTGCTTTGTACTCTACCCTCATTCTTATCTAGAGCTACTCCCCTTAGCATACTCACTCGGTGCTAGCCTTTGTTCTCATAGAGTAATTTACATTAAATGATCATAAGAAGGGGTTCCATATCTAGTTTATAACCCAATCACATTAACCCTACAAAAAGAGGTCCCCTAGGTCTGCCTTACAATGGCGACAAGATAGCTTATAATGACTTTCCTAAGGATGAGATGACGCCATTCCAGACAACCAACTTTAATTCCACCATTCATTACAAGAAGGATACCATTAAGACTTTCTACCTCAAGGTTCATAACCTTACCACTAGGTTCAAGGTTTCACATAAAGGATCCTCTTTGAATCACTCAAGGTCTCCTATCATTCATTCAAACAAGACCAAGAGGATTTAACATTCTAAGTCAAGATATCTCATATTCACATATCATTCAGTTTATCACATTTAGCATATCATATTCAAGAAACACATAGGCACAACCTTCATCATCTTTAGGTCACCCTATACACTACTATAACATCATCAATATATTCATCATAAGACTAAATAATAGATTAGAAAGAATCATGCACCAACTCTAAGACTACAAACATAAAGACATAGTCATAGTCTAACATGATCACCTAACAACTTCAATAGAAGCACCATATACTTTCACAATACTTAAAATGTAAGTAGTTATGATCAAACTTCACGTAATCAACTACATAAATAATCATAATACTTCAAGTAGTTGCCGACAAGGCCATGATCATCATAATACATAAAGTAATGTCGACAAGGCAACATCAATCACATAACACCGCCACCATAAGTGGACCATACAATTCACAACATAATTCAAGAGATACGTTCCATAAAATAAAGAGAATAAGTGCAGTGTACCACCAATCCATTCTCTCCACTTCAATATTTAGATAAATCATCCAATTCAATACCAATAGGCCTTACCCATGGCCATGATCATCAATTAAACACAAAGATCGTAATGCTCAATGAAACTAGGTGAATTCAATATAGATTTATCACTAATAAAACCTATTCACTGATTGAATATAGCCCATAGAAACTACAGTAGAATTCATAAGCATTTAGTCAATATGAAGTAACCCATAAAGTAGTCAAAAACTAGGGTTCATCAATCACATGGGTTCATATGTTAATTAAGTTAAAATTATATAATTAGCACCAATATAATCAATATATAATGATTCAAAACCTTTAATGCAAGAACTCGTGGATAGTTCATAACATTGTACTTGTTCATCTTCGAAAACTTTAGAAAACTCTTCGAATTTTGGGCTCCTTCAATAACAAAACTTGCCCAATATATACAGCATGTCGTCACACCAAGAACATGCAGGTATCAAGAAGGGACAATTCCCTATATGAAGAACGGTCAAAGCCCATTAAAAAAGTGAACCAAGAACCATATTAAAAGTGGCTTTCTAGGTTGTACATAAAACGGACAACTCCCATACTTAAGATGAACTAAAAATCAAGAGTCAAGATGGAAAATCAACCGAATAAAGAGGAATTCCAATAGTGAAAATGTCACAACAACAAGAAGGACAGATTCCCAACAAGAATTCCAAGTGATCAAACAGTATATACAAGTGGCCGAGTTACACAAGAGTCTTAAACGACAAAAACATAGCAATACAAAGTTACATGAGGTAATTAACATACCAATATAAGATTTAAGATATACCAGTAGGTAAAAATAGTACAAATACAAGTTTATACACAAACCTCATTGTTTTAGCAAAGAAATAGTCCAACACGACTTCAAGAGTTCAAACCGTAGACCAACCAAGGTATGAAAGTCCTCAACTTGTTCACGAGTATATAAAACTTAAAGAAGTTTGTGTGTCGAATTCATCAAAAATGAGCTATTTTTTTTCTTGGTTTTGAAGAACAATAATTTGTATAATGTATAATGTTCTTAAAGTTCAAATGAAACGAAATCACAAGAGGAGGTGTCCAAGTATAGTCTATAGAGACTGAAGCTTAGTCACACATACAGATGTCTCAAATAGGGTACTGCCCAAATTATTGTGTGCTGCCCCAAAATTCTTACATATACTCCTATATATACATGCTTGATACCAAAATATTTAACTTATAAGAAATTCTAATAAGTCAATTTACGCAAATACCCCCATACAATACCTTAAATTACGGTAACAATTTATGTTAGGCATGTTTTCAATTATGACAAAATTTCAAGTTCCAAAAATGAGTATAAAACACCTTATAGTAATTAAGAAATGGTGTTGACTTGTAAATAAGTGTCTAGTATCTTAAGGGTGTTACACCATTCATAGGTCAAAATGCAGAAATATTTAAAACTTTTCATTACTTTTACATTGAGGTTTACATAGATCTCTACATACACATAATATATATTCATATCGAGTATACCTAGACCCTTTGTATAAGAATATCACATAGTCTTCTCCTTTTATTGCACATAGATATATAAGATACTTAACATAGTTTTAAAAGAGTGTCTTATCTCATAACAATCTAAAACAAGAATGTATTAATTGGGCATATCCCATAAAAATAATGTTATAAAGTCACATATAGGCTATACAATTAGTACGCAAGTCTTAAAATTAAAACAACTTCATAAGCTTGATTTTGGCATTACTCCTCAAAGTGAGGACCTACCCAACGTGGATTATTGAGAATTTCTAAGTCTTCTTCAAAGTCATCTCCAAAAGTCTTTCAATGACCGGAACCTAAAATGTTTGGGAAAGGGGAGAAAATGGGGTTAGCACATCAGATGTACTAAGTATGAGACCATATGCAGATATAATATCAAATCATGCTAAAAAGGGACATTTCATTAAAACATGATACTTTATATTTGGAAAGCCTTATGCACATTCAAGCACCAATACAAATCACATGAATATAACAAACATGAATCCATAACCAAATACAACTCTATCATCAAGTCATATTATCACAAGCGTGGATAAGAGTTCATCACATTATAACAAAGCAAGACTGTTACTCATGACCCTCATTAAGTCCACTTGTGCAAGAACTAAGCAAATCCCCATAACCTTACTTAACAAGTGAACCTAGAAATAACCATAACCAATGTCCAACTCCATATAACATATCATTAAGAGTACATCATATCATTCTTTGACAATAGAGACCAAAGACATGTTCATAAGTGTAACCAACTTCACATTATGTCATTTAGATGTAAGATTATCACATTATTATCATTTACACTTATATGCATATGGATACATAAGAACAACCTCCTAAGACTCCCATCAAGTCTCACTAGTGCAATGTATAGTTAGAGTCCCATACCCCTACCTAGACTAATATAAACCTTTAGGTCATCCTAGTTAGAGTTCATTCATTACTTCATTTTACCTTTTTGGGAACTTCTTGCCTTAACCGACATAGACCACATGAGCTAATGTGGAATCCATTGTCATGAAACCCTACAACGAAAGAAGGCGCACTACTTGCCAAGGTAGTACCATAACATGAACATAGCAACTACGTGGATCCACTAGCTAGTACACCTATGGGGGCAACATAGTAGAAGAATTAGGAGATATAGTTGGGACCCTCTTTATGATACATGCATTATAGTCTCCAATATGAAGCGTTTATTAGTAAGCCTACCTTTCCTATGTGGGAAGGGACACCCCTCGCTCTATTTCACTCGGTTCTAAGCTAGAGACCCTTTTGAAATGTGTTTATTGTCTTTAATAATCATTATAGCTTAATGTAGGTCATAAGGTATATCCCTTATATAATCATCATCATCATAGCTCAATAAGAATGGAATTAATATTGTCCATTCTATACAATTCATATAAGTGACTCTAGAACATTTACATAATCATTCATGATAAGTCACATTAGTAAGTCATCACGATCCTTATAACCTTTAAATCTTAGACAACACCTCACAAACCATAGTCAAGACTTTTCAATTCAACATCATACCAACCCTATCAATCTTAATATAAGATATACTTCAATTCAATATCATCATTTAATCACAAGTAACCACAATTGAAATAGAGAATAGGGATCACAAGACTTACCAAGTCTCCTTCATAAGCCAACCTCAAGGCCTTACCGGCAACACTCAAAAATAAACCCAACAATGGGTGCAATATAATGAAATAATAGCAACAAACATGATAACAAATATAATTGAATCATTATACAACAACTCACCATTAGTTCATAGCCTAGAATTACAGGGTTATATTAAGTTGATATCAAGTTGAAAACCCACTTCACAATCTAGGTTAATTACTCGAGAACTAGAACAATTTCACCACAATTTATCATAATCTACTGATAATTAGCATAATAACAACATAAGATAGTAATTCACACACTAACCAAACCAATTGCAACAATACTATACAATTCAATTCAAGATTACAACATAGGGTTAAGGGGGAAAAGATTATCTTCTAAAAACTAGACCAATCCAACAATAAGTAGTGTAATATAGTCATAATTAATCATATTCTCATCAATAACATCAAAAGAATCCTTAAAAAGTCAGTTTGAAAGACCAATTTCGACTTTTGAAGAGACCCAAGTGGAAAATCATCTTTTGAAATCAATTTGAAGGAATCCTTTGGGGAAAGAAGTCCCAAAGCTGAAAGGAATACCTTAATATTTGATGAAGATTGATGGAGAAACCTTGGTAATTGGAGCCCTAGAACCACCTTGACCTTGTCTTCGATGGAATTCTTCAACATGAGAGAGAAAGAAGAGAGAAGGAAGAGAGTTTATGTTTTTGAAATTAAGAGAGCTTAGGTTAGTCTAATTAGGTTAAGGTCTTTATGTAGGTTGTTAATTAGCTTAATTAGACCTCTCATAAGACCTAATTAACCTCCTAGCTATTCCAACTAATCAAATGAATTAAATTAAAACGTGCAGCAAAACAGTGGCTCCACAGACGAGACCATGATCGACAGATCGTGTGTCTATTGACAGGCATTGTTAACCTCCGTGCTGCACACTTGTCGATAAGTTAAGAGACTTTCCATTTGCAGGATTCCAAAAAATTTTCAAAGTGTCTATCGACGGAAGAATTCCACGTCCCGACGATTGGACAACGGATCGTGGGTTGCATCCGTTGATGGACACAACCTTTGGCAACTTTTGACCCCAAAATGCTAGGGTCCTCCTCAATGGCCCTTGGTTTGTACTTGGGAATCTCAACTAGACGTTTCGACTATGAATCAACCCTAATACATGTTAGACACCCTTCCAAAAAAATTTATCAATTTCCGATGCTGAAATCTAGTAAAATAGGCTAAGGCGCTAGTATCTCATTGAACTAGTTTTCACACGTCATGGACGTTCCTTGATGCTGTGATTTCTAATCCTCCTAAATGACTTATATACATTAATATAGAACTTAAAAAGTCTCTAAAACCTTTGAAACCTATGTTATTAACTAGAAAACGTCTTAGAATTTTGAAGTGTTACAATGTCAAACCCAAATTACCCAAAAGACCCCTTCACTTATTGGACATTTTAACCAATTCAAATTTGACTTAAAAATGACGCGATCAAAACTGGGAATTTACTGCATGTTGTGGAGGCATTTTCCATTCTTCGTACTGGAAATTTTGGAGACGGGATGGTTCGTGATTTCCCCATGTTGCAGGGAAAACTTTTTCCAATTTCAATGCTAACTGCGCAAGGCGCAGTTTCTTGGCTGGCGTGGCAGCTTGCATTTGCCTATTTTGGTCATCCTTGGGGACCCTTAGGCTTGTCCTGGGGGAGTCGGTCTAGGATGTTTCTAAACTTTACATGTCAGCCTCTGTATAGGAATCATAGATACTCAATTTCACCCTCAAACCATCCCCCAAAACTTCATAACAAAACACCATGACACACTAGTTCAACTTTGACTAGTTTCTGGACGTCTTGGGCGTTTATGGAAATATCACCTCCAAACACTTGCACACATTATACACTTCCTACAAACACTATTATTAATATTTTTAAGACCTTATAAACTCAAAATCAACATTTTAGACTCTAGTTCAACCTAGTTTATTTTTAGGGGCGTTACACTATGGAAAGACACAAGAGAAATGAAGAAAGTGAAACTTGTATTGTCCTATAGCCTCTCGCTTATAGATGTGCGGCGACTCACACGGATGAACATTACTCTACTAAAAGTGGCTATTATGACACTTTGAATCCTAAAGACTACTTCATAACCTAATTCTCTGACACAGTTTTTAATGACCAAGGGGTATACCCTAGAAATTCATGGAGTATTCGACCTCTCGGAGGTCTATACAATCCCTTAGACATCATTAATACCATATATATATATATATATA
>NC_028645.1:46813464-47075769 GCF_001406875.1 Solanum pennellii | reverse complement strand
TATAAGTAGTGCAGCATTAAAACTTTTCAGAATAATAGTCCAAATATTTTATAGAAATATAACAAAGAACTAACTCTCGTCATAGCCATCTCAAACACATATAAATCTTAGGGTCACATCAATTATATCAATTGAAAATAAAAATATAGTCCATTACAAAGTCTTTTATAAAAGAAAATTAAAACATAAGCCATGTCCTCGAATCATATGAGGACATAGCAACCTTGAGAGAATGATATTTCCAAGCTTCACTTATAAGAGAATCCTCATTTGGTTCTAAACTTGTAGAAATAAAATAACATATGGCATTATTACATTGAATGCACTAAGTATGGTGAACACGAAAGAGAACCATGTTAAAACGGACATTTACTTTAAAACATATTTTTCATGTTCTTTTGATATAAACCTCAGAAAACAAGTTTAAGAACATCACCAAGTCCATATTCACATATAATACATACTCAAGCAATCCAAAAGTTATAACCATAGTCATTTAGAAATCCATGTAAACATTTAGTCTCCCTACCAAAAGTTATTACAAAACCTCCAAAAATGACTTAGGTGAAACTGGGGACTAATGTGTGTGACATGAAGTATTCAAGTCCTTAGATGATTTAAAATTATGTTTGAGGCAGTGTATCAAGATTTTCGTGAAGTTTGAAGTCAAATGTCAAGCGACGACCAAGACGTTCAACGACTAGTCACCTATGTGCCTTATGTGTTTTCATGTGCTTAGGTGTGAGTAATGAGTTTATGAGGTCCTTATATGGTTGATAATAGTTTTTAGAGAATGTTGCGTTTGGTGAAGTTTGGAGGTCCAATGTCCAATAACATCCGGTGAAGTTAAGAAAGAAAGTCATTTGACGTCCTTGTGAGTTTGGATGTGTTTTATCATGTTGTGTGGCTTTTTTAATGAACTTGTTTGGAGATGTTCCTAATATCTAGACGTGCGTGTTTAAAGGTTTAACGTACGAGTAAGACTCCACCTAGGACCTATAAGGTGCCCTAGAAGGAGGACCCCAACTTCTCACTAATAAAAGGAAAACTTTCATAAATACAAAGAAAATCTAATCGTCACAAGACAAACTTAAATACACGACATGATATCTTAGTTCATGGTCCTTTACATTAAAACGAATACATAATAAGTTTTAACATAAAGAAACTAAGAAGATAGGAACTATGCCATCAAATTTATGAGAACATACATAGTCTTGGGAGAATCTTTAACAAACATTGCCTTCTAGCCTTCAACATTGCTTCCCAAAACCTCTACTTATAGAGTATATATGGGGTTAGTACAAAACAATGTACTATGTATGGCATATGCAAAGACATGTGAAAAAGGGGCATTTAGTAAAAATAGAATTTCATGCCAAATAATTAAAACATTCATGAATCTAGAAGTAAAAAAACATAAGAAACATCATTTTAACTCATGGAGAAGGATTTCCATAATTTTAGCAAAAAGAAACCTTTGACAGTAACCTTCTAAATTTTACAGTAAATTATAGAAAACTAACATTGAACCAAACTAAACTCCAAAACAGTGAACTCCCAAGGTGTTGCCAAGAGGAAGTGAACTCATTTCCGTAGGAGTTTCCCTAACCGAGGTTATCCTAAGACTCTCCGAGGTAAGACATGAAGGAAACGCCCATACACGTCCTTCAATAAACACCAAGGAGATCCTTAATACTACCCACTATAGGCTTACTCAACTCGGGAGAACAAGTCACCACTCAATAACAACACATTTGAAGAACACTCAAACAACACACTAAGATTTCCCTTTTCGAAATGCCTACTTTGTGCAATGAGTAGATCGCGTCCCATTCTACCACCTACCCTAAGTAGTACACTCTTTTAGAAGGCTTGGCACCAAGACTCCCCTTTCGGAAGGTCTACTTAGTTCAATGGATAGATAGCGTCCCATACTATCACCTACCCAAATAGTACGTTCTTTTAAGAGACTTAGTTCATTCAATTCATATAAGACTCACAAAAAGTACCCTTTCGGAACGCCTACCTAGTGAAATGGATAAATAGTGTCCCATTCCACTACCTACCTTAAGTATAACACTCTTTTAGAAGAATTAGCACATTCATTACTTTTATGGGGGGTTATCTTAACCGACATAGACTATGAGAGCTACCCACGGAATCTCGATATTAACCCCTATCGGATCAGGGATCCTCACTTGCCTAGATTAAGATCATTCTTTTAGATTTTACTTGGCTTCCCCAATAGCTACACCAATGCGGGCTCATAGCTAAGGGATAAGGAGATTGCTACTAAGTAACTCATTCTCCACTAACGAGGAGCACTAATCTAAAGAGGTATATTGGAATACAACAACTCAACTCATGAAGTGTAACCACCCCTTCTTCATATCCTCGTAGTGCTAAGCATAATTCCCTACGGAATCTCAACATTTTATAATATAGGTTAAGGATCACTAGTGAACACCACATCTCAACTCAAGAAGGGTATTGATCCTCATACCTATATTAGAAAGCTTATAGGATGTAGTGAGGTTACTATTAAACAGTTCATCTCAACTCACGAAGAGTGTTCACCCCAAAACTCCCCTTTTTAATTGACATAGCTTCATTCATTCATTCAAGTGTGTGTATACATGTGAGCACACCTTGCATATAAACATTATTTCATTAATATTTAATTCTTTACATGCTTTAGACCTTCATTCATCAAATCACACACTTTACATGCTTCCCCTAATCATATACTTCATTTAGGCATAATATAGGCACAACATGCAATTCAAGCTTCACAATACACAATACAAGAACCATCTTCATTATCACTTCATTTAACATATTAGGCCTTCAAATCCACACTTACAATGCATAATAAGTATATTAAATTCATCAAGTAAACACCGACACCAAGAAGGTGGACCATACCACTCAAGAGAAAGTCATAAAGAGAATTAACAATGAAACCAACTTACCATTCTTCCAAAGACTTCAAACCTATTTAAAATTTTACTCAAAAATTCATCATAAATTAGCCCTTATGGTAGTAGGTAAACAACAATATCAACATAAAGAAACAAAAGTTCAAAGATTTCAAAGTCATGCTCATTTAGCCCATTTCTTAAGCAAAAATTTGATAAAAAGCATTAACACATTTTCATTGAAGTTTTAACATTAAAATAATCAACTAACATTATAAACATCGTATTAGAATCATTAGAAACGTTTTCATGCAAGACCCATATTTAGAGTTGAAGATAGAGGAAACTATGGTTTAAAACCCTTTTTGAAAATCCATTAAAAGTGACTGCTTGAATGTAAGAGAGTTCAAGGATGGATACCATACCTCAAGTATAAAAACCACAATGATTTTCGATAAAGAAGTTGACTACCAACAGCCCCTTCTACCACTTCTTGACTTCTAGCTTCTATGGAGTTTGAGAGAAAGTTCTAAGGGAAAGGGCTTTTAGGTTTTAGGAAATGAAGTCTAAAATTAGGTATTAGGATTTGGAACTCTTTCATATACCTAAAAACCCTAAAATAAATGTCCAAGGTCCTTAAAAGACTTGAGATGATTTTACCAAACACCCTAAGCAAAGGCAGCCTTCCTACAGCTTTTTGGCAGTGTCACTGACGGGACCAACCAACGGATCATTTGTTCATCGATGGTCCATTGGTGGTGGTTCGTTTGTTGATCCTGCAACTTCTGAATGTGCTCTACTGAAGGTCCTATCAACGGACCAAGTCGACAGGCCTTTGGTTGAACCACTGTCCATTGTTTGGTCTCATTGGTGGACACTACATAGGCAGTTTTGGGTCCAAGCCTTGGGCAGTTCTCTAGGGCCCCTTGTGGGTCCTAGGTATGGTAGTTCCTGGACGTTAAAGCCCTAAACATAGTCGTTTAGGTCATAGAAACATCCCACACCAATTTCAAACAAAATATACACGTAAAACTGATGTACCGTGGTTTCAGGGTACTTTCAATGCTTTTTCCTTAAAAGCTAAGTATGGAACGACGAGAAGCATCGAAGGACCATAGGTGAATCAATAAACCATGTTGTTGGTCCGTCAATTGGATCAAAGAAGATGCAAAGTGAAGACTGTAAAAGATGCTAAGTCTGGACTTAGAGAGGCAGTCGGCGGTCCGTCATTTTATCGACATACCATCTGTGTGGATCATCAATTGAAGCCAAGTTTTTGGAAAACATTCGTTATTTGAATTCCTTTTTCTTTTGGACAATTTTTTTATAAATAAGGTGTAAAACCTCATTTTTGTGGTTGAATTCTATTATTAGTTTTTTAGTTTTGTTCTTGGAGATCTGTTTTGCAACTTGGGCATTAATTAAAATTTCAGGATTTGGTTTTCAAGTGAATTTTGTGGTTTCAAGTTGAATTTCTGGATTTTTCTTCGAATTTGTCAAATTAAGTTCATGATTAATTGTCTGTCAACTATGAATTGTGTTCTTATAGGCATGGGCAACTAAATTCACAACTAGGGTTGTGGGAACCATAGGTGATTAACAACGTAAACCTTGCTTATAAATAATTCTCAAGTAAGTTGTTGCATGCATTGATAATTCATTCGTTTAGAAGTATTTTTAACGAGTGCACACGTTAGAACTTGTCTTATTACTACTTTCCGGACCAAGGGGGTAGTTAATAGGAAAATAATTATCGACATAGATTTATTGGGATACTATCTAATAGGATAGTCTTGATCGGTCCGAAGTGATAACTAAGCCAAACATCGAATGTGATGCATAATATGAAGTAAAGGTAAGGGTTAGTAACATAGACACATGTAGCCGGATAAGGTACGGGGTGAAATTCTCTCAATGTAGGACCAAGGATTGAGAGATATCTAACTTATCACTTTACATGCAAAACACTAGGAAAAAATTGTTATAGCTAGGAATACTACACCCTAGTTTCTCTCACAACTTGATTAATATCAAATATTTACTCCTGTTACTTGTTCTACTTACAAATATTACAACACTTTTGTATCACACCCCCCCTTTAATTACGTGTTTTTGTAAAGGACTTGACTAAATAGACTTAATCGTATATTGAAGTTAAGTCTAAACTATTTTCCTCGCGGGATCGACCCAAACCTACTAGTTGGGTTCTTTACTTGATACGAACACTTATACTTCTTTAGGGAGGTTTAATTTGAGCGTATCAAATACTCACTCAAACATATCAAGGCACATGAACATTTTCTAAGGCACATCTTTCGAACATCATGGACGTTCTTGGATGTTTAACCTCCAAACTCAACCAAACCTTACACACTGCCTAAGGACACTAATATAATTTATTTTAACTTAAGATTAACTTAATAAACCATCACAAATCACTAGTTAACCTTAGTTCGTTTTAGGGCGTTACATTCTCCCTCACTTGGAATGACATTGGTCCTCGAATAACACTAAAACTTTAAGGCAATCAAGGAATCCATTAACAACAAATAACACATTAAAATCATGATCAAAACACTCAAAATCAAAGCATAAACTTGCAAGGAGCACCATATCACATTTCCAAACACTTGCAACACCGGAATTTTTTTGCAAAACTTCACAAACTCAAAATTAATCTCATCCTTCTTTTATGGAGGAACTATCTTATCCAACATTAAACATGCTCAAATACAACACTTTCACACACATTGAAACTTCAATTCAAGATAAAACAATTTTTTTCAAAAATGAGAAACTTTAAATTGAGCATCACTGTTCACACAATGAAAATGCTAGAATTTCAAAATTCACTCTTTGAACAGTTCATCAAGATGGAATGAGCATACGAATTATAAAACCACATAAACACATCTCATAAGATAAAAGCAACAATCGCAAAGAGTCAAGACTTAATGGGAGTATCAACTTTGGATGAATTCTGCTTCCTAGCCCCCATCCCATAGGGAGGGTTCTTCTTTGGAGAATTTGGATCTAGGTAAGCTTGATTGACCTCTTTCCCTTTTGATTTGATGCTAGGGCAGTCCCTCATATTGTGGACTTCGATACCACAACTAAAACAACCATCCGTACCAGAGAGAAACTTACCTGAATGTTGCTTTCCACAAGTAGTACACCTAGTCCTTTCAAAAGTATGCCCACCACCTTGGGAATTTTTGTTTGGAGTCCTATCCTTGTTTCCAATGGAAGAATTTTTATGATAGAACACTTCTTAGGTTTTTGGTGACTAGAATCATCCTACCTAGGCCTCTTCCCCTCTTTTCTTATCTCCCTAATTTTTGATTCCTCAACTTGTTGTGCATACACCATGAACCTAGAAATATTCATGTCATTAAGAAGAATTGTCGTACGACACTCTTTCTCCACTTATCAAGACACTCCCATCACAAATTTGTTCATCGTATCCCTAGGGTTTGCTACAATGCTTGTGGCATACTTAAAGAGTTAAGTTAATTTAAGAGAGTAATCTTGCACACTCATACCCCAATGATCGTGAATTCAACCATCTTATTCTCCCTCCACTCTAAGGGAAATAATCTATTTAGGAAAGCCTCTTTAAATTCCTCCCAATCAACCATACCATCTCCTAAGGGTCTTTAACCCCTCCATTGCTCAAGAGACACTTCAGACACATCCTTGAGTTGGTAAGTAGATAACTCCGCTTTCTCCCTAGGGGTCAAAACCAAAGCATCTACCACTTTGAAACACCTCATCTATGAAACGTTGTAGATCTTCATCCACCTTAGTGCCATGAAAAGTAGGAGGGTTCATCCTCATGAAATATCAAATTCTAGAAGTGGGAGTACTTGCATTAGGTTGAGGTCCACCTCATTGATTAGCTTGGGAAACAAAGTGATTATTGATGACATGAGCTTGAGCCGTCATGAGTTGGTTAAAATTCATTAGGTCAGCCCTCAACTCCGCATTAGTCATATATCCTTCAACAAAAAGATCTTGAGGTATCCTAGGAGGCACTAGGAGCACTTGAGGCTCTAGAGATTCAAGAGCCACTTGAGGTTCTAGGCCAACAATAAGAACTTGGTCAACACGAGGAGGGATCCTCTCATTAGCTACACCTCCCTCCTCCCTTCTAGTGGTTGATCTATTCGTATTCATTTCCTATAAACACAAAGAGAAGAAGTTGAGAAAATATGTCTTATGGAACTCAACTCTAAGTCACAACACTAGAATAAAGAAGAAAGTGAAACTTCTATCATCCTATAGGCTCTTGTCCATGGATGTGTCGCGACTCACACCATTGAACAAGACTCTACTAGATGTGGCTTTTGACATTTTTAGACCCTAAACTATTTCTCATAACCTTATGCTCTGATAACAAAGTCTGTCACGACCCTCAAGTACCCCCTAGAACCAAGGGAGAACCCTTGGGTCATGACAGGGTGTACTTGACCCTTTGGGGTCTTGTACAATCCCTTTAACTATCATTCATTACATAATACATGAAAAGCAGTGCGGAAATTGAAACTCTTCACGACTAATTTTACAATAGGAAATCTTTCATAAATACTAAGAAAAACCCATCGTCACAAGCCAAACTTAAAGACACGACATAATATCTTAGGTACACAACCCTTTACATTAAAATAAATACATAATAAGTCTTAACATAAAGAAACTAAGAAGATAGGAACTATTCCCTCGAATATATGAGGACATACTTAGTCTTGAGAGAATCTTTCCCAAGCTTTGTCTTCTAACCTTCAACCTTGCTTCCAGAAATATATACTAATAGAGTATAGAAAGTATGGGCTTAGTACAAAACAATGTACTAATTATGGAATATGCAAAAGCATGTGAAAAGGGACATTTTAGTAAAAATAGACTTTCATGCAACATAAGTAAAACATTAATGAATTTAGAAGCAAGAGCACATAAGAAACATCATTTAACACATAGAGAAGGATTTCCATAATTTTAGCAAAAAGAAACCTTTTATAGTAAACCTTCCAAATTTTACAGTAAACTATTGAAACCTTACATTGAACCAAAGTAAACTCCAAAACAGTGGACTCCCAAGGTGTTTCCAAGAGGAAGTAAACTAATTTCAGTAAGAGTTTCACTAATCGAGGTTATCCTATGACTATCCAAGGTAATACATCAAGGAAACGCCAATACAACTCCTTCAATACACACCAAGGTACCTTTAAGACTACCCACCATAGGCTTACTCCACTCGAGAGAACAAGTAACCACTCAATTAAAAGACATTAGAAGAAACTCAAACAACACACCAATACTTCCCTTTCGGAATGCATACTTAGTGAATTGAGTGGATGGCGTCCCTTACCACCACCTACCCTAAGTAGTACACTCTTTTAGACGGCTTGGCACCAAGACTCCCCTTTTGGAAGGTCTACTTAGTGCAATGGATAAATAGTGTCCCATATCACTACATACCCTAAGTAGTACATTCTATTAGGATATTTAGTTCATTCAATTGATATAAGACTCACCAAGATGCCCCTTTCGAAATGACTACCTAAAGCAATGGAGACATAGCATCCCATTCCACTACCTACCCTAAGTAGCACACTCTTTTAGAAGACTTAGCACATTCATTATTTTTATGGAGGGTTATGTTAACCAACATAGACCATCAAATCTAGACATTGAATCCCTATATTAACCCCTATCGGATGTGGAATCCTCACTTGCCTAGAGTAAGATCATTATTTTAGATTTTACATGGCTTTCCCAATAGCTAAACCCATGCGGGCGCATATTTAAGGGATAAGGAGATTCCTACTAAGTAACTCATTCTCCACTAAAGACCAGTACTCATCTCAAGAGGTACATTGGAATATAATATATCAACTCACTAAGTGTAACCACCCCTTCTTCATATCCTCTCGGTGCTAAGCATAATTCACTATGATTATCAACATTTTATAATACAGGATAAGGATCACTAGTGAACACTACATCTCAACTCAAGAAGGGTATTGATCCTCATACCTATATTAGAAAGCTCTTAGGATGTAGTGAGGTTGCTACTAAACACTTCATCTCAACACACGAAGAGTGTTCACCCCAAAACTCCCCTTTTTACTTAACTTAGATTCATTCATTTGTCTAAATGTGTGTGAACATGTGACCACGTCTTTCATATAAGCATGATTTAATTTATATTAACTTTTATACATGTTTTAGACCTTCATTCATCAAATCACACACTTTACATGCTTCACATGAACATATACTTCATTTAGGCATAATCTAAGCACAGCATGCATTTCAATCTTTACTATACACAATACAAGAACCATCTTCATTATAACTTTATTTCACATATTAGGCCTTCAAGTCCACACTTACAATGCATACTATGTATAATCAAATTTATCAAGTAAACACCGCCACCAAGAATGTGGACCATACCACTCAAGAGAAAGTCATAAAGAGAATTAACAATGAAAACAAATTACCATTCTTCCAAAGCCTTCATACCTATTTACAATTTTACTCAACAATTCATCATAAAATAGCCCTTTGGGAAACCAAAGTTCAAAGACTACAAAGTCATGATCATGTAACCCATTTCTTAAGTCAAAATTTGATAAAAAAACTTTAACATGTTTTCATTGATATTTTAGCATTAAAATTATCAACTAACATTAGAAACATCATATTTGAATTATTAGAAATGTTTTCATGCAAGACCCATATTTAGAGTTGAACATAGAGGAAACTAGGGTTGAAAACTCTTTTTAAAAATCCATTAGAAGTGACTCCTTCAATGGAAGAGAGTTCAAGGATGGATACCATACCACAAGTAAAAGAAACCCCAATTATTTTGGATGATTAACTTGACCACCAACATCCCCTTCTAGCCCTTCTTAACTTCTAGCTTTTATGGAGTTTGAGAAAGAGTTCTAAGGGAGAGGGATTTTAGGTTTTAGGAAATGAGGTCTAAAATTATGTCTTAGGGTTTGGAACTCTTTAATATGCCTAAATATTCCTAAAATTAATGCCCAATGTCCTTAAAAGACTTGGGGTGAATTTACCAAACACCCCAAGCAAAGGCATCCTTCCTACAGCTTTTAGGCAGTGTCAGTGATGGGACCAACCAATGGACCATTTTTCCATCGACGGTCTGTTTGTGGTGGTTCGTTGTTTGAGCCTTCAACTTCCAAAAGTGAAACTTGAATGTCCAATCGACAAACCAAGTCAATGGGTCGTTGGTGGACACTTCCTAGGCAGTTGTGGGTCAAAGCATTGGGTCCTTCTGTAGGGCCCCTTGTGGGTCCTAAGTGGCTATCATTTTGTCTCGTTGGTGGACACTGCCTAGGCAGTTTTGAGTCCAAGCATTGGGCCATTCTGCAGGGCCCCTTGTGGGTCCTAAGTGGGGTAATTCCCGCACTTTAAACACCTAAACATAGTATTATAGTTCTTAGGGACATCCCACACAAATTTCAAACAGAAAGGACACATAAAACTCACTCAGACACAACAGACACATGAACATTTTCTAAGGCAAATCTTCCAAACGTCATGGACGTACTTATACATTTTACCTCGAAACTCAACCAAACCCTGCACACTGCATAACGACACTAATATAACTCATTTTAACTTAATAAACCATCACGAAGCTCTAGTTCAGCTTAGTTCATTTTAAAGCGTTACACCGTCTATGGGTGGCGTCGATGGAGCCATGTAGTCTGCAGCTTGAGAAGATGCAGAAGCAATAAACGCGCCCCATCAATGGGGCGTGATCTCATCAACAGAGCGTCGATGGTGCTGCAATTTTATGCCAACTTTTTGTTAAGACTTGGGGGGGTTTAGAAATTCACCCAAGTCTTATTCAATAGGAGGAAGTTTTTTTTTGGTTTTATTTTTATTTTAAGAGTATATAATTAGTGAAACTCTGATTTAAATCCTAGAATCTATATCAAAACTCATTCCCTCCCAAAGTTTCTCCAAAAAGCTCTAGAGAGATCAAGGTGATGATGGACCTTGAAAATGGATCTTCAATGGAGTTTCTTCTTCAATAATCATTGGGTTCTTCTAATACTTAGTATGAGAGTTCTTTATCTTAGTATTTCTATCACTTTTGAGTCAATTTCAAAGCTTATTTTAAAAGATTTCAAAAAGATAAAAATTCCAATTTGTACTCTATGTCTTGGGTTCTTGCATGAAATATTTTCAAAGCTCAAGATATGATATTATTGATGTATACTTGATGTTTTCCAATGAAATTATCCAGGAACCCTTGACCTTCTCAAATCTCTCAATTTGACTAAAATATGGGCTATGTCATCATGTTTTGATATTAATGAATTCATGTGTAGATTGTTATGGGTATTTTATTTATGTATAGATTTGGATTATATGGTTTATAGGCTGTTTCAATTTAATTAATTGAGCAATGTACATTCTTAGATCCATTGTATATTAAGCTTATTGAATTGATATTGACTTAATGTTTATGAATTCTAGTGTAGTTTTCTATGGGCTATTGAATGATGTAAGAATTGTATTCAATTGATGTAGAGGTTGTATTACATTGATAAATCTATATTGAATTGACCTAGATTCATTGAGTATTATTTTTTCGGTATTGAATTGATGTTCATGGACATGAGTAAGGGCCTTATGGTATCGAATTGGATGATTTAGCTTTGGATTGAAGTGGTGGGATTGAATGGGTGGTACGCTTCTCCAACTCACTTAATATGAAGTATAGATTTTGTATTATAATGATGATTGGTATGGTCCATTTATTGTGGTAGTGCTATGTGAATTATGTGGCCTTGTCAACGGTACTTTATGTATTATGATAATCATGACCTGGTCGGCACTACTTGAAGTATTATGATGATTTCTTTAGTGTTTTTATGTGATGTATGATCATAATCATCTACATTTATTAAGGTTATAGTATGTGCTTCTTCTATGGGTATTAGATGATCATGTTTGACTATGATAATGTCTTTATATGTGTAGCGTTAGAGATGCTGCATGATTTTTCTTAAATGGTTATTGAGACTATATTGAAAATGTTATAGTATTGTATAGGGTGACTTAAATATGATAATGGTTATTCCTACGTGCTTCTAGTATTATATGTTATATGTCATAAAGTTAAGTCTTAGTGTGTCTTGTGTGGTAGACTTGTGTCCCATACTTGATGCAAGTATGAATGTGAATATGAGATGTCTTGACTTAGGATGCTAAATCCTCTTAGTATTGTATGAAAGAATTGTATGAGACCTTGAATATTTCTAAGAGGGCCCTTCATGTGAAACATTGAATGTAGTGGTAATGTTATGAACCTTGAATTCAAAAGTCGTAATGGTATCCTTCTTGTAATGAATGGTGGACTTAAGGTTGGTTGGAGAAAAACATCATATCATCCTTAGGAAAGTCATTATGAGCTATCTTGTTGCCATTGTAAAGCAGCCCTAGCAGACCTCTTTGGTAGGGTGAATCTAATTAGGTTATGAACTAGATATGGAACCTCTTCATGTGATCCTTAATGTGAATTACTCCATGATAACAAAGGCTAGCACCGAGTGGGTATGGTAAAGGGAGTAGATCTAGATAAGAATGAGGTTAGAGTACAAAGCAAGCCCTTTATATTCCTTAACCGTGTGCCTTCATGGGATGTGACCATGTTCTAATACTGGCAAGTAGAACACCCTCCATCGGAGTAGGTTACAACTCTGGATTCCATGCTTTGCTACCATGGTCTATGTCGGTTATTGCCTATTCTCATCTTATGGAATACCTACTCGTATTTGAGAAGTCTATGAAGATTAGGTGGTGGTATGGGACACTACCTATACATTGCATCTTTAGGCTTTGCAGATGTTAGTTAGAGTCCCTATGTCTTCTTCAAGACTACTACTTGAATGTCCTCTATGTGATGAATGTATCTTAATGAACTAATTAAATAATGACTTATGTCAGAAAGCCTGCAAATGAATGAGTACCTAATCTAGATTGACTTAAGGATTGATTAGTCAAAGTGTGAAGGATGCATAAGGGATAATCTCTTCATGTGTTATGTAGGGAAGTCTTGAGAATGACTCTAGTTAGGAAAGTTGGTTGATAATTTGGGCAAGATCTAAACATAGGATGTCTTAATGATTATTTAGGTAACCTTGAAGAGAGGGTATAGGCGTTCTCTTCTAGGAGTACTTAAGTAAGTCTCTTGATAGCGTTGGTAAGGAGAATGTCATATCTTATATGTTCATGTGTTTGCTGTATTGTAAATGTGTATGTCTCATTATAGGTGGTCTTAAGTATCATTTAGGTGTGTATAGAGATGGTGTGTGGGTGGTCTCTCTTTGTATTACTTAAGTGAGTCTTAAGGTAGCTTTTAGTGAGGGAATTGCTTGCTAGAAAGTATCCATTGTGAAGTTGAAAAACTTCATTGTAACAGTGAAGTTAGTTCATTGTAACTTGGCATGAGTTTACTATGATGTTGCTAAAAATGTGAATAATTGCTTAAATGGTTTCTTATGTGTTCCTAAGGTGTTAAATGTCTTTTATGCTTATATTATGACATTTTAATAAAAATTCATGAAAAATACGCTATTTACTAAATGTTTTTTTTCATGGTTTTTGCATGGCTTCCATACTAAGTGCACTAATGCGCTTACCCCTTCTTTTCCCTTTTTGACTAAAGTGTAGGTAGTTGCAAGTCTTGATATGCCATGGAGGATGGATGGGTTTCTAAGGGTTAAAGATTAAGTATGGTAAGTCCATTCGAGGACAGTATCCACATGTTCCTTTATGTCTTAGTCTTTATTTTATGTCGTGTATGTGTTTAGTACGAAGTTTGTATACTACAATGTTTAGATCGTTCAAAAAGATGTTGAAAAGGTTTAATATTTTAATGAAAGTCTTCCACTTACATATTGATTATGGAAAAAGTTCTTCGTGTGTGAAGACAGTTTATAATTTTTACTCATTTTATAATGTTTAATATGCAATTAATGATACGAGTGGCTCAAGTGAGACTTCTTGAAGTCTTATTTTCCGTGTGGCAACTCAAGGATGCTCTAACTTCTAGGGTGTACTTGTGGATCATTGAAGTTATCATAAGACTCATTTAAGTACATCAAGAAGAGACCGCGCATACACCTCTTCAAGCACACCTAATTAATCTTTAAGACTACCCAAAGTAAGATTATTTTTTACATTACAATAATATATAGTTACATAATCATCAAGTAACCCCTTTTCATCATTTAGACTCTCCACCTAAGTGAGACATGCACCTTCCATTTCAACATATTTCATCAAGTAAACAATATCAATTTAAAGTCATTTAAGATACAATCAAATAATTAAAGGACTTCACATAATGGTATTGGAGGACCTAGGGAAATCAATTAGCATCTTCAAAGCCTACTCGTGCAATGTATGGATAACGTCTCATTCCACTGCCCACATGTTGCAGAACCTATCTAATAACTATAGTGTACATCCCATATGATAAGATTAGGCATTAACCGACATAGACGATACTAGCTTGTATGGAATTCGGTGTCATAAGGACCCCGCATCGTGGAAGGTGTTATACTTGCCAAGGTAGAACTAAGACTCATCCCATGTTGGCACTTGGTTAAGGGATATAGAGGGCTTCTTTGTACTCTAGTCTCATTCTCAAGAAGAACTACTCCACAAGCATATCCTATCGGTGCTTTGATATTTTTCTCATAGATTAATTCATTCCTTAGGTGTATTAGAGAAGGTACTATTATTATGTTCTACAATATCATAATACTCTTTTCATGGATAGATCATTATTAACCTTCTTTTCATATTCAAGGTTCTATATAATTCATTCATAGAAGGGCACCTCCTTTAGGTCTACCGATCCTAGACGTCATTCTTCCATTCATTCATACACGTACTAGAAAGGTGTGTTTAAGCCTACCATGTCAAGAGACCACATTCACATATCTTTCGTGTATCAAGTAGAGGGACTGAAGTCTACCAATAAAGACACAACATCATCATACCATCACTTAGAGGGATCATACTCATACCTCACACATACATATATATCATATATTCTTTCACATTGTTTATCTATACAAAATTCAACATAATAATACCATATTTCACATAATAATGCCGACAAGGCCATGTTCATAACATATATAACACATAAACTCTGACACCATAAGTGGACAATACCAATCAATACAATTCAATAATAATTCTATGATAAGATAAGAAATTATGTCAACTCACCATCTTCCAGTAACCATCATCAGCATTTCTTAGCCTTTTATCCAATTCATATTACAAAAGATATTATCAATATCAATTTACACAATTCTAAGCCAAAAATCAATCCATATCAAATGTCCAAAAATACTCAATATAAATATCAACATGTAAGGCAAGATATGAATAAATACAACATGCATCAATACATAATTCAATATCCCAATACAATCTACGCATGAATTCAATAAGATCAAGCGATGATTAATTCACCCACTTTAGAGCCAAAATTAGGAATTCAAGGGATATATGGGTTCATGGAGTTTTGATCTTAAAACCACCTACTTCATAACACATTTATTTAAACCTTTTCATGCAATAACCCATGCTTAGACTTAAAAATAGGATTTCTATGTTTTTGGACATATTTGAAAAGACTTCGGATTTGCCTCCTTGAATGAGAGAAGAATCAAGGATGAAATCACCACATGTTAATTAAATAATTCCAAATTAAATTGATGGACAAAACAATGAAGAACTTCAATCCTAGCTTCAACTTGAGTTCTAGCTTCAATGAAGTCTAAAGAGAACTTCTTTGGATCTTGGGATTTTAATTTTGAATAATGATGTCTAAGTCTAGGTTTTAGAGTATTAACTTACTTATGATACAATAAAATACCCAAAATAATTTTATGTTACTTAATTACGACCCTAGGTGAATTTTCCAAAACACCCCCACCTTGGCCGAGACACCTGCAGAAAGTTGCTGGTATCAACCGATAATTCCAATGAAAATGGCGTCGATCAACCAACGCACTGTCCTGCTGGTCCATGGTTTTGATCTTAGCCTCAACTTTTGGGGTCTAAGATCCCACAACTATGTGTGATCCACGCCCCCAAACGATGGGCGTCGTTTGATCAATGGGGCGTTGAGTAGGACTATTTTAGCAGTTTCTTGCTAAGGGTTGGGTCCTCCTCAAGGACTGTTAGGGTTGTCCTTGGGGAGTCATACCCCGACATTTCTACCTAAAATTTTCATCTAGGTGTTAGAACAATCCCTTATCAATTTTGAGACCAAACAACACATAAAACATTTAAAGGCACACTAGGACACACTAGCAAACACAAAAGCTATCTTCCGAACGACTTGGTCATTCTTTGATGTTTGACATCAAAAATATATGAACTGATTTCTAATGCTTATATTCGTCATTTTAATACCTTATTAAATCATAACACGCATGATAATCTCTAGTTTAACCTACTTCATTTTAAGGGTTGTAACATTGGAGAAGGTTTTATGTCCAATGTTGAGATAAGAGCGTATATCCATAGTTTGACTCAAGTGTTGGCCACTCAAGTTGCTAGGAATACTAGGGCGAAAGTTAACCCCAATACTCGCACAACCGCTTAATGAATAAGGGATTTCACATGGATGAAACCCTATTTTCTTTGGCTCCAAAGTGGAGGAGGATCCGCAAGGGTTCACTGATGAAGTGTTCAAGATAATAGATGCTATGAATATTTCTTCCAAGGAAAGGATGGAGCTAGCAACCTATCAACTCAAATATGTGGCTCAAGTTTTGTATGAACAATGGAACGACGAGAGGCCTATTAAAGAAGGTCTGCTTAGTTGGGCATCATAAAGATGACGTTCCTTGACAGGTTCTTTCCCTTAGAATAAAGAGAGAGGAAAATGTAGGAATTCATCAATCTTCGTCAAAGGGGGTATGAGCGTGAAAGAGTGTAGCCTCAAGTTCACTCATTTATCCAAAAATGCTCCTACTATGGTGGCGGATGCTAGGGCAAAGATGAAAAACTTTTATATGGTGGTATCTGATCATTTGGTGAATGAATGTAGGTCGGCTATACTAATTACAAGCATGGACATCTCTCGTATTATGGTTCATGCCAAACAAATTGAGAAATAAAAGCTTAAACAAGTTGGTTCATACTTGAATAGGTCAGGGCCCGATGAGGGAAATTTTTCCAAGGATATATTGAAGTACAAGACAAACCAAGGTAACAAAAGAGGTCTTCTAATCAAAGTCCCTCCAAATCTACTTCGCCAAATAAAGGGAGGATGACTACCCCTAAGCCTCAAGGAGGTAATAGGATTTTTCCTTTTGTTGAAAGAACTAGTTGTGCCAAGTGTGGTAAAAAGCATGAAGGGAAGTGTCTTACCGGTATGGGTGTTTGCTAGAGATGTAGAAAAAGTGGCCACCAATAAAAAGATTTTCAAATCTGTACAACCAACGGGAAGAAGGTACCCAAGATCTCACTATGCTCCCAACTCTGATGCTCCAAAGAAGAATCGCTTCTATGCCCTCCAATGAAGGAATAATTAACAAAGCTCTTATATGTTTTTACTGGTACGTTACAAGTATTTTCAATAGATTTTTATGCTTTATAAGTCCCCGATGCCATCTTATCTTTTGTAACCCTTTGGTGGATATGAAATTTAATGTCCTCCCCAAAACCATAAAAGAACCTTTTTCCATTTCTTCTATGGTAGGTGGCTCGGTCATAGCTAAAAGAGTTTATAGGGGTTGTCCCATTTTACTGTCCAGCAGAGTTACATTAGTTGATTTGGTAGAACTTGATATGTTGGACTTCGATGTAATTTTCGGAATGGATTGGCTACATGCTTCTTTGAATCACTGATTGCCGAACTCATGTAGTGATGTTTCAAACATTAAATGAACCCGTTGTTAAATGTAACAGGGGACCCTAATCCCTAGAGGTCGAATAATTTCATGACTAAAAGCTTGTAAGTTGATATCAAATGGTTTTCTCTACAACATAATGAGGCTCAAGGAGCTTGGGTCCGAGACTCCTCTATTAGAGTAGGTCCCTATGGTGAAGGACTTTCGAGATGTCTATCCCGATGACATGCCCGGAATTCCTCCCGAAAAGAGGTAGATTTCGGAATCGACTTATTGCCATCCCTTCTTACTGGATGTCCCCGACCGAGTTGAAGAAATTGAAGGAACAACTCAAGGATTGGGAAGATAAGGGTTTTATTCAACAAAACATATCTCTATGGGGTGCCCCGGTATTGTTTGCAAAAAAGAAAGATCGGTCCTTACAAATGTGTATTGGTTATCGTCATTTGAACAAGGTCACTATACAGAATAAGTATCCACTCCCTACGATCAATTATTTATTCGACCAACTCCAAGGAATGAGTTACTTTTCGAAAATTGACTTATGGACGGGTTATCACCATTTTAGAGTGAGATATGTTGAGTTACTTTTCGAAAATTGACTTAAGGTCGGGTTATGACCATTTTAGAGTGAGATATGTTAATATTCTTAAAACCAAATTTCGAACAAGATATGGTCTTTTTTAATTCCTAGCCATTTCCTTTGGGTTAACAAATGCGCCAATGCCTTTTATAGACCATATGAATCAAGTTTTAGAAACTACCTTGATTTGTTTGTGATTGTGTTTATTGACAACATCTTTATATACTCTAAGAGTGAGAGTGGTCATATGATGAATTTGAGAATAGTTTTGAAAGTCTTCAAGGATAACAAACTATTCGCTAAATTTAGTAAATGTGAATTTCGATTGAGATCGGTTCCTTTTTTTTTTCATGTTGTCTCTAGTGTAGGGGTAGAGGTTGATCCGAGAAACACGGAATTGGTCAAAATTTGTCCTAGACCTTTGATTCCTACCCACATTCGAAGATTTTAGGTTTTGCGGGGGTACTATAGGAGGCTTGTTGATGGATTTTCGTCTATCGCATCAACATTAATACCCTTTTCCCAAAAAATGACTAAGTTTGAATAGTCTGAGGCATGTGAGAAGAACATTCAATTGTTAAAAGACAAACTTACCTCCGCTTGTATATTGACCTTACAAGAAGGTACCAATGGATTTGTGGTATATTGTGACGCTTCTAGAGTAGGTTTAGGTTGTGTCCTTAGGCAACATGGTAAGATTATAGTTTATGCGTCAAGGAAACTCAAAGTACACGAGAAGAACTATTCGACTCTGGATCTTGAACTAGCGTTCCTGGTATTTTCTTTGAAACTATGGAAAAACTATCTATAAATAGTGCATATAGTTATGTTAATCGTTCACAAAAGTCTTCAAAATGTGTTAACACAAAAAGAGTTAAATATCCGGCAGCAAAGGTGGTTAGAGCTTTTGAAATGTTATGATATGAGTGTCCTCTACTATCCCGGCAAAGCCAACATCTCCGCAGATGCTTTCAGTCGTATGTCCATGGTTAGATCATGTTTAGTAAGAGAAAAAGGATTTAGTCCATGATATGCATAGGTCAACCCACTTTGGAGTTCATCAAGTACATTCTCCTAAAGGTGGGGTGATGATAACCTTGCTCCGAGTCCTTTTTTAGTCGTTGATGTCAAATCCAAGCAAAATATTTATCCCATATTGATGGAGTTGAACGACTCCATACTTGGGAAATTCGTTGAAGCTTTCTTTCAAAGGGCAGATGGGGTACATACATATTGAAGTAGGTTGTGTGTGTCGGATGTGGATGACTTAAGAAGGTAAATTTTCAAAGAGGCCCATGGTTTGCGATATTCATTCATCCGGGTGACACCAAGATATACCGCGACTTTCAGAGGTCTATTGGTGGAACCGTTTCAATAATGTAACATTACAAATAATTACACGTCTATTAAAGAGATAGGTCCTTAAGAATGTGAATAGGGGGTAGCTAGGCATCCTGATTCCCAATATTGAAAAATATTGGGCAAAGTATAGAAAATTGGCTAAGGGGTGTTAGCCAATTTCTATAATAATATCCAAGTAGTTGAAACGTGCTCCAAGCTTATTCGAAATTGTACCTGTAAAGAAGATCTTAAGCTAAAATAGTGTTCGCTAATGCAATACTTAAGGTATGAGGCATCCAAGTGTAAAGACTAGATACCATAGCACATAACCATTTAAAACGATCATGTAGAGTAAGCAGTGCCCAAGGACATAGTGAGGATCCTTGGGAAAATAAGTGACTTATTCCAAAGTAACATTCCAAATAGTTAGTTAGGAAAATGCAAGAAACACATGGGATTGCACATGGGCAAGGAACGGTCGAGGGGACCACCCTAACCGAATCAGTTAGGGCGGTTGGGGGGACCATGCACGTGTGGGTCCGACCGCGTGGGACAATCCCCTATAACTAACCCTAGGCCCTAACCAACTAAATTAACTACCCAACCACCCCTAGACCGAAATAATACGGACATCTAACACACCCGACAACCTAGGACCTTGTCGGCTGACACATATCGAGTGTAACTAACTTAGGGACAACCTAGTACCTAACCTAGGATGGTCCAAATGGTTGACTTTATCCCTAACAATCTATGGGTATTTTCGAAATTACCCTAGAATAATTAATCAATTAATTTGGAAACTTAATTATTTAATACAAACAGACAAAACCGAAACTACAAGGAGACACCCTAAAAATCAGTTAAGTCAACAATTCCTTAAGTCTAGTCAATCTAGGAAGGGCGTTTTGGTAATTAACTACCTAAGCTATTTTAGTTAAGTATATAAACTAAATTCACCTGATTTACAATCAGTTCTCAAAAATATTTAGAACTAAAATCTGGTCACCATTAACGTCCAAAACGCAAGACAAGAACCGTGACCTAACCCTACAACGCTAAGCAAGGATCTTCAAGGCTTCTGGTTCAAATTTCGTAGTGATCTTCGTAGATTCGATTCTATAGAAAGGTATGGTTTTTATCTCATGGAATCCTTTCTCCAAGAGGATTTTCCAGCGTTTTTACTTAAAGAATATCGAAACTAGGGTTGTACCGTCGAATCGCATGTTCATCTCCCTTGTTCTCCCGATTTATGATTCTTGTAGTATAGTAGAACTATTCTCGTTGCATTGCTGGTTGTATGTGGTTTTAATTGATCATATATGTGTGTTTAAGTAAATCATATGAAGAGTGAAATACACGTGATAAGATACGCATGCTAGGGTATTATTTACTTGGACGTTGAATGTTATAATACATATTTGTGATCGAAAATATGAGTTGCTTATGAGTTATTCGTGAATTGCTTACATGTGTTAATTAAAGGTTATATGCTAACTTGTTTAACATGTTAGATCTCTATATTGTATCCATGAAATATTTAATTGGCTTGTGTTAATATCAGATATGATTTTGTGCCAACAAAAAGGGCTAGTACCAATAGATTCAAAATATGCAAAGTGATCTCGTTATCAATTCAATGAACTCATAAATAGGGTATGCAAATCAATGGGGAAAGTCCTAAAATACCTCATTTACACAACTTGTAACTCCATAAATCTTACAAAGTAATCGATAACCATCATAAAGAATGATATAATGTTAGTAAGTAACATAAACAAGTTAATGTGAGTAAAGAGATAACTAAAAGTTAAGTTATAAGATTGACCTAATAAAATTGTTTGAAAGAAGTGAGACGAGTATCAAGAACATTTAATCGTTACGTCAATAATACTCACATAAGAGGGTGCTAGATTTCGTGAGACCAGTCTCACTCGTACCATGATGATAAAGTAAAGTCTTAAGAGCATAGTCATAAAGTAAAGATAGGGATGACCAATAATCCATAGACTAAGTAAACCTCATAACTAAAAGAAAGCTTCCATAATGTAATGAGTCGACTCTAATAGATAAGAAGATAAAATTTGAGCTTAGCACCGATAGACTAGCTATGAGCGAGTGCGAGCACACATAAGTCTGATGAGATGAGATTAACAGGGTCTCAATACGTCTCCTAGTCATAGAACTATGTTGCCAACATAGGGGAACCTAGCTAGTGGAGGCCACCCACTAAACACGCTAGCAAGTTAGGATTCACCTTGGCCGGTGATTCCAACTCTTTTCAATGTGGGGGAGACACTGGATTTCATGTCTAGCTAACATGATCTATGTCGGTTACAGCTAAGTACAAGCATTCGGTTCACTACTGCCGGGAACCCCCCTTTACAATGTGGGGAAAATATCGACTTATTCACCTTAGCCGATGAATTTCTATTTTTGGTGTGGGGAAGACACAGAGCTTGGTTCTCTTTAATTGGTGAATCACACCTTTTCGGTTTTGGTAAGACACTGGATTCATGTAACTCGCATGATCTACTTCCGTCAAGGCTAAAAGAATTCTTTATGAGAGTGACAAAGAATAAGTAGCAAGTTCAATGTGAACAATAGAGAAAGGGAGTAGAATCATAAGTTCATAGTTAACTAAGTAAAGCAATAGCTTAATATACGTTAATCATTAGTTTTTGATAGACATAACAAGTTGGGGGTAGCCAATAATGGAGCGTGAATTATGTCCCAAGAACTATATATTATGAAATAATCAAATAAGGGGTATAGTCAATAAAGATTGGCTTATTAATGTCAGTTACCCAACAATTAGAAGAATGAAAAATCTAACTCATAGGTAGGTAGCCAATCATGTCCTTAGTCATGTGAATTGCTTACTCGATTCATTGTACGTATGCGACTGCAATGAATCATTACAATTGTAAGTGTAACATAAGATCAAAGTAGATCATTGAAATACAAAACAACCAAATAGAAGAAACTGAAAAAATAAACTTTGTTGATAAGGGCACTCCCGGCCTAGACAACAAAAATGAGAATCATTGTTTAAGTTGTTCAAAAATTATGTTCATTATTCAAAGGTATTATGTTCATATAGAAAACGAGTTGTGTGTCTTAACTGCATGAGAACATTTCATATTTATATCATAAATAATTATTAATGTTTTTATCTAGGGATAACGTTGAGACCGTTACTTGACACTTCGTTTAGGAAAGAGCTTTCCTTGTTCATGCATTCTCCGTATGTTTTATGTGCATACACCCATACTTAGTACAAGTGTGTACTAACCCCATATATTTTTACTACTTTATAGACGCAGGTTCTTAAGAAGGTTGAAGTCCGTCGAAACAGTTTGGAAAAGCGATCTCCAGACAATGGTAGGTCCTCTTGAGTTTGAGGATGCTACTCTTTACTATTCTAGCTTAGTTCATTACATTTAGCTAGTGACTATTTTCCCTAGTGTTTATTTCCAAGTATATTTCATTATTACGATCATTTCATTATTACGGTCATTTAGCTAGGCCAATTAGCGAACAATTATTATCATTATTACGATCATTTATTTCATTGTTTAATTTATTAAGAGATGGTTGTAAAAAGTTTGAGCTTGTAGAATATCACCCTTATACAAAACTATATGAAGTCTATGTATACTTCGCAAAGTATTAAGTGTTAAATTTTCCGCAAATTTAAAGGTAAGATTGTGATGAAATCTAAGAAGAGGCTTGTCTACGACCTCTGAGAGGGTAACGACGCTGGTCACAGTTCGGATTCAAGAATCCGGGTCGTGACAAACTTGGTATCAGAGCATGAGGTTAAATTACCCAGGATCTAAAGCTCAACACAACCACGTTGCGTAGTTTCTAACTTATGGTTTTAAAGCGCACTACAATCATGATTTAGAGACTGTGACGTTAGGAATCTTCCCTCCTTCTGATCTTTATTGTGTTATCTAGAGCGTTTACATTTTGTGTCATTCTAAGTATCTAACTCCCTTCTTGTGTAAACGTGTAGAAAATGAACACAAAAAGGAATGCCAATAGAAGGGTTGAAGAAGTAGCTGCTGGAGGTAATCAAGCTCCTCCTCAAGCCCCAGCCAATGAAGCTCAAGTGCCCGTTAACGTATTTGGAATGACAGATGAAAAGGTTAGGGCGGCACTGCTTCAGATGGCCCAAGCTATCACTGTGCAAGAGCAAGCAATAATGACTCAAGACAATAGAGAAGCTTCTCACAAAGAAAATCCACAGGTTAGCACTATGGCTAGTAGGTTGAGGGATTTTATAAGAATTAATCCTCCAGTCTACTATGAATCAAAAACTAATGAGGATCCTCAAGAGTTTGTGGATGAGGTTTATAAGATTTTGTGTGCTATGAGGGTGAATGAAGAAGAAAAGGCTGAGTTGGCTGCTTATCAACTCAAAGATGTGGATCAAGTGTGGCACGGGATGTGGGGATATGGTCGAAAACCTAGGGATGTCCCCGTCACTTGGGACGTTCTGAAAACTGCATTCCTGGAGATATTCATTCCTAGAGAACAAAGATAGGTTAAAGTCGAAGAATTCATCAACTTATGTCATGGAAGTATGACGGTTAGGGAATACTCTTTGAAGTTTGTTAAGGTTTCGAAATATGCTTCTTCCCTAGTGGCGAATAATAGGGATGAGATGAGAAGGTTTGTGATGGGTGTGTCGGAAGATTTGGAAGAGGAGTGTCGGGAAGCAATGTTGCATGAAAACATGGACCTTGGAAGGTTGTGTCCATGAACATTAAGTTGAGGAAACCCCTCGCAGAAAGAGAAGCCTAGAGAAAAAGAAGTCACAACCTTCGGATCAATCCGGTTTCAATCATTGTAAGAATTCATTTGGAGTTGGGGATAAGCCCATGTTCAAGAAAGGCCACAAATGCTCAGGTAACTTTACTACCTCAAAAAATACTAATGCCAAGAAGGGCAATGAAAAGAATAACCAGATTGACCGACAGGATTGTGGTAAGTGCGGTCGTGTGCATAAGGGTGAGTTCATGGTAGGTTTCACTGGTTGTTACGGATGCGTAAGAGTGGGCACGTGGTTAGGCACTGTCTGAACATGAAGAATCCGGACAAGGCAGACGCTCAGCCTCATCCAAATCCGAACGTAGGAGACGAACCACCTAAGAGGAATCGATTCTATGCGTTGAAAGGAAAAGAGGAACAAGAGAAGTCTGCGGATGTGGTTATTGGTAACTTGCTTGTCTTTTCTTTTCCTTTTTATGCATTACTAGATCAAGGATCTACCTTATCTTTCGTTACTCATTTAGTTGCTAGTAAATTTTAATTGCTTCCTGAAATTCTCTATGAGCAATTTTTATTGAGAACTCCTATATGGGATAGTGTTAGGGCCGAGAGGGTCTACTGAAATTTCCCCATTACTATTCTCGATAAAGTTACTCATGCTGACCTAATACAATTAACCATGCTAGATTTTTATATAATTTTGGTGATGGATTGGCTTCATAAATCCTATGCTACTGTCGATTGTCAAAATAGGGTTGTCAGTTTTAAGTTTCCCGATGAATTAGAGTTAAAATTGGAAGGGAGTGGTTCATATCCAACAAGCCAAATAGTTTCAAACCTTAAGTCTAATAAGATGTTATCTAAGGGATACTTGTGTCACTTAGTTAGAGTAAAAGACATAGAATAAGAAGTCCCTTCCATAGAATCTGTTTAGTAGTTGATGAGTTTCAAGATGTCTTTATGGAGAATTTACAAGGGATCCCTCCCGAACGTGAGATCGATTTCGGTGTTGACTTAGATCCCAACACCAAAACCATTTCAAGTCAACCACATAGAATGGCCCCAGCGGAACTTAAGGAGTTGCAGTTGCAGTTAAAAGATTTAATTGATAAGGGCTTCATCCAACCGAGCATATCCCCTTGGGGCTCTCCATTGTTATTTGTAAAGAAAATGGATGGACCTGATAGAATGTGTGTCGATTGGCAACTCAACAAAGTCACTATAAAGAACAAATATCATCTTTCCCGAATCAATGATCTTTTTGATAACTTCAAGGTTCAAGTTTCTTTTCTAAGATAGATCTTCGGTCGGGTTATCACCAATTAAGGGTAAAAGAAGAGGACGTTCCTAAGACTTCCTTCTGAACTAGATATGGCTATTACGAGTTCCTTATCATATCATTCGGTCTCACTAACGCACCAGCCGTATTTATGGACCTTATGAATATAGTTTTCCGTGAGTATCTTGATTCTTTTGTCATATACTCTAAGTCCAAAGAAGAGCATGAATAGCATTTGAGAATGACATTGCAAGTACTCAGAGAACACCAATTGTATGCGAAGTTTAGTAAGTGTGAGTTTTGGTTAAGGTCGGTGACTTTCCTTGGTCACTACTGGTGACCGATCAAGGTGTAGAAGTGGATCCAAAAAAGATAGAGGCGGTCAAGATTTGGCCTAGACCCCTTACCCCTACTAATATTCAAAGTTTCATGGGTTTAGCCAATTATTATCGATGGTTTGTGGAGGGTTTTTCCGCAATTCCTACTCCATTGATAGTGTTAACAAAGAAAAAAGCAAAGTTTGAGTGGTCTGAAAAATGTGAGAAGAGTTTTCAAGAACTCAAGGACCGACTCACATCGTCCCCGATCCTCAAGTTGTCGAGGAGTGGTGAAGGGTACGTGGTTTATCATAATGCATCTCGAGTATGTGTGGGATGTGTTCTTATGAAAGACGGTAAGCATACGCATCAAGACAATTGAAAATCCACGAGAAGAACAACCCTACACATGATCTTGAACTAGCCGCGGTTGTCTTTGTTTTGAATCTTTTGAGACACAATATATATGGTGTACATGTTGATGTATTTACTGACCATAAAAAGCTTCAATACGTTTTTATGCAAATGGAATTGAACCTTCGTCAGTGAAGATAGCTAGAATTTCTAAAATACTACGACATGAGTGTTCACTATCATCCGGGTAAGGCCAAAATAGTGGAAAAAGCATTGAGTCGATTAAGCATTGGCAGCGTGTCTCAGATCAATGATGAGAAGAAAGAGTTGGTTGAGGATGTACACCGATTGGCAAGTATAGGTGTACGGCTTGTGGATGCACCCGATGGGGGTGCTACGGTCCATTCAAGTTCTGAGTCTTCATTTTTTGTAGACGTTAAGTATAAGCAACATCTCGATCCAGTACTTATGGATTTAAAGGATTCGGTGTTCGACAAGATGAATGAATCTTTCTCCTTAGGAGGAGAAGGTGTAATTAGGTACCCAGGAAGTTTGTGCGTGCCAAATATTGATAGTTGAGGGCAAATATTATCGCAGAGTCTCATGGATCTAAGTATTCGATCCACCCAGGTTCCACTAAGATGTATCATGATCTGAAAGAGATTTATTAGTGGGAAGGTATGAAGCGAAACATCTCTTAGTTCGTATAAGAGTGTCCCAATTGCCAACAAGTTAAGGTCGAACACCTTAATCCTGAGGGTCTTACTCAATAAATTGAGATTCCAACGTGGAAGTGGGAGGCCTATAACATGGATTTCGTGGTTGGTTTGCTGAGGACCAGAAACATACACTATTCCATTTGGGTCATTGTTGACTGAATGACCAAATCAGCACACTTCATTCCCGTGAAGTCCACTTATCGAGCCGAAGACTACGCCAAACTTGACATTGATGAGATCGTGAGGTGGCATGGGATTCCTTTGTCTATCATCTCGGACAGAGGAGCCCAATTCACTTTACATTTTTTGAGATCTTCTCAAAAGAGTTTGGGTACACAAGTGAAGTTTAGTACCGCATTCCACCCTCGATCACATGGACAAGCAGAACGCACTATCCAAACCCTTGAAGACATGTTAAGAGCGTGTGTCATGGATTTCAAGGGATGTTGGGACGATCATTTACCCATAATAGAGTTCTGGTATAATAATAACTACCATTCTAGTATTAGGATGGCACCTTTTGAAGCATTGCATTGTGGGAGATGTATATCCCCGATTGGATGGTTTGAAGTGGGAGAAATGGATATCCTTGGGCCCGAAATCATACATGAATCAATGGAAAAGGTAAGGACAATTCGAGATAGGTTAGCTACTGCCTATAGTCATCAAAAATCGTATTTAGATAACCGAAAGAGAGCTCTTGAATTTGAAGTAGGTGATCAAGTATACCTCAAGATAGCACCCATAAAAAGGGTGATGTATTTCGGTAAAAAGGGGAAATTAAGTCCGAGGTACATTGAATCGTATGAAATCTCGCAACGAGTAGGAAACGTTGCGCACGAACTAAAATTACCAAATGACTTAGCTTCTGTTCATCGAGTGTTTTACGTTTCGATGCTTAAGAAGTGCCTAGGCGATACCCAGTCCGTTCTACCCGTCGAAGGGTTAGGAGTCGATGAGAACATTTCTTACGAAGAGGTTTCCATTGAAATCTTAGATCGTCAAGTGAAGAGTTTGAGGAATAAGGAGGTTCTCACCATGAAAGTATTGTGGAGGATCCATCTTGTTGAGGTAGGGACATGGGAGGTGGAGGACGATATGAGATCTTGTTATCCTCACTTATTTAGTCTATAAGTTAAATAAACATTCTTTAAGTCCAATTTTGTAACCACAACTCTAAATCTTAGTGCATTAGGTGGTTTTTGGTGTTTTAAGTCCATAATTGTGTGTTTTATACTTGAACTATATGAGTTAATATGAGTTAATGCTTGCTTTCATGTTGTTGTTTTTGTATATCTTATTACGTGATTATGTGTTGCATGAGTGTGATGTGTATTAAGTTAAAGTAAAATTGAGAAGTAAGTTCCTCGATCTTAAATAAGAAGCTTCAGATAATCTTAGAGTATGTGCATCTCTACGAGTAAGTGGTGAATCATACATTCACAAAGATAAAAGTTCTAGTATGCTAAGGTGATTTCTAAAAATTTCCTCTTTTGTTTTAAAAAGATAAGTAGTGTAATTCGGGGACGAATTTTCCTAAGTGGGGGATAATGAAACATTTAGGAAAATTACACGTCTATTAAAGATCCCTATAGGTCCTTAAGAATGCGAATAGGGGGGACATAGGCATCCCGATGTCAAATATGGTAAAATATTAGGCGTAGTATAGAAAATTGGCTAAGGGGTGTTAGCCAATTTCTATAATAATATCCAAGTAGTCAAGACATGCTCCAAGCTTATTACAAGTTGTACCTGCAAAGAAGACCTAAGATAAAATAGTGATCTCTAATGCAATACTTAAGGTATGAGGCATCCAAGTGTCAATCCTAGATACCATAGCACATAAGCATTTAAAATGATCATGTAGAGTTAGCAGTGCCCAAGGACATAGTGAGGATCCTTGGAACAATAAGTGAATTGTTCCAAAGGAACCTTCCCAAAAGTTAGTTAGGACAATGCAAGAAACACATGGGATTGCACATGGGCAAGGAACGTCCGAGGGGACCACCCTAACCGAATTGGTTAGGGCGGTTGAGGGGACCATGCACGTGCGGGTCCAACCGCGTGGGACCAGCCCATCTAACCAACCGTAGGCCATAACCAACTAACTTAACTACCAAACCACCCCTATACCTACCTAGTATGGACAGCTAAGACACTCAACAACCTAGGACCTTGTCGGGTGATACATACTGAGTGTAACTAAGTTAGGGACAACCTAGTACCTAACCTAGGATGGTCCAAATGGTTGACTTTAGCCCTAACAACCTAGGGGTGTTTTTGTAATTACCCTAGACAACTAAATAAATTAATTTTGAAACTTAATTAATTAATATAAAAATACAAAACCTAAACTACAAGGAGACACCCTAAAAATCGGTTAAGTAAACAATTCCCTAAGTCTAGTCAATCTAGGAAGGGCGTTTTGGTAATTAACTGCCTAAGCTATTTTAGTTAAGTATATAAACTAAATTCACCTAATTTACAATCAGTTTTCAAAACAATTAGACTTAAAATCTGCTCACCATTAAAGCCAAAACGCAAGACAAGAATCGTGAGCTAACCTTAGAACGCTAAGCAAGGATCTTCAAGGCTTCTCGTGAAAGTTCATAGTGATCTTCGTAGATTAAATTCTAGAGAATGTTATTGGTTTTATCTGATGGAATCCTTTCTCCAAGAGGCTTTTCAAACGTTTTTACTTCAAGAATATTGAGACTAAAGTTGCATCATCGAATCGCATGTTCATCTCCCTAGTTCTCCCGATTTCCGGTTCTTGTTGTATAGTAGCACTATTCTCGTTGAATTTATGGCTGTATGTGGTGTTAACTGGTCTTATATGTGTGTTTAAGTAAATTACATTAAGTGTGAAATACACGTGATTAGATCCGCATGCTTGGGTGTTATTTACATGGACGTTGAATGATATATTACCTACTTTTGATCGAGAATATGAGTTGCTTAAGAGTTATTCGTTAATTGCATATATGTGTTAATTAAAGGATATATGCTGACTTGTTTAACATGTCATATCGCTATATTGTATCCATGAAATATCGAATTGGCTTGTTTTAATATCAGATATGATTTTGTGCCAAAAAAAGGGCTAGTACCAATAGATTCAAAAGATGCAAAGTAATCTCATTATCAATTCAATGAACTCATAACATAGGGTATGTCAATAAATGGGACAAGTCCCAACATACACTATTTACACAACTTGTAACGCCATAACTCTTACAGAGAAATCGATAACCATCATAAAGGATGATATAAGGTTAGTAAGTAACGTAAACAAGTTAATGTGCGGAAAGAGATAACTAAGAGTTAAGTTATAAGATTGACCTAATAAAGAGTGTTGGAAAGAAGTAAGACGAGTCTCAAGAACACTTAATCATTTCGTCAATAATACTTTCAATAAGAGGGTGCTAGAGTCCGTGAGACTAGTCTCACTTGAACCATGATGATAAAATAAAGTCGTAAGAGCATAATCATCAAGTAAAGATAGGGATGATCAGTTATCCATAGAATAAGTAAACCTCATAACTAGAAGCAAGCATCCATAATGTAATGAGTCAACTCTAAAAGATAAGAAGATAAAATTTGAGCTTAGCACCGATAGACTAGCTATGAGCTAGTGCGAGCACACGTAAGTCTCATGAGATGAGATCACCAGGGTCTTAGTATGCCTCCTAGTCATAGAACTATGTTGCCATCATAGGGTCACCTAACAAGTGGGGGGCACCCACTAAACACTCTAGCAAATTAGGATTCACCTTGGCCGGTGATTCCACCTCTTTTAGTTGTAGGGGAGACACCAAATTTCATGTCTAGCTAATATGATCTATGTCAGTTATCGCTCTGTACAAGCATTCGGTTCACTACTGTCATGAACCCCCCTTTACGATGTGGGGAAAACATCGACCGATTCACCTTAGCCAGTGAATCCCCTTTTTCAGTGTGGGGAAAACACAGAGCTTGGTTCACTTTAATCGGTGAATCACCACTTTTCGGTGTGGGAAAGACAATAGGCTTCATTTAGCTCGCATGATGTACTTCCGTCAACGCTAAAAGAATTCTGTAAGAGAGTGAGAAAGAATAAGAAGCAAGTTCAAAGTGAACGATCGAGCAAGGGTGTAGAATCATAAGTTCATAGTGAACTAAGTAAAGTAAGAGCTTCATAAACATTAATCATTAGTGTTTGATAGACATAAAAAGTTGGGGTAGACAATAACGGAGCGTGAATTATGTCCCAAGAACGGTATATTATGAAATAATCAAATAAGGGTCATAGACAATAAAGGTTGGCTTATTAATGTAAGTTACCCAACAAGAAGAAGAACAAAAAATCTAAATCATAGGTAGGTAGCCAATTGTGTGCTTAGTCTTGTGAATTGCTTACTCTATTCATTATAGGAATGGGACTATAATGAATCATTTCACTTGAAAGTGAAACGTAAGATCAAAGGAGATAATTGAACTACACAACAAAAAGATAGAAGAAACTAAAAAATAAACTAAGTGTGGATAAGGGCACTCTCGGCCTAGACAACAAAAATAAGAATCATCATTTAAGTTTTTCTAAAATTATGTTCATGATTCCAAGGTATTATGTTCATATACAAAATGAGTTGTGTGCCTTAATTGCATGAGAACGTGCCATATTTATATCATAAATAATTATTAATGTTTTTAGCAAGGGATAACGTTGAGACCATAATTTGACACTTTATTTAGGAAAGAGATTTCCTTGTTCATGCATTGTCCCTTATGTGTTATGTTTATACACCCATACTTAGTACAAGTGTGTACTAACCCCATATATTTTTACTATTTTATAGACGCAGGTTCTTAAGAAGGTTGAAGTCCGTTGAAGCAGTTTGGAAAAGTGATCTCCAACTTTTGGTAGGTCCTCTTGAGTTCGAGGATGCTACGTTTATTATTCTAGCTTAGTTCATTAGATATAACAAGTGACTACTGTCCCTAGTGTTTCTTTCAATGTATTTATTTCAAATCGTTGTAATAAGTCCAATTGGCGAATATTATTATTATTATTATTATTATTATTATTATTATTATTATTATTATTATTATTATTATTACAATCATTTATTTCATTGTTTAATCTATTGATAGATGGTTGTAAAGTTTGAGCTAGTAGAATATCACTCTTATACAAAACTATATGAAGTCTATGTATACTTCGATAAGTATTAAGTGTTAAATTTTCCGCAAATTTAAATGTATAGTTGTGATGAATGCAAAGAAGAGGCTTGTCTGCGACCTCTGAGAGGTTAACGACGCCGGTCGCGGTTCGGATTCCAGAATCCGGGTCGAGATAAATAGGGACATAGCCGAGTTTGTGGCTAAGTGTCAAATTGTCAACAATTCAAGGCCGAACTTGCAGGGTCAGGAGGCTTGACTCAAGGTATAAAGATTCCCATTGGAAGTTGGAAGATGCCAATATGGACTTTGTTCTGAGCATGTCTTGTACTCTTAGGCAACATGATTCTAATTGGGTAATTATTTATAGGATGACCATGTCAGCCCATTTTTTTCGTGTCAAGACTACTTATTCGGCGTAAGAATATGCTAAATTGTACATTGAGGAGATTTTATCATGAAGTACCCTTGTCTATCATCTCGGATAGGTGTACTCAATTTACTTCTAATTTTTGCAAGGCAGTACAAAATGGACTTTGTACCAATGTGAAACTTAGTATAGCATTCCACCCACAAATGGATGATTTAGCAGAATGAATCCTCCAAACCCTAGAAGATATGTAGAGGTCATCTGTCATTGACTTCAAGGGTAATTAGGATGAATATACACCATTGATTGAATTTTCCTACAATAATAGCTATCGCTCAAGTATTTCCATGGCTCCATTTGAGGCTCTTTATGGGAGAAGATTTTGGTCTCTGATTGGCTGGTTTGAGGTAGGTTAGTTTGCTGTAATACGTCCCAAAGTAGTTTATAAGGTCTTCGAGAAAGTCCAAATCATAAGGTATAGATTGAAGACGGCCCAAAGTCGGCAATAATCCTATTCCGACAATAGAAAGAGGGATATGGAATTTATTGTAGGTGACTTGGTCTATTTGAAGATATCACCCATGAAAGGGGTGATGAGGTTTGAGAGAAACATAGTTCCCGGTATGTGGGTTGTAAGGTCCCAAAAATGACTTAAGTGAAGCTAGAGCCTAAAGTGGTTTCATGATGATCTAAGGTCCTAAATTGGTCTATAATGAGGATTAGAAACAGTAGGTAAAACTTTAAGTGCATTGGAAGTCAAATGTAAAGGGACGACCAAGACGTTCAATTACTAAGTCACCTAAGTGCATCATATGTGGTTTTCTATGTTTGTGTGTGATTCATGAGATTATATGGTCCTTAATTGAGTTAATATGGTTTGTAAAGTCAGTGCGTCAAGTTTCGTGAAGTTTGGAGGTCAAACGTGAAAGAACGTTCATGACGTTAGAAAGATGTGCTTTGAGATGACCTTGTGTGTCTAAGTATGTTTCGTCGAGTTTTACGTGTTTGTTTTGAAAGAAACTCATGTGGTAAGTCCTATACTCGTAGACGAACAGATTTGGAGTTGAAACATCCGGGTACGACTCCACATAGGAAACTCAAAGGAACCCTAATATAGGACCCCAATATTTGAGTTCAACACTGCCAGGCAGTGGAAATCGACGATCCAAATGACGGACCGTCGACCAGGAAATGGACCGTCGATGGGTCACGTTGATGGAGACATTTGTCCTTCAGGTTGAAAACTTGCATATGCAACCCACGAGACCCAATCGACTGGACATGGCCTGACCAACAGTCCGTTGATGGTCACGTCGATGGGTGCCTGTTTTTCTACCACCTTTCTGTTTAGTTGAGGGGTGAATTTGTAAATTCACCCCACACCTCTATAAGTCATTGGACGATCGTTTGGAGTGTTTATGGGTATTTTAAAAGTATATAAGTCATTAAACTCTCATTATAACCCTAACACCTAAATCAAAACCCCTTCCCTCCTAAATTTTCTTCAAAAACTTCCATGTGAGTTCAAGGTGAAGATGAAGCTTGAAGATGGGTCTTCAATGGAGTTTCTTCATCAATTGGAATTGGGTTCATCAAATAAGGTATGACAGTTCTTCATCTAAGGTTTGCTATCAAATTAGAGCCAATTTCAAAGATATTTTCAAAGTGATGTAAAAAAGATGAAAAGTCCAATTTCTACTCTAAATCATAGGTTCTTGAATGAAAGGTTTTCAAGAGTTAAGATATGATGTTATTTATGTTAAATTTATGTTTTCCATTGAAATTCTCCATGAACCCATGATCTTCTCAATTCCCTATATTTTCACTAAAATATGGGTGAATTAACAATGTTTTGAGATTGATGATTTCATGTGTAGATTGCTATGGTCTTTTGAATGATATATATGTTATTCATGAATGATGTATAGGCTGTTTCAATTTGATTAATTTAGTAATGAATACTCTTAGATCTTTTGACTATTAGGCTTATTGATTTGATATGAACTTAATGCTTATAGATTCTAGTGTAGTTTCTTTTGAACTTTCTAAGGATGTAAGAATTGTATTCAATTGTTATCAAATTGGTATCGGATTGTTGAATCAATATTTAATTGGGTTAGATTTAATTGATTTCTATAATTGTGCATTGAATTGGTGGTCATGTCCATGGGTAAGGGCCTTATGATGTTGAATTTGGTGATTTGGTATTGGATTGAGATTTTGATGATGAAGTGGTCGTACTTTTCCCTATTTATCCTTATTCAATTTTAATTATGCTTCAATTAGGTTATGATTGGTTTGGTCCACCTTTGGGGGCTGTGCAATATGAATTGACGTGGCCTTGTCGGCACTATTTGAACTTATATGGCTATTTGTGTAGTTGATTTTGTGAATTATGATTATATCTACCGACATGTGAAATAATGTGAAAGTATGTGTTCTTTTATTGATGTTATTTAGGTGCTTATGTTAGACTTAGTTCTATATGTGTGTGTAGTCTTAGAGTTCATATATGGTTGTTCCTAACATGGCTATAGGAGTTTATAATAGTCATATTGATGATGTTAAGGCAATAAATAAGTTGACTAAATAAGGTTAAGGATCATTCCTAAGTGTCTAAATAAAGATAGGCCATATGTTTAAATGGAAGTATGTTGTGTCTTGTTTAGGTAGACTTGTGTTCCTTACTTAATGCTTATATGAATATGTGATATCTTGACTTAGGAACCAAAAGGGGTCTTAGTCTTGAATAAATGAATATAGGTGAGACCTTGAATGATGATAAGAAGGTCATTTATGCGGAACCTTGATCCAAGTTGTAAGGTTATGAATCGTGAAGTAGTTAGTCGTAACGGTATACTTCATGTACTGAGTGATGGACTTATGGTTGATTAGCTGGAACGACATCATATCATACTTTATGAAAGTCGAGATGAGCTTCTTGTCGCCATAGTAAGATAGCCCTAAAGGACCTTGCTTTGGTAGGGTAAATGTAAATGGGTCACGAACTTGATATGGGACCCCTTTATATGAACCTTAATGTGAATTGATCTATGAGAACTAAGGCTAGCACCGTGTGAATATTGTAAGGGAAAGTAGTTCTAGTTAAGTATAAGACTAGAATGCAAAGTATGCCATTCATATTCCTTAACCATGCGCCTACATGGGATGTCCATGTTCTACCATTGGCAAGTAAAACACCTCGTCGGAGTAGGATAGAACTCCGAATCCATGCTTTGCTACCATGTTCTATGTCGGTTATTGCCTATTCTCATCATACGTGACATCCACTAGCATTAGAGAAGTTCCATGAAGTTTAGGTGGTGGTATGGGGCGCTACTTAGACATTGCACAATATGCTTTGAAGGTGTTAATAAGAGTCCCTAGGTCTTCTTTAAGACCATTATGTCAATGTCCTTATGTGATGAAGGTCTCTTAAATGAACTTAGTAATGTAATGACTTAAGGTAGGAAAGCATGTGAAGTGTATAAGTTCCTTTCTAGATTAATTAAGGTTCGTCTAGTTAAGGTGTGAAGGGGACAAGGGAATGATCACTTCATTTCTTACTTGGATAAGTCTTAATAAAGATTCTAGTTAGTTAATTTGTTTGACTATGTGGACATGATCCTTATTTAGGTAAGTCTTAAGGACTATTTAGGTGACCTTGAAGAGGTCAATCATGGATATTATCTTCTTGAGTTACTTTAGTAGGTGTTTAGATAACCTTTGAAGGAGAATGTTATGTTTGGTGTAATCTATCGTATTAAGTAAGAATGATCATATCCTAGGTAGTCTATGGAATCAATTGTGTGTGTGTGATAGGTATTGAATGGGGGGTCTCTCCACACTCACCCAAGTGAACCTTGGAATCACCTTTTGTAGGAGGATCTTATGTTTTGTATATTGATGTATTGTAGGTGTGTATGTGTCTCATTATGAGTAATCTTAAGGATCGTTTAGGCATATCTAGAGAAGATGTATGGCAGGTATATCTTTGTGTGACTTAAGTAAATCTTAAGATAGCATTAGTGAGGAGACGACATGCCAAATGATGTCATACGTGAAGCTAGGGGGCTTCACTGTATAGTGAAGGGGACTTCCCTGTAACAGTGAAGTACTTACTGTAATGTGTTCTAAAAATATTGATAATTGCTTAAATGATTTTCTTATGTATTTCTAATGTTATAATGTTGTTCTTATGATTATATCATGATGTTTAAACCGAAATTCATGAAAAGCATATTATTAGCTAAATGTCCCTTTTTCATGGTTTTTGCATGGCTTCCATACTTAGTAAATCTAATGTGATAACCCCTTCTTTACCTTTTTGGCTAAAGTTTAAGGAATTGGATGTCTCGATGTACCATGGATGACGGATAGGTTTCTAAGAGTTGAAGATGAAGTATTGGTTAGTCCTCATCGACTCGAGGAGAATATCTACATGTTCGGTTATGACTTAATGTTTAAGTCTTTGTGTTTATTTCTTGTATGGTATTAGTCCCAAGTCTTGTATACTCTATGTTTAGATGGTTCAAAGGTTGTAAAGGTTTTAAAGTTTTAAATGAAGTCTTCCACTTATATAGTTTATCTAAAGAAAGTTTTTAATTCTTGCGCATTTTTAGTATGTTATTATGCGATGAACGATACGATAGGCTTATATGAGACCTCCGTGAGGTCAAATACGCCTGTCGCAATCAAAGATTTGGGAGAGTCGTAGTTGTGTCATGAACCACATAAAATAGAATCTTGTTTAATATGTGAATGACGCCACATTGTAAATAGGAGACTATTTGGTGCTAGGAAAAGTTTCACTTCTTCATTCATCTAATCGTGCCTAAGAGCCTTGTCTACGGTGTCTTTCCTTTGTCTTCCCCTATGTGTTGGTCATGTGAGTGTGACCTTATGAAAATTGGGTTTAGGGAGAGAAAAGATGAGGTATGGCTTGTCAGGTGAGGTGTGAAAGATGGTGTTGATGACCTAGAATCGGTTTAGTTACCTTTTAAAAGGTAGTGAAGTTGAAAAGAATGGTACGGTATAGAGTTGGAATGTGAAAGAGTAACGGTGAGTTACTTTTAGTAAGGGGGATGTAATGGATAGATGGTTGAACCTTGAGAGAAATTAGTTTCATGAATTAGATTTTGGGTTAAAAAGAAATAGTAAGGTTTGAGGTGCCTTGAGAGTTCCTTGAGGTAGCTGTTATGTTGACCTTAGAATGGGGTTCTCTTAAGTGGGGGAGTATGGTGAAGATTATTGTTATTGGGGGTGATTTACCCTTAAATTTTCGTATGTGGTTATTAAATCCTAAAACAAAGAGTTCTTGGTGACTTGATGTGTATAGGAGTCTTATGTAGAAGATGAGTTCCTAGATTTTTCCTTATGATATGCATGTTTGGTTGAAATTAAATTTCGTTAACCTATTGTATTGTGTGTATTATGAAGCCATGATCATGTTTTAAAAGATGTTTATATGATGTTACCTTGCATATTAGCATATCTTTATCATGAATTGCCTAGAAATTACATTTTTAAAAAAGTTGGCTCAAATCACTGTTTTGCACACTGCCAGTTCACTGTAAAGTTTTTTAAAATTTGATTATTTGAATCTTTGGTGTAAAATTGTTTTAGTGTGGTTAGAACTGAGGTATATGAGTATGATATTGAATATAAAATGAGTTTTTGCTATTGGGAATGAAGCATGTGAGTTTTATGGCATTATAAGTTATAGAATATAATCTAGTTCTTATTGTGTTGTGAATCTCTTAATTATGTGAAATTGATGTTTTCTTCTTGAAAGCGTGTTATGCGGAATGGTCATGAGTTGCAAATTTAATCCTTACTCTTGGAAGTGTTCGGAGAGTGACAAGTGTCATTCGAGGATGAATATTGTCTAAGTGGGGGAGATTGAAAGGTCCCAAAAATGATTTAGGTAAAGCTAGAGCCTAACGTGGTTGTCATGATGATATAAGGTACTAAATTGGTCTATTATTTGGATTAGAGGTAGTAGCTAAAAGTTTTGTTGCATTGGAAGTCAAACTTTAAGGGACGACCGAGACATTCGATGACTAAGTCACCTAAGTGCCTCATATGTGGTTTTATGTGTTTATTTGTGATGCATGAGCTTATATTATCCTTAATTGAGTTTATATGGTGTATAAAGTTAGTGTGTCAAGTTTCATGAAGTTTGGAGGTCAAACGTCATGACGTTCGAAAGATGTGCTTTGAGATGACCTTGTGTGTCTAAGTATGTTTCGTCATGTTTTACGTGTTCGTTTTGGATGAAACTCATGTACTTGTGGAAGAACATATTTGGGGTAGAAACGTCCGGGTATGACTCCACATAGGACCCCAAACGGGCTCTAAGGGAGGACCCCAACATTGAAATACAACACTGCCAGGCAGTGGCAATCGACGACCCAAACGATGGACGGTCAACCAGGAAACGCCCCGTCGATGGGTCATGTCGATGGAGCCATTTGTCCTGTGGGTTGAGGAATTGGAGGTGCAACCCACGAGACCCCATCGATAGGACATGGCCTGACCAACGGTCCATCGATGGTCATGTCGATGGTTGCCTATTTTTCTTCCAACTTTTTGTAAAGTTGAGGGGTGAATTTGTAAATTCACCCCACGCCTCTATAAATCATTGGAAGATGTTTTTGAGTGTTCATGGGTATTTTAAGAGTATATAATTCATTAAACTCTCAATATAACCCTAACACCTAAATCAAAACCCCTTCCCTCCTAAAGTTTCTTCAAACACTTCCATGTGAGTTCAAGGTGAATATGAAGCTTGAAGATGGGTCTTCAATGGAGTTTCTTCATCAATTGAAATTATTTTCTTCAAATAAGGTATGGGAGTTCTTCATCTAAGGTTTTCTATCACATTAGAGCCAATTTCAAAGATGTTTTCAAAGTGATTTCAAAAAGATGAAAAGTCCAATTTCTACTCTAAATCATGGGTTCTTGCATGAAAGGTTTTCAAACATTAATATATGATGTTATTAATGTTAAATTGATGTTTTCCAATGAAATTCTCCATTAACCCATGATCTTCTAAATTCTCTAAATTTTCACTAAAATATGGGTGAATCGACTATGTTTTGAGATTGATGATTTCATGTGTACATTGAAATGGGCTTTTGAATGATGTATAGGTTATGCATGAATGATGTATAGTCTGTTTCAATTTTATTAATTGAGTAATGGATACTCTTAGATCTTTTGACTATTAGGCTTATTGAATTGATATAAACTTAATGCTTATAGATTCTAGTGTAGTTTCTCATGGGCTTTCTGTTGATGTAAGAATTGTATTCAATTGTTATCAAATTGGTATTTGATTGTATAATCTATATTGAATTAGGTTATATTTCATTAATTTCTATAATGGTGCATTGAATTGGTGTTCAAGGCCATGGGTAAGGGCCTTATGTTGTTTAATTTGGTAATTTGGTAGGATTAAGGTGTTGATGATGAAGTGGTGGTACTCTGCCCTATTTCTCCTTATTCAATTTTAATTATGCTTCAATTAGGTTATGATTGGTTTGGTCTAACTTTGGGGGCTGTGCTATGTGAATTGATGTGGCCTTTTCGGAATTACTTTAAGTATATTAATGATCATGGCCTTGTCAGCACTATTTAAACTTATATGGCTATTTGTGTAATTGATTTTGTGAATTATGATTATATCTACCGACATGTGAAATAATGTGAAAGTATGTGTTCTTCTATTGATGTTATTTAGGTGATTATGTTAGACTAAGAGCTATATGTGTGTAGTCTTAGAGTTTATATGTGGTTGTTCCTAACTTGGCTATAGGAGTTTATAATAGTTGTATTGATGATGTTAAGTCAATAAATAGGTTGACTAAATAAGGTTACGGATCATTCCTAAGTGTCTAAAGAAAGATAGGCCATATGTTTAAAATGGAAGTATGCTGTGTCTTGTTTAGGTAGACTTGTGTTCCTTACTTGATGCTTATATGAATATGTGATATCTTGACTTAGGAACCAAAAATGGTCTTAGTCTTTAATTAATGAATATAGGTGAGACCTTGAATGATGATAAGAAGGTCATTTATGCGGAACCTTGAACCTAGTGGTAAGGTTATGAATCGTGAAGTAGTTAGCCGTAACGGTATCCTTCATGTAATGAGTGATGGATTTAAGGTTGATTGGATGGAACGACATCATTACTTTAGGAAAGTCGCGATGAGCTTCTTGTCGACATAGTAAGATAGACCTAATGGACCTTGCTTTGGTAGGGTAAACGTAAATGGGTCACAAAATTGATATGTGACCCCTTTATATGAACCTTAATGAGAATTGATCTATGAGAATTAAGGCTAGCACCGAGTGAATATTTTAAGGGAAAGTAGTTGTAGTTAAGTATAAGAATAGAATCCAAAGTATGCCATTCATATTCCTTAACCATGTGCCTTCATGGGATGTCCATGTTCTACCTTTGGCAAGTAGAAAACCTCATCGGAGTAGGATAGAACTCCGAATTCCATGCTTTGCTACCATGGTCTATGTCGGTTATTGCCTATGCTCATCATACGGGACACCCACTAGCATTAGAGAAGTTCTATGAAGTTTAGGTGGTGGTATGGGACGGTACTTAGACATTGCACAACAGGCTTTGAATGTGTTAGTAAGAGTCCCTAGGTCTTCTTTAATACCATTATGTGAATGTCCTTATGTGATGAAGGTCTCTTAAATGAATTTAGTAATGTAACGACTTAAGGTAGGAAAGCATGCTAAGTGTATAAGTTCCTTTCTAGATTAATTAAGGGTCGTCTAGTTAAGGTGTGAAGGGGGCAAGGGAATGGTCACTTTATTTCTTACTTAGATAATTCTTAATAAAGATTCTAGTTAGTTAATATGTTTGACTATGTGGACATGATCCTTACTTAGGTAAGTATTAATGACTAATTAGGTAACCTTGAAGAGGTCAATCATGGACGTTATCTTCTTGAGTTACTTTAGTAGGTCTTTGGATAACCATTAAAGGAGAATGTCATGTTTGGTGTATACTATCGTATTAAGTAATAATGATTATATCCTAGGTAGTCAATGGGATCCATTGTCTGTGTGTGATAGGGATTGTATGGGTGGTCGCACCACACTCACCCAAGTGAACCTTGGAATCACCTTTGGTAGGATGATCTTATGTTTTGTATGTTGATGTATTGTAGGTGTGTATGGTCTCATTATGAGTATTCTTATGGATCGTTTAGGGACATTTATAGAGGGTGTATGGTCGGTCTATATTTGTGTGACATAAGTGAATCTTAGGATTGCTTTATTAAGGAGACGACATGCAAAAGGATGTTATACGTGAAGCTAGGGGGCTTAACTGTAACAGTGAAGTACTTACTGTAATTTGTTCTAAAAATTTTGATAATTGCTTAAATGATTTTCTTATGTATTTCTAATGTGATAATGTTGTTCTTATTATTATATCATGATGTTTAAGAAATTCATGAAAAGCATATTATTAACTAAATGTCCCTTTTTCATGGTTTTTGCATGGCTTCCATACTTAGTACATCTAAAGCTATAACCCTTTCTTTACCTTTTTGGCTAAAGTGTAGGGAATTGGATGTCTCGATGTACCATGGATGACGGATAGGTTTCTAAGAGTTGAAGATGAAGTATTGGTTAGTCCTTATCGACTCGAGGACAATATCTACATCTTCGATTAAGACTTAATGTTTAAGTCCTTATGTTTATGTCTTGTATGGGATTAATCCCAATTCTTGTATACTCTAAATTTAGATGGTTCAAAGGTTTTAAAGTTTTAAATGAAGTCGTCCGCTTATATTGTTTATGTAAAGAACGTTTTTAATTCTTACGCATTTTTAGTATGTTATTATGCGATGAACGATACGATAAGCTTGTATGAGACCTCCGAGAGGTCGAATACGCCGGTCGCAATCCAAGATTGCACCCTAACTTCTAGGGTGTACTTTTGGGATGTGACATGGGCCATATTAGATTTTTCAATTCTTAGTAAGTGCTGCCTATGAAATGAAATAACCTATTGAGTGTGAGGAGATTACACTTTTGCTCGATATTTATGTGAGTCAAAGAGTGTTTGCATATTGAGTTGATAGAAGTAGTTCCAATCTACTTGAGTTGCTTTGTCCAAGTTATGGGTTGATGGAAATTTTATACAGTAAGTGTGGTTCAAGTGATGAATAGTGCAATTTTGATTTGTGCACATTTTAAAAATGTTTAGGTTGTTTGGGATATCAATATACAGTTTCTAACTTAGTTTGGTTCCTTGGTCAACATTCGGGGATGAATGTTCTAAGGGGGGAGAAAATGTAACACCCGCTATGTCTAATGTCCTATACTAGAGCCTAAACCATAGTTTAACGGCCTAAGGAAGTATAAATGTGAGGTTAAGGTCCTAAATTAATTTTCCTAGCCCTAAAATAAGGTTTCAATACCTAAATATCAAGGTACGACAAGCTTAGGAACCTCACATGGGTTCAGGAAAGGACACAAGGGAGAGTCCAAAAACCTGTCAAAAAACAACTTATTTCACGAGGACCATTGACGACTCGTCAATGCGGACTCATCAATGGGCACTGCTCACTGCCCCAAACACAACTTAATGAAGGATAGTTAGATAATTAATTTATCACATAATTAAAACTTAAACACGATTATAATTAGTTAGATAGGTATATTAAAGGATATTAAAACAATAAAACAAGTCTTCCACCTTATACCTCCCAATAAAAAAAAAACGCCACTTTCCCTCTCTCACAACTTATCTTTCAAACCCACCATTCAACAACAAGGAAAGTCTAGCTAGGGCACTCTTGATTCATCATTTTCCCATAGAATTTGTCGGCTAACATATAAACAAGCTATGGGGATGTTGATTCTTGGATTAGTCTCTTCATGAAGCCCTTCAAAACTTCTATTTTTGAATTTGATATTTTTACCAAAAAGAAGGGTTTGTGATCTAACCATGGGTTTACTTTAAAATAATTTTCATTATGTTATATTATGAATATATTGGGATTATTGATGATTTCTATTGTGAAACTCTCTCAAGAACCCATGTGCACCCTATGACCCAATTTCATGAAGGTTCGTTAATGAATTGAGTAGATATGAACATTGTAAATTGTTATTGATGATTATCCACTTATATAACCGTGTTTTTCATGCCTATTGTGATGTGTATGGGTGTAATTGTGATACTTTATTCTTTATATTTAAAAGGGGGTAAAATTAAGGGTTTGTATATGTGTTGGAGAATGTTGTATATGAACTTCGGATTTGCTTGCAAAGTACATGGCCTATAAAAGGATGCAAGTAAGGTATAGTGGGATGGTTTCAACTCGCTTGAACCTTAACTATTATGTTTCATAAATTATGTAGAATGAGGCTAATCTATTGTGTTGATTGAAAGTATAGTTCTAATGAAAACACTATGATTTGTATTGTGAAAGTACTACTCACATATGGATGTTGATTCTAGGTTTAAAGTGTATTCTCACCAAATAAATATAAGAGCTTTATGTTAAATTGTATTGAATGGAGAATGAATACTTCTTCATACAAGTAGATACAATTAAAAAGACTAATAGTAGTAGATTTGGAAAGTATACTAAGTACCCAGAGGATATGTATAATGAGGAAAAGGCCCTTCCGTTAATGCAAGAGGATAGGTCATCCTATAGATAATAGAGTCTATAGAACCAATCTCCCTATATCTTAACTACGTGCACCTGTAGGACTTAGCTAATGGGTCCACATAGTAGCAAGTATGTAGGTTCTACCTTATCAAGTAGAACACCATTTTTCGTTGTGGGGCTTTATGACACCGGATTCCATGCAAGATCTCATGGTCTATTTCGGTTATGGTTGATCTTCCTTAAATAATAAAGTAATGAATGAAGTATGAACTAGTCTATGATATCATAATAGGTTTAGTTGTAGAAGTGGGGGTATGGAACTTCACTTGTACATTGCACTAGTATGTTTAAAAGCGTATTGTATGTGGTTCATTGTAGTTATTAAATTACATAAGAACTTGTATGTTGAACGGATAATGGCTGTGATGAACATATCCCTATATTCAAATGTTGTTCACGATGCATGTGGTTCACGATGCATGTGATTGACTTATGATTATGGTATGTGGTGGAATGTAAAACTAATGTGTGTTGCCAAGGTGGTTCTAAGGGATATTTGTAAGGTTGGTATTATGGGATGCTAACTTTACATTGCACAAGTGGAGTTTAAGAACTTCTAAAGTCATGATTTCATTGTAGTTTTAACATTATTGGGGTATTGCCTTATGTATTATGTTGGTGATGTAAATAGCTTTAAAAACCTCATAAATGCCTATTTTTAATATAAATGTCCTTTTCTCATGTTTTAAAGGTTTTATGCATTTCTCATTACTTAGTGCATTAATTGTACTAATGCCTTTCTCTTTTTTCTATTATGAGAATAGGTTCCGGCTAAGTGGTTTGCTTCTATATCCTTGAAGAAAGCTTGGACTTCTTATCTCAAAGAATTGTTGTAGGTCCTTAAATATCCGAGGACTAATGCATTTGATGCCACCCTATGATTTCCCTGTTGATGTAATTGATTTAGAAGTCTTTTATGTACTTTCTTTCTATAAGACTATTGTGTCCAAAGGGCTAAGGACCCTATTTGAATACTTTAAGTTGAATTTGTATTAGAAGGTGGTGTATGTGTGACAATGGTATTAGATTCCTACTTTTTTGTTTTATGAAAATGAAGTTTGAACTTCTATTGTAAATGTTTTCAATTTTCCACATTATTTCGAGTTCATTATGCTACGAAGATTATGCTAATGGCTTGTTTAAGACCTCTTCGAGGTCGAATACGCTGGTAACGACTAGGGGTTCTCTTGGGTCATTACATCTCATGTCTCGACTACCTTAACGTAGGAATATATAATAGACCCTGATAGCGAAGCACACCATCTCCCCTTTTGAAGAAAAGTTCAACTCTTTGTTGGTGTATTGCACTCTTAATTTAAGGCAACATCGAATCACTATCTTGCCTTTCATTAACCTCCACTACAAATGAAGATTATGACCCATTCTGAACCGTTACCACCACAATCGTATTTTCTTATAATATGAAGTCCTAGATGAGCAAATTTGTGAACATCTCTCACTAGATCTATTATTTCTTCCTCAACATGTGCTACACTACCAATATATTGTCTGCTAAGGTCATATGCTAGTACATTGGCCTTACCAGGATGGTAATGCACACTCATGTCATAATACGCAAGAACTAAAGCCATATCCTCTAACTAAGATTAAACTCTTTCTGGGTAGACGCCCAATGAAGGCTCTTATGGTCTGTGACCACATCTACATGAACCCCATACAAGTAGTGTCTCCAAATATTGATTGCAAACACCCCTGCTAGAAGCTCGAGGTCATGAGTGGAATAGCTCTTCTGATGTACCTTGACTTTTCTAGAACATAAGCTATAACCTTACTTTAGTGCATCACCACACAACCTAGGCCAATTCTAGATGCATCACAATAAATCACGTAACTGTCTGAACACTCTCGTGGAGTCAAAACATTAGTTGTAGTTAACCTAGTTTTGAATTTCGCAAAACTTTACTCACAATCATCCAAACACTTAAATAGGACTTTGTTCTGACTCAACTTGGTTAATGGAGACATTATGGATGAAAATCCTTCCATGACCTTCTGTAATAACCCGCTATACCCAACAAACATTTGATATATGTACTAGAGGTATGTTTTGGCAATTTTTCACTTGTTCTATTTTTTGGGAATCCACTCATATCTTTTCACTAGATATTGTATGCCGAAGAAAATCTATTGACTATAACAAGAACTCACATTTGTGAAGTTTTGCAAATAACTAGCGATTTTTCAGAGTTTGTAGAACAACTCTCAAATGACTCGCATGTTCTTCCTCATTCCTAGAGTAAATAAGGATATTATCAATAAAGACGATAATGAACAAGTCCATGTATCGCTTGAACATTTTGTTCATCAAATCCGCGAAAGTTGTAGGAGCATTGGTTAGTCGAAATGACAAAACTAAAAATTCATAATGACCATACAGAATTTAAAAAATTGTTTTCAGAATGTTACTATCTCTGACTTTGAGTTAATGATAGCCAGATATGAGGTTTATCGTTGAGAAATGACTAGCGTACTGAAGATGGTCAAATAAGTCATCAGTCCTTGGGATGGGATACTTATTCTTGATTGTGAATTTATCCAACTTCCTATAGTCAATGCACATTCTTAGGGAACCATCTTTCTTCTTTACAAACAATGGTGGTGAACCCCATGGGCAAATACTGGGTTTGATGAAGCCCTTATCTAGAAGGTCTTTAGATTGCTCCTTCAATTCCTTAAGCTTAGTTGGAGACATTCGGTAAGGATGAATAGAGATAGGTTGGGTATCTATAAAGAGATCAATTCCAAATTCAGTTTCCCTTTCTAGAGGAACAACAAGAAACACATCTGGAAACTCATTAACCACTGAACGGACTCAAGAGTTGGGGCTTTAGAGATTGAATCTTTAACCAGATCTAGATGATAGAGATAACCCTTAGAGATTATCTTTTTTGCCTTAAGATATGAAATGAATCAAGCCATAGGTACTAAGCCACTACCGTTAAATTCTTAGATTGGTTCTCTTAGAAATTGAAAACAAATAATCCTAGTTGTAGAATAGAGAAAGGCATTACATGAAAGTAACCAATCCATGCCTAGAATGACACTCCATTTCTAACCCTACAAGATTTGTTGGGGTGACTTTCTGAGAAACTGTGACAGGAAAGTTTCCATATATCGTCTAGCTATAATTGGGTCACTAACTAGAGTAGAGACTGAGAAGGGTTCTAAGAGAATTTCTAGACTAAAACTAAATTTACCTGTTATACAAGTATTTCAAAAGTAAAGAGTAGCCCCTAGGTCTAAAAAAGTATAAACATTGAGATCAAAGACTCTTAACGTACTAGTGACTACATCAGGAGAATTTTTGTGATCCTGGCGATCGTTAAGAGCATAGAGCTTTTCCTTGTGTTGTCTGCCATATATACCAAACGAGTTACCCTAAAGAGTCGGGCAATTTGTTTGTGTTGATGATGTTTTGTACTGATCACTACTATACTTCCTTGACCCAGTCTAGAAGGATTATCCATCAACTTGTGACCAGACAGACCACATCCAAAGCATCCTTCCTTTTTTGCAAGGAACTCACCAAGATAGTTCTTACCACTGTTAGAGAAAGTTTTATAGTTTTTTGTACCTGAAACACTTCCTTGAGACTTAGAGACTCAATCCCTACATTTCTGATCTTCTTTGAATTTAGAGGACAGACGACAAGCTGATAAAGGTGCCGGAGCTAAATATTTCAGTGAACCCTGCGAGTGATTTCCATAACCCAATTTCTGTTTGGAATACTCATAGTTTCTTGTTCTAGCTTTGTTGTTCTCCTTAGTATGTACCCTAATCTTATCACCCTCAATCAGCTGAGTATGAGTCCTGAGCCTTAATATGGTCACATTTTCCAGTAACATAGCATTTCATAACTCTATCTTCATCAAGTCCGTACCCACATATAGAAACTTATTCATCTAATACCTTGGATCAACAACAATTTGTGGAGATTACTTGGAGTGTGGGGTAATTTTGAGCCCATTCTCATGGATTTTCATACTACCTTACATTAAGTTAATGAATTCCTAAGCCTTTTCCTCTCTTTGCTCTCTTGAGAATAATCTATCAAGAAAAATCTGACCAAAGCAATCCCAAGTAATCGCGTCGCATCTGTACCCATATTCTCCTTCCACAAAGTATACTAGATATGAGCCACATCCTTGAGTTGTTAAGGTACTAACTCAACCCGATCATTCCAAGTAACAAACATCACTTCAAAAATCTTGTTGAACTCATAAATGAAGTTTTCGGTATCCTTACCAATCTGCAAACCTAAGAACTCTTGTTGATTCATCGTAACAAAATCTCGTACTCGAGCTGCAGCTGACCCAACATCAGCATCTATCAAAAATGCAACCTATTGATTGGTCTGGTTGGCCACACTCTGAGCCAACATCTGAATGGCATTTCAAAACACTACTTTCGAGACTTCTTATTCAAGGACTGGAGAAGTGTGTTTGCACACCTGGCATTCGCATTCATTGTGTTAGCTATAAGATGAGGCATGATCTAAAATGTAAAATATTGAGTTAGAACAAAATTAGATCATACCTTACCACGATAAGAGTAAAAAGAAAATTATGATTTTTCCTAAAAGGCTTTGTACCCTTTCTCTCGTTAGATATGGAGCACAATACAAACCCATTAAAAGTACTCTACCTAGTGCGTCTTTTTAGATATCCTAGGACACTTAAACATAATACTCTTATATCAAATTTGTCACACCCCGAGGGTACCCTTGATACGCGGTTGCAAGACATGAGATCATGAGTGACGCTAAGCTAATACTATTGGCACAATTATAAGCATACTAAAGATAAAATGATTATAAAATCGTGCCGAAGCTAAATCATAAGACATACTGAAAATGATGGGGAATACCTATATACTATTTGAATATAAGAGAGTTGAGAGTTTAAATATCAAAAAATCAAACTTTAAAACTAAAGCTAAAACAAACTATGTATGAAATAAGCCTCTAAACTGTTATGACGAGAGAGTACACCTTAGAAGTTAAGGCATTCTTGAAACGTCATACAACGTACTCGATCTCTCGGAGATCCTCCACAAGTCCTTAGAAATTGCTCATTGCGTAACATATATGGAATGTAGTGTAGAATTAAAACTTTTCACAACATATATAAAATCTCATTTATAGAAAACGATAGAAACACTAAGTCTCAAAGTAGCAAATTTAAACTCATGAACATCTTTGGGTCACAGCCCGTTCAACTATCGAAAATGAATTCACAGAGTCTATTATAACGTCTATAACTAGAAAATTTAAACATATTGGTGTCGTCGAATCAATAGAGGACATACCACAACTTTGTCTTGAATGAGTGCTAGTATACAAGCTTCACCTCGACCAACTCTTCTCAAACGCTACCTAATCCTTTAGAAGTAAACAAAATATGGAATTAGAACATTGTATGTACTAAGTAGGTGATATGCAATGAAATTGTGCTAGATAGAAATTTGTATGAAAAATTCCCTTTTGAGAAATCTTTATATAATAAGCATAAGAAACTCCTTTAACACCTAACATCGCATATAAGACATACTTCAAGTAACTCACATAATGGCATTATTCATACTTCAAATCAAATAGCATGTAACTCTCCTACCAAAGGTTATACTAAGATTTACTTACATAAGAAAAGAAGAGACTACCCATACACCCTTTCAAGCACACCTAAATAATCCTTAAGACTACCTAAGATAAGATTTTTACCTTTTTAATCATATACTCACCATCTAAGGTTACTATAAGATTCAGTTGAGTAAATCATGAAAAAACCGCTCATACACCCTGTTCAAGTCTACCGAAGCAACCTGAAAGCTACCGTAGATAGGGATCCTTTTCTTTACTTCATTAACTTTAGTCATGATAATTCTTTAAATAAACTAAGAGATATTACATCAATTAAAGACTTCATATAATGGACTTTTAAAGACCTAGGGAACCTACATGCTAGCATCATCAAAGCCTACTCGTGTCATGTCTAGAGGTGTCCTATTCCACTACCTAAACATTGTAGAACTTATCAAACACTAAAATGTATCCCACATGATGAGAATAGGCAATAACCTACATAGACCATACAAGCTAGGCATGGAATTCTGAGTGTACCCTACTCCGATGGAGGGTGTTCTACTTTTCAAGGAAAGAACTAAGACACAACCCATGTAGGCACATGGTTAAGGAATATCAAGGGCTTTTATGCACTATAGTCTTCCCCTCAAGTAGAGCTACATTGCACTCCAGTCTCCTTCTCAAGTAGATCTACAACCCATTACATATTCACTTGGTTCTAGCCTTTATTCTCATAGATTAAATTCAATAACATAAGGGTATATGAAAAGATATCATATCTTAGTCATTACCTCGTCATAATGCACCTACCAAAGATGGGTCCACTAGTTTTGCCATTCAATGGTATATAAGGATAGCTCATTCTTAACCTTCTTTCTATATAACTGGTTCCATATATTAGTCATGCTTAGGAGGGAACCATCTTAATTCTACAAATTATTGACTTTCATCCAACGTCCATCCATACATATACAAGAAAAATGTGCATAAACCTACTAAGTAAAGATATTGACATTAATATACTTAGCATGCATCAAGTAAAGGAACATAGTATACCTAACAAGACACACGTATCTTCTTCATATATATATTCAATGGTTTTCAAGTATCATATAGGAATAACCAGGTCAACCTATCAAGATACACTAGTAACACAACTATAGACATCATCGTAGTCTATCATGATTTCATATAGTCAATTAGGAGAGTTCAATTTCACACATACACATATATCACATAGTCCTTCATATTGTTCGTATTCAACTCATAACATGAAAATATCACTATTTATAAAGTAATGCCGACAAGGCCATGTTCAATACAATTCATAAAGTAATGTCGACGAGGCCACATTCATCACATTTATAGAACATAATCATCGCTACCATAAGTAAACCATACCAACCGACAAAATTCATATCTATACTACACAACATAAGGAGATAAATTCAACTTACCCTAATCCATCATCCACACCAACAATCCTTTAGCCATTCCAATAAATTAAATACATCAAGTATCTACTAGTAGACATAGTAACCAATTCAATCCAATCATAAAACTATACAATTGATCTATCAAGATACTCTATGAAAACCATCTCACTAAGGCAATCTATAAACAATTCTAACATAATAAATACATAACAATCTACATAAGAATCCAATACTATCAAGTCATGATCAAATCACCCATATTAGAGCCAAAATAGGAGTTTATGATTTGCATGGGTTCATAGGAATTTTAATCTAAAATCATTCAATTAACAACAATTATATAGTAAAAAAAAAATTCAAATCTTTTGATGCAAGAACCCATGGCTAGAAGTTGAAAATAAGAGAATTCATGTTTTGATCATCTTTGAAACCATTTGGAATTGGCTCCTTGAATAGAAGATGATCTAATGATGAATCACCATACCTAATATACAAGATTAGCCCACGAAATTGATGGAGAAAAATCTTGAAAATATGTCTTCTTCCTTGGAGATTCAAACCTTTATCAATGGATTTTTTGAGAAAGGAATAGAGAAGTTTTGTTTTTAGTTGAGGGGGTTTAAAAAGAGTCAATAACCGTCACTAAGTAATCCCCAAATTACCCAAAATTCCCCTGCACATTTTGGACATTTTAACCAATTCATATTTGACTTAAAAAATGATGCAATCAAAACTGGGAGGTTACTACGCGTCGCGGAGGCATCTCTAGTTCTTGGTTCTGGAAAATATCAGGACAGAGTGGTTCGTGTCGGCCCTGCGTTGCAGGGAAACTTTTTCCCATTCAGTGCCAGCTGCGACGCGCAGCCACTTTTATATCTTGGCTGACACAACAACTTGCATTGGCCATGTTTGGGTCCTCTTGGGGACCCTTAAACTGGTCCCCGGAGCGCCATTCTTTGAAGTTTCGACCCTTTACATGTCCGTATATATCTATAAACCATCGATGCTCAATTTCACTCTCAAACCATCCCTAAAAACATCAATACAAAACACCACCACACACTAGTTCAACTTCGACTAGTTTCCGGACGTCTTGGACGTTGTTCGATGTTTTAACTTTAAACACTTCCAAACATTATAAACTGACTATAAACACTATTATTAGCCATTTTAAGACCATAAAACATCATAACCAACATGTTAATCCCTAATTCAACATAGCTCATTTTGAGGGTGTGACATAAACTAACTAGAAATGTTGGGACATGCCCCAACTAGATCTGGGAAAACTAAAACTACGGATAAAAGCGATAAAAATAAACAGGTCACTAGTCCTCGAAGAATGAGGACTCACTACCGATACTACTTAAATGAAGATCGGGAACCAATCTATGCATGACCTGACTGCTCGGAACCTAAACTTACATCATGAGAAAAAGTGGCACAAATTATGTATCAGTAATTGAAAGGTACTGAGCATAAGGGATAGACTAAAGCTAAAATAATTAAATAAATAAACAAATAATAAAGCAAGAACCTAATCTAAACATGATATAGATATTGAATACAGACTAGCTGAATTCAATGACGAATTTATATCATGCGGAGATAGAATACTGACTGTACTGAAATGTTCTCAATGCAATAGGGTCTGACTGACCGATAGGATCTAATAATAATTGATAGTAAAATCACATGATCTAAATATGGAGTATGATGTATATGCCCCATCGAGAGGAACCAATAGACCTGTCCAAAGGTGTAGAGGCATGTTGGAATGATCACTAAAATAAGGCCCATATAGGGGACTTACAACCTATGTGGCTCGTAGTTTTGAGACTATTCGGGTACGTTTCACCCTAGTCCAACTTGGTATTACCCTAATCCCAATAAAATAAGTAATTAACACATTATGAGTTAATTTCTATGATATACTGGATAGCTCAAAACTTACATGCAAAACTTACAATGCACATTCATAAATGATAATGACATATTCAAAAACTGAGGCATGCATATCTAAAATAACTAAACTATCTTACCTAGCATGTGTAATTCAAGAACTAAAGAACTACATATCTAGGGTTGTGAAATTCATGCAATAAACTCAGTAATAACATGATAATCTGATTTGGAACATTTAGATAACTAATTCATGATAATCTGTTGAAGTTCTAGAAAACCCTAGGTCTAGTCATAATAAGGGAATCAAGAATCTAACGGAATTCAACGACGTAGAGGGCAAAAGGAATCCACTATTGATATCCCTCATACCTGGTGACGAATTCTATAGAGAGATCTTTTGACTTAGGGGCTGGAGCTGATGGTATCTTACGATATTCCTGAAGTAGAATTCTTAACTCCTTTCTTCTATTTACGTTCTAATTTCTCTATGTTTTGATTAATTATTTGACTTAGTTGAGTTCTAGTTATGTTTCCAGGCTTAAACTGACTAAAAACTCATAATTTAGGGTCTAAACGACGTAGTGTAGGGGTTAAACTAAACAGGAAAAGACCAAAAGACCCCTGAATTAATTGTTGTCTGATGAACGGGTGAATGAGACTGACGGGCTGTTAATTGAGTGACGGTCCGTTATTTCCGTGCATCGTTCCTCAATAAAGTTGGTTCATGCGAGTCTGATCCAAGGATGTGGACCACAATCCATTGTTTGACCTACAATCTGTGGGTCGGGTAGTTGGTCAACCCTTAGATGGATTTTTCTGAGACTTCTAGGTGGTGGGTTACAAGTTCAAACCACGGACCTGCACGACAGACAGAGGGTCCTTCTGCAGTCCATGGATGGTGTCGATGGATGCCACCTACTGCATCTGAAAGCTCCAATCTAGTCTTTTTCAGGTAGGCGGTGTTACACCAACTATTGTATATATTAGAAAACTTAAACAATCTACTAGTGCTATATACTGGAAACCTTAAACAATACATCTGTATTTACATGAAGTAAAAGTTAAAAAAAGCCCAACTACCCTACTATAAACTAATTGTTTGTTAATTTAAATAAAAAACTATTTTTTACATGGAAGTAAAAATTAAAAATATGAAATATATAATTTCCAGATTGAAAAACAAAACTAAATATTAAGAATAGAAAAGAAAGGCTTGTGTGGTTTTAATTTTTTAGTAAGCCTTGTGTCATTTTAAAACATAGTCACTTTTAGCCTTTTTCATTCTTCTTTGTCACAAAATCATCATCGTCGAGCTTATTCATTGACAGGTATTCAATAAATATATCACCCATCTCATGTTCGGCTAGGAGGAACTAAGACCCAACTTTTTCATTAGTAAATCATGAGAAGTACAAAGTAAGGGCTTACTAAGCAAATCTGCAAGTTGGTATGAAAATGGAAGAAAAGAAAGAGAATTCAAACTAGTGAGATATTATTGACGGATAAATTAACAATCTGAGTCAACATGTTTCGTCCACTCATGAAAGACAAGGTCTTTAGCAATAGGAACTTCTGCTTGTATATTTGAATGGAGAGAATTTGGTAGTGCGAGAGGCAAAGACAGGTCGGAAAGCAGATGAACTAACCACATTAGCGAGCAACAACCTTTCACATCGATCTGTACTCGGCATCAATGGATGAAAGGGGAAAAGGTTGTTTCTTTGAATTCTATGAAATACGACTGCCTGGAAGAAAAATTAATAAGAGGAACTTTGACAAATAGACACTATGAAATTGCTTAATTGATCTCCATAGCTATTGTTACATAATAAAAACTTGTAGCTACATGTTATAGGGAGGTTAGAGGTGAGGAAGAGAGGTAAATCGTATAAGTATATCGTTTAGATAATTGTATATTGTGCATATGTATGTGAATGTATGGCGAGGGAGATTGGGAGAGGGAGGAGAGAGGAGAGAGAGAGAGGTTAATTATATATGTTTCAATTAGATAATTATATATTATGCATATACATTTGTATATAAGGAAAGCGAGATTGGGAGAGGGAGGAGAGAGGCGAGCAAGAGAGCGAAGAGAGTGGGAAAGAGGTCAATTGTATATGTATATTATACATATGTGATTCTATATTCTAGCAAATTATACATATACAAACGTGGATAATTACACAAACTCAAATAAGCCCATTTAAGTAAATATAATGTTAGTCGCTAGTGGTAATTATATCAATCTATAGCTATGCTGAGTAATTAAGTTGTATAAGTTTGCTTAACCACGTAATTTTTCCCAATTCAAATCCACTAACAGAATTTTTAGAATCTTAGCAAGTAGCCCAATCAGAATCACAAAAGTCTAGGAGTTAAAAGAAGGTGAGGAATTGAGAAAAACCCCAAACCAGGATTCGAATGAAGATATCAAAGAACATGGTGTGGAGCTGCAAAGTGTGTTTGATGTGGGGACTGCATATATTGTCTATGGTGTTGGACCGAAAAAGAGATATCATGCGTTGTATGAGTTAAAAATTAATTTCCCAATCTGCCATCAATAAACATTGGGATCCAAAAAAGGAGAACCCATATTTGCTTGCAATTTTAGACTGGAATCCAGATAAGAAGAGCCAGGTTTGAGTCCAAAGCAATCATAATCAGATAACATTTCCGGAATAAACTTTCGTTGGATAAGGATCAATCCGTGAGGTTCTCGGATAACTTCAATGCCCAAAAAATAGTGTAATCACCTAGATCCTTGATCTTAAATTATAAATTAAGGAAAGATTTCAATACTTATATTTCTTCCAGATCATTACATGTGAAAAAAATATACTCCACATATACGACTAATACTACCTAAAAAGCATGTACACTTAAACTTGAATGTTGAATTACTATAATACCCTCAATTAAAAATACTCAATTTTATTATACTTATTGATTTAATTATATTAAAAGTAGATAACTTTTCACAATATAGAATTGTGATTTTTTCAAAGACTTATCACTTTTTTGACGTGTTGTACATTTTCGATGAGGTGTAACTTTTCCGAAGGGTTGTAATTTTTTAAAGGATTGTGACTTTTTCAAAGGGTTGTACCTTTTCATATGAGTTGTAACTTTTCCAAAGCCTTGTGGCTTTTCCTATGAGCAGTGACTTTTTCAAAAGGTTGTAACTTTTCTAATAACACACAATTAACACCTATTCAGACTACTATTTTTTTTACTATTAATAGAGGTGTTTCCTCTAACTTTACAAGTATGTTTTTTTTTAATGTTTCCATTGTTCTTCTTATACAAATCTTAATGGTTATTTAAAACAGTTGATTAAGTTCAAAACTCAACGAAATTTGAGGTACCGCATAACAAAGAGTTGGTGAATAAATTGTAGCAAATAATTCATCAATTCACACTCATAATTTTTATTTTTGTTTTCATGAGTTAACATTGACAAAAAATTGTGTGAAAGATAATAATAATAAACGAATACAAAAATAGTCATATGTTTTTCCACAGTTATTTGTTAAATTTTTTCATCTATATTCTTTTACCCTTGAAAAAAATTTATTTCTAATTTTGCTAAAACAATGGGAATCAACGTCGTCTATCGAATTATTAGTTTTGATGTTCAATCACCTATTTTGAAAATATATTATCACTTTTACTTATAATATAATAATATAGTCATGATAATAAATATTTTAATAGATATGTAAGAAAAAATGAACGGTGAAAATAAAGTGTTGATAGAAAGATATTTCAATCAAATGGAACACTATAGGGAGTAAAGCATTAACATATATTTTAGTCTTACTTCATTGACTATATATTGTTCCATATATTTTTTATTTTTTATATTTATATTAAGTATCAGTACGAAATTTTTTAAATTTGAAATTGCTGTTATGTTGTATTCACTAAAACTAGAATGAGAATAGTGATTCATGATAAAATAATCTTTAATCCAATTAAATATTCGATAAGTAACACTTTAAATTTGATTCATAAATTAATTTTTATATCATGATACAACTTCTATAAGATATTAGATACTATCATTAGACAAGAACTATATGATATATGCGACAAAAAAGGAGAAGGCTACAATTGTACAAAGATAAGGTACAAACTTAAACAAATGAAATGTTTCTCACCAAAGGTTATATTGTTTATATATAAACTCACTATGATAAACTTACTCAAATATTAATTGAGTACTTATAATTTTTTTAAAATACAGAGTACTCATATTTAGTAAAATATAGATTCCATATGAATATAAAATATTGAAATACTTATGGTAATCCTTATAGTATCATGCACATTCTAAAATTTATATATTAATATTTAAGAATTTTTTTTTATTAGATGGTGCTCTAGAAAAAAGACTATTGGTAACATTTTTTTGTATGGATATATATTTTTTAATTTTGTTGGTTAGATTTGTTTATAAATTGACTGAAGTAATATCAATAAAACTAAAGAAATGTCACTTTCTCCCCACATTTAAACTTCACATGAATTATGATAACAAAATATAGGTTACTCTATGAAATTATCTACTAATCATTTCAAATAATTTCCAATTTTCTTTCAAATATAATTATTTATTTAAGACATCAATTTTGTAATATTAATTCTATTTTACAACATTATTTACATTATGTACGATACACATGTGCAATGCATGTGCCGTGAAAGTAGTTTATATAAAAAAAAAGGGAATAATCATTCAGTGAGTGTTGAAAACCTTTGGAACTCAATGCAGTAGTTTGTCGTGTGTACCATTATCGCGACGCTTGTTTAAGGCCATATAAAGAATGTTTTTGGCGGCAAGCTTGAGTAGGATCAGATTAGAAACCTTCAATCATGTCGGAAACTTCATATAAACTTCTTCATCCAACACGTAATGTAAAAAAGCATTATATACATCTAATTGGTAATGACCCCACCCTTTATTAATTGCAATTGCAAAAACATGCCTTACTATATTAATATTCACAACTGGATTGAATGTTTCAGTAAAATCAACACCTTACTTTTAAACATCACCCCTAACAATCAACTGAGCTTTTAAGTCTTCCCGTAAAACTGTTAGAGTTGAGTTTTACCTTATAAACCCATTTATTGGGTAAGACTTCTTTCCTGGTGGCAATGATACGACTTCTCAGATGTCATTGATAATATGAACATATAATTTTCTTTTCATAGCATTATGCATATCTTGATATAAAATGTCTTGGGAAAACTAGTAGGTTCTTTATGTTGTGAAAGAGAATAGATATTTTTCATTTTACGTGGACAAATCATCAAAAGAAAATGATGTAACAGAAAGGAGATGAGAAACAAGTATTCGATTTATCAGAAAAATGTAAACTATTACAATTGTAATCTTATTAATATTTAGGGGTCTTGATAGATCTGGTAGATTTTCTAAAGGTGATAGGATTGATAAGAGGGATGGAAACCAAATTTGTAAAGGGAGAGTGGGTATGGAAGGTACATGATAAAGTTGATTAGGAGGAAATGAAGAAATAGGTGAAGGAGAGGCTATACGATGATAATCAGGATCATGTGTAACTAGTGATTCAGTAAGAGGAAAAACATAAACAAGTAGGCTGAATAGAAGAAAAAGGGCATATATCTTCATACAAAACAACAGTTCTGGAAACAATGAACTTTTGAGAATGTAAACTTAGTAACTCATACCCCTTTTGCCCAAAAGGATAGCCAAGAAACGCACAAAAGTTCAGCTCAAGGATCCAATTTAGATCTACCTTAGGAAGAGTGGAGGAAAACCCAAGACAACCAAAACATTTTAGGTTAGTGTAACTCGAAGGATGACCAAAGAGTTTCTCATATGGTGTTTGAAAAGATTATAGTTTAGTCGGACATCTATTGATTAAATATGGGATGTCAAAATTCCCCAAAAATTTCAACGGAAGATACGATTCAAAAAGCAAAGCTCTACAAACTTCCATAAGATGCCAAAGTTTCCTTTCAACCACACCATTTTGTTGTGTTGTGGCAACACAAGAAATTTTATAAATAAAGCCTTGTGTAGATAATCTTGTTTAGAGGTTTCTAAACTTGAACCCAATTCCCAAGCATTATCAGACCTAATGAGCTTAATTTTTTTTAATTAATTGACTTTCTATCATTGCAAGAAATTATTTTAGAATAGAAAAAGCATTAGTTTTAGTGATTAATAAAAAAGTCCAAGTTCCTCTACTAATGCCATCCACTATGGTTAAAAATACTTATAACCATCATAATAGGAGTTTTATAAGGCTGCCGAGTATCAATGTGGATTAAATAAAAAATCTATTGAAACAAAATATGACTAATAGGAGAAGGATGGTTGAATTACTTTGCCAATGGACAAACAGAACAAGGAAAAACGAATTTCGAACAAACTGAAATAGGAATTACTTTGATAATCTGCATATTTGATAAAGACATATGCCCCGACCTTACATGTCATAACTTGCTTTGAATAACAAAAAGAGAAATACATGAACTAGATTTGTCATGCTTTAGGGAATATATACTAGATTTAGAAGCAATAAGAAGAAACGAGAGGCCTATTCTTAAAGATATAAAGACCATTCTAGCTTTTATCAAGGAGCATTGGGCTATTTATTGAAGGGCACTACATAAAACAATAAGAAGGTGTGAATAATAATATATTAGAAAGTTGTTGACAGAACATGGTAGCGAAAATAAATTGAAATGGAAACTAGGTACATATAATACATTATGAATGGTTATATTTTAGAATACTTGGACATATTCTGAATGAGAAACCATAACATTTTGTGATTAAGGAAGACTTACATAAATAATTCTACCAATGATTTAAGCTCGAGAAAAAGAATCTTTATTATAACTCATATGATCTGTTGCACTTGATTCTATTACCCACGTCTCATTAGTGAACGTGTTACCATCAATAGTTGAATTTAGAGAAAAGTTAAGGGGTGAAATTAATACCAGCACAATTGGCAGAAGCTATGAAATAAGAATTATTGGCTTGACACTTAGTTTGCACCTCCTGAAGCATTTAAATGACATGTGCCAAATTGCACCCACGTAAGGAGCTTATCATATGTGCTAGTAAGGAAAGATCACCAGAAAGTTCAATAGAAATCACAACATTACTCTTAACAAAATATTTAAAATATTTTGACTTAGTAAAGGTAAAATACACTGGAAAATACATGTATCTTATAACAGTTTTCAATATTATGCCCTATTTTGTTGCATTATCTACAAAAGATTAGAATTCTTGTAATCATAGATCCCTTCCACCCTGAAATCAGTAGAAAATGATCGTTGTCCCTTTCCTTATCCTCTTGCATCAACAATGCATAAGCCCTACGTATAGAAGGGTGTGAGGAAATCATGAGTATATTACCGCTAGGTGCACAATAAGAGTCATTAAGTCCCATTAAAAATCATACTTATCGTTCATCTTGCATGGATATAATGTTCTTTCCTATTCTCCGTGTAAGAAAAAACACAAGTGCATAGAGGGAAGAAATCCAAAGCCACCTTATTCATCCCTAAGATGTTTCATCTTTGTTTAATAAGTCGCAATATCAGTTGAGCCCTGAAAAATCTTAGCACCTGAACTTTGTCCAAAAATGGCTTCGATTTGTGGCCACAAATATTAAGTGGTGGAAGAATATATAACACCTTCAGAAATTTCTCGAGAACGAGAGTTCAAAAGCTGAGAAATTACCATGTTCTTGTTCTCAACTAGGAATTGTGTAGGTTTGTACAACCAGTAGGCTCATGAGTTGATCCATTAATAAAATCGGTCTTGTTTTTTTGCATTCAAGGCTATGAGCATGCCTCTATTCCATCCCCCAAAACTCTTTCCATCAAAAGATGTATTAACTAATAACATACATGAGATTCAGAGGAGAAATAGAAAGGGATGAGAAAAGTTAATTAGCTGGCTACATTAGTTCGAGCAATAATGGGAACTGGAGTCTCAGAAGATGTGTTTACATGATCTCCTATTGTAACTAATTATAGATCAGGAATAAAAATGAAAACAGGAGTATCGAGTTAAAACTTGATCTTTGATAACATGAAAAATTTCAAACATATATATATATATATATATGTATGTATGTATGTATGTATGTATGCATAGGGGACGTGCTGACTGTTTTGTGTATTTATCTCTCATTTCTACACATGTATATATAGAAATACATGAAAGACTAAACTATACAACTATAGTATATATTAGAAACCTTAAACAACGTACAAGTCCTATATACTAGCAACCTTAAACAACATATATGTATTTACACAAAGTAGAAATGAAAAAAATCACTAACTACCCAACTATCTCCTAATTATTAATTACCTTATATAACAAAAAAATATTTACATGTACGTTAGAAAAAAGAAATGTGTAATTTCCATATTAAAAAAACAAACTAAAACACAAAAAAAAAAGAAAAGAAAATAAAGGATTGTGTGATTCTACTCTTTTAGTAACCTTGTAGTCGTTTAAAAACATATTCCCTTTTAACATTTTTCATTCTTCTTTGTTAAAAAATTATCATCCTCAAGCTCCTTCATTGATGATCTTCAATAAATCCAACATACCTATCAAGCTTCAGGCGTTCCATATAAATCATTTTCTCCTCTTCTTCTTCAAGTATTTTTTTAATTTTTTAATCAATGTACCTATCATGCTTCAGGTGTGAAAAAGATTATGTTATTCAATGAATTTTTCATTGAAGCATTTATATGTGGATTATAACATAAGATTTTTTAATGCATTTTACAATTGACTTAAATTATCCTTTAAATGAGGATCATACCAATGATAATTCATTATGTATAGTTTATTTTCTATTTCTAATATCCCCCTAATGTTAGAGTCTAACATTCACCAACCCCTATTTGTGGATTGATCTTTGTGCATTGTGTAATTGTGGAGCAATGAAATAATATGCTAAATTTCTATGAGATTTAATTTATTCCTGAGCCTGAACTAATTGTGATAGGGGAATCTTGTTGGCTTGGTACATACAAGTGTTACAACACTTCAAAATAACAGATCTCATATGAAATTTCTTTCAACAATTTTGTACTCATAAGCATTGGTTTATCTATAAGTGGAGGATGTAATTTCTACTCAAACCACTTGGAGATAAATCAACATCATTACTATAATTTTATAATTTGAAATGCACTCCTGATTTCATATTCTGAGCAAACAACCTTTGAAAAAAAAATGTATGTTGATAATAAATAACTTTTGACCATGATGTAGATGCATATTTTAAATCATTTAATAGTAAATGCTAGACATGGTGGGTGAACGGTCCATATTCACATATTTATACATTTGAAAATATCAGCAGATTCAATCTTAACCATTAGCTCGTAGAATGATAATTTTATAATGAAATAAATAATCCAAGAAAATTCATGAAAGAATTTATGTTATTATTGTTAATATATATATATATATTAATCACCATATTTGAAAGGGGTTGGTCATCAACATATCTTACCAAATGATATTTTGTTTGTGATTCCATCATCATGCCCATGTTTTGTTACCACAAACAACGTGAAAACATAAATAAATATTTATAACACACTTTGATTATATTAACATAAAGATCATAAATCTTTTAATATTTTATAGCCTCAATATAATTTATTTTCAGTATTTCTTTCTAACTTAAAGTGATTCTTTTGATACTACAATTCAAATATCATGAGAAATTTTATTTCTTTGCATTGTAGCACATGATACACTCAAATTACACCTCCCTAAAGAAGCAAAAACGATCGTTGTCAAATATAGAACCCAAATTGTTGGTTGGGTCGATTCCACGAGGACAATGATTTAGAATTAAATAAATAACGATTATTTCTGTTAATTAAAAGTACTTCCTAAAACAAGTTACTAAAGGGGGATTTTGTAATCAAAGAAGTCATTGTTGTTTAAGTAAAAAGTGAGCAAGATTAAAACTTCGAGTTATCAATACGAGAGAGGGTGTATTTATTCCCATAAGCTGTTGACGCGGTAATTCTAATAATAGTAATCATTTACTAGTGTTTTACATGCAAAGTTTGTAAGGTATCTACCTCTAAGTGATTGGTCCTCCAAATAGGAAATTTAATGTTGCACCTTTGTTTGGCTACATGTGTATAATATACTAACCCTTACATTCACCTCAGATTAGACATCACAATAATGTATGACTTAGTTTTGACCCTCGCACCAATTGACATTGGATTATTAGATAGTATAACACTAAATCTCTGTTGATAATTCTTTTCTCATCAATTACCTCCTTGACCAGAAAAGTAGCAACATAGCGAGTTCATATGCATGCACTTGTTAAAATGACTTCTGAGTGAAAGAATTACCAATGCATGCATCAACACTATTCAAGAATTACTTAAGTATTATTCATACATTTTTAAGTGCTCATGGTTCTCACAACCATAGTTATCGATTTAGCTACTCATTCTTGAAAGAACACAATCATGAACTAACGTTTAGAGTAGAAGAAACCCAAAATCCCGAATAGAATTTCAAAGCAAAAATCTGATAAACAGAAAATTGGAAATCAAATTGCCAAAGTTTGCAAGTTAATTCCCCAGATTATATCAAGAAGTAAAAGTAAATAATAATGTATAACCCCCCCCCCCCAAAAAAAAAAAAAAACAAGGAGGTTTGCATACCATATTTAAAGAAAACATTTACAAAAAGAAAAAATAATAAGGAAATTAACTTTCTGGATGTGACATTTCTCGACAACTCGACCTACGGGCCATGGTTCACATACAACTTTTTCTAGAGAGATCGGAACCTCCACTCTTATATAATAATGACAGACGTATAGAATAGATCGAAGGTTGTCCTACGATCTGTGGTACTCTTCCATGTCTTTATACTTAGGAATTTCATCAGGTACTAGAACTTAAACTTCTACTAATCATTCGACGGATGTGCATGACAGCCCGTGGGTCGACCTACCATCTATCCCTTGCATCCCTGTTTCCACACTTGGTCAGACTTTCATGATTCTCCATCTATGCCATCCATCGATGAACTATCAAAGGACCTACAATCTATAGGTGACGTCCATGGATGGCTCCTTCTACAAATTCTCAGTTGTCATCTCACTCTCCATGTCCAAGCCTATTTCCTACAAATATAATAAAAAAACATTAATCCTTATACAATATGGCCCTAGACACACACTACTCTTAAGTGAAATGCATCAAAAATACCGTAAACTCGCGTTATATAACACCCTCAACTTAAACTCATTTTTTGTACTAAAGAGACACACTAAAACTCTAAACGACACTTATATAGAAGCAAATATACAAACTCAGGCAATCACATGGCTATTTCAATCCATTCCATTTTCCCATTGCAAATATTTTCTATTAGACTCAAAAAATCAACTCATATGATTAAAACATGACATAAATTGACCAACAAACACCGTAACATACACAATTCACAATCACCAAGGCAACAATTCTAAAATAATAGAACTAGTGTCTTCTCTTCAAAAGAAATCCCTTTTAACTCACAAGACATATGAATTTCGAGTTTTATGATTCATTTAAAACTCACGCTCATAAGTGACTTCAAGAACAGTGAGTGCTCAATATGATAGGGTTGCCCTTATTTTCACTGCTTAGACTCTCCAAACTAGTCACTAGGATAACTATAGGATTTTTTTGTCTTGTAATGTAGGATGAGGGTCAGGTAGGATATATTTTGGTACTTTTCAATGACTTTCTGCACTACTTGACATCAAAGTAGCATGTTACCTCTTTTCTCAACCATTTCTTGCATCTTTTTATTTTCATTTCTTTCCCTCAACTCTTTTCAACACAAATGTGACCTTTCACTTTATATTACAAGTTTTTCTGCTTTTCTTCTTTTTCTTTCTTTGTATTTTCTTTATTATTTTATATTTTTAGAAATTTTGTTATTCATCTTTTTCTTCTTTTGCAAAACTTCACATCTCTTTTTTCACTTCAAAAAAAACTATTTTAATACCCATTTTTCATTCTGTTTTTTTTTCATAGCCACCCTCGAATTACGTATTTTGCATGAGTTGAGGCGCACAATATCCAACGTCTTACGAGGGCCAATATCAAGGTAATTTTTTAATTAGCCTGCCTCAACTTAGGCTTTTGGCCTAAGTCAAGGTGCACATGTCCAAGGATGGTCAGGGGCCAAAACAATTCATTTATGGAAGGTGAGTTAGGTGTATTTAAAGAAGTGGTCTATGTTAGGCTCAAACATTAGGATCGAAGGGAACAATTATTTAACTTGATTGGATAATTTTAGGCATTAATGGACTTACTAGATCAAGGGTCTATGATCACTTCCTAGCTTCTAGCCTAGAATATCATAGTAGGACCAACGCGGCAAGTTCTTGATTAGCACATACTATCTAAACATTTAACTGTTCTCACACAGCCTTGGGAAATTGCTTCATTATCAGATTATAACATTTCCCACTTTGAGTTTTAGCTTAAGTCATGAAATAATAGCGGTTCCTACCATTTAATATTGATATCCAACACATTTGACTTATCAAGCCTAAAGTTCTAGCACATTTCATCATTCTTTGGTAGGGATCCTTTTTTTTTTTTTTATTCCATCATGCTTTCATTTTTATACTTACTCCTATACATACATTCCTAAACATGTCATTCAAAGTAAATTAAAACATTCTTTTGGGACAAAACACTACTTGAAATATGGCATACAACAACAGATTGTATCGCAATGGTTCAACAAGTGTAGACATAGATGTCTATAGCAGAGGTTATAAGTGTTACCTAAGGCCCACGATAATATGTGTATATGATATCTTGAAAACTGTTGGAATAAAGTGACAACCATTGCAAAAAATTTGGTATTGCAATAGTTTTTCGTAACTGTTACAAGGAGTAAGTAGCAACGGGCCATGTTCACACATGGCACTATATTTCCCTCCTAATTTTCCTCAAATATTTTCAGTAAAGCGCCTAAAATTTACTATACAATTAATTATTTTCTCTTTTCCCAAAATTAACAAAACATATACAATTTCAGTATCGCTGAAATTGGCCTCTTTTCATCATCGACGATTTCTAGTCGAGAAGCCCTAATTGTCGCCAGTCAATTCACCCAAATCGATCATCGCTTAAATTTGCCTCTGTAGTGTCGATAGATTTATTCTAACCGGTGCTGGTTGTTTGTATTTTGTTGCGCTGTGCTATGCTCAACTTAATATCGCTCAACAAGTTCTTAAATTGTTGTTGGGTTCATGTGCTTCTCTAACTCACCCCAATACTCCAAGATTTGCTGCACTAGGTTCTTTCTCAACTTTCCAAAACTCTAATTTTAGGTTATATTCTCTGTTTTCTCATGCATATTTTGGACTTATTTTCTAATTTTAGGTTATTCTCTCTGAATTATAAAGTCACTTGGGTTGATTATTTGTACTGTAGATTGTTATAGTGGTTAAGAAGAAAGATATCAGCAAGAGTAGCTGAAGAAAAAACTTGTCCTTGGATATTTTTTAAGGTGCGTTCTTATTTCTTAAAATTATTGAGTTTTGTGGATTTTCATATCAATTTTTTATTAAAAATTTAGTCAGCATTAAGTTGATGCATCTAAGAAAATAGCAATACACTATTGTTTATATGTAACTTTGGTTGTCTATTCTTGTGTTTTTTCAATTTTACTTGTATGAAGATAGAAATATGTGATTAATGAGTAGTGTTTTGGGGTAAATTTGAGAAATTTATTATAGTATCCAACTGTTGTTTGCAGTTGTGATATGATTATGAAGTTACGAGTTGAGATAGTTGTTCTTAAACAATAGGTATTTCTGTTACAGATGAACATTTAAAATTATAAATTTAACTTAGAAATGTTACAACCAAGTAACTTTAAATTGTTTCGAGGATTTGTTTTAGAACACTTTGGAGAAACTGTTTTAGAATCGATAATTCAAGTTTATGTTGTAAGTGCAAAATATTATTTAAATTTAATATGAATTTGAGAGGAATATTTAAACTTAGAAAACAAACTTAGAATTGTTACAACCAAGTAGCATTAAAATTGTTTCAAGGATTTGTTTTAGAACACTTTGGAGAAACTATTTTAGAATCAATAATTCAAGTTTATGTTGTAAGTGCAAAGACATGATGCGAATGTTTATGTATTTATGTTAAATATGAACATTTAACCTTAGAATTATTACATCCAAGTGTCATTAAAACTATTTCGAGGATTAAGAACACTAAGGAGATACTGTTTTAGAATCGATTAATCAAATTCATGTTATAAGCTGAAGAAAAAAAAGTGATTACAGATTAATTTAGATTGTTAATTTTATCAAAGATTACCTTTTATTTCTTCTGATGCTTTAGTTCTGAGATCTTTTAAGTTAGGAGAAAAAATGATAGCAGAAAAGAAAAGAAAAGAATATTGACAGAACATTACTTAGAATGTCATTTTGCCAAAAACAATCTGGAAAATTTAAAGTTATGTGTCTCTACCTAGTACTTGTTCTAGTCGTTAGATAGAATCCTATACACATCACGATATAAAAGCTTAGCTTTAAAAGAGTTGAAAAGAGAAGAATTTTTATCCTCTTGATTCTTATGGTGTTATTTAAAAGTTTAAACATGATATGAACATCCAAACAAAACTTACAAAACTAATGTATGAAACAACTTAAAAGAACAAAAATGGTAAAAGAGAAGCATAATTTGACGATTTCCTATATTGCCATGAAAAAAAATTATAGAAGATAGACAAAATGAAACTTTGAGCATGAATACTCTAAGGAAATAATAGAGATAGTTAAAGGGGAACTTTGAACAACAAGAAGCTAAAAATAATGGTCTTATAATTTCTTGAACTCCATAACCTACAAGTTAATTTAACAATTATGCCGACTAACCATAATTTACTTTATGATTTTCTGGTGTTAAATAGAATTTCAATGGATAATCATGATAAAAGTCGGATGAGTTGCCTAATATTGATAGATGAGTATATTCATGGAGTAAACAATTTCTTGATAAGGCATTTGAACAAGTTTCTCAAGGAAATGAAATATTGTGCCCTTGAAAAAAGTGCATTAACCAATATTGGCATTATAGAAATTTGGTAGAGGATCACTTGGTTGTTGATAGGTTCGTTGATGGTTACACTAAATGGGTTTTTCATGGAGAAGGATCTTCCGTGAGAAAGACACCTCATCCAATCAATGATGATGAAGGTTCTAATTTGCGAGATCATATTTATGGGCTACTTCATGATACATGTACAAATGTGGAAGCTGAACCGGGGCATGGAGAAAGAGTGAGAGAGGGACTATCTGAAGATGTAAAGAAACATTTTAAATTATTAGAGGATGGAAAACAATTGTTATATCCGGAGTGTGAAATCTTTAATAAATTGAGTTGCATCATTCGATTATATTTGTTCAAAACCTTGCATGGGTTGAGTAATGTTGCATTTTCACACTTCTTAGAATTGTTAAGATAGGCTTTTCCCTTTGCTAAGATACCACATTCTTTCGGTAAGGCTAAAAAGGTTATACAAGATTTGGGTCTTAATTATGAAAAAATATATGCATGCCCAAATGATTGCATGTTATTCTGGAAGGACAATAAGAATGTCGATAACTGCTCTATATGTGGGTCTTCTAGATGGAAAGATATTGGTGTTACGTCAACTAATGCAAGCTCAAAAATTCCCGCAAAGATTTTAAGGTGCATGTCTTTAAAGCATAGGCTTCAACAGTTATATTTGTGTCCTGAAATAGCTGTTGGAATTAGATGGCATGCTAATGAACGACCTAATTATGGGAATTTAAGTCATCCTAATGATGGGGAAGCATGGAAAGATTTTAATATTTACATCCAAACTTCTCTATTGATCCTCGTAATGTTAGGCTGGGTTTCTCAAGTGGTGGACTTAATCCATTTCGAACCATGATTATTTCTCATAGCATGTGGCCTGTTATGTTGATGAACTATAATTTATCAACATGGATTTGTATGAAGTCGGAGTATATTATGTTATCAATGATCACTCCAGGCCCATCATCTCTTGGAAATGGTATTGATGTGTACCTACAACCACTAATTGCATAAATGAAGGAACGATGGGAACCTGGTATAGAAGCATATACTAAAACCAACCACACTTTCAAGATATGTGCAGCCTTAATGTGGACCATTAGTGATTTTCTAGCACTAGCAATGCTTTTAGGATGGAGCCCTTGTCACACCCGGGGAGCATCTCTTAGAAGTAACATGGCGTACTTGACCTCTTGGAGGCCTTATACAAGCCCATAGTTATCATTCATCGCATTGTCATAGTAAATTTAGCGAAAAACTTAAAACTTTTCATAGGACATCACATGCTAGAAACATCACTTCGATTATATAAGAATATAAGTTATAATATATAGTTAGATCCTAAGTCTCTTTTGCCATCTTAGACTCAACTTCATAGAATAGATTAAGGACACAACCCTTTAACATCGTTACATAATATTTAAGCTATTACAATACATTGAATATAAACTTGACATAGGAAATCCTTAGAACATAAGGATTCCTTTCCTTGAGCTTGGGAATCACATATAAAACTCTTTCCCCTAGAGACATCCTTTAAGCATGCCTAACCTACACTTGGTGTAAAAAGTTAGAGAAGAATGGTGTGAGTACAAGAATGACTAAGTATGACAACCACATAGAAAACATTCATTTAAAAGGGACATTTTACTTTGAAAACCATGAATCATGCCTTTTTGTGAAAATCTCATAAAACTTTGATATAATAAGCATTATACAATTCATATACTTCATATAGACATATTCAATGGTCAAACATCATATAAAACTACACATTGTACTTAAGGCATGTAACTAACCTTTTTATAGTAAGCACATTACAATTACGGTGAGCTTATTTCAGGTTTACAGTGAACTCTCTCCTTTTACTTTAACTCCTTATCTTCTCAAGTAACACTCTAGTGGTGCTTGGTGCAATGTATAGACAATGTCCCATAACAGTATCCACATTCAACCATCACTTTAAGGCCACTAGGGAATCATGCGTACAACCTTCGTTAACGCAACACATGCATTCATAGAATTATTTTATATAATAAGATACCTAAATCACATTTGACCCAACATGCTTTAGGGACCACATAAATTGACTCATTACAAGACCATACGCAAGCTAAGACTTCGAGCATAATCATAGCAAGTCAATAGTCACATTAACATACTTGGACTTCATCTCATAAGAACCGTATAGAACCTTACTCATGATCCCTTCCTAAGTTTACTTGTGCAATGTACATGTGAAGTCCCATGACCTCACACATACTAAGTAAACCTACAAAGAGACTACAATCCTTAACATGCCCTTCATACATCAACAAGACAAGCATAGACAACCTCCTTCATGTCAAGCAATACTTCTTCATATAGTAAATAAGACCCATACTATGCATATTAGGTAAGGACACATCATATAGACTCATACCATGCATATCATCACAACAATTATACAACACTACAATGTCATGCATAAGGAACATAAACATAATCATATACATTAGAAAACCTTCCTAGAACTCCCTTCAAGAGCTACTTGTGCAATACATAGGTGAAAGCACATACCCACACCTACACTAAACAACTTTCCTTAGGTTATCCTAGTTAGGATCCTAGTCATTTACTTCCATTGTCCAATATACTTTAGGAAAACTATAGCCTTAACAAACACTAAGACCATGGGTGTTAAACATGGAATTTGGTGTTGTAGAACCTTACACAAATGGAAGGTGCTCTTCTTAGCCAAAGTAGAACATTAACATATATGCTAGCATATTAGGTTAAATTCACTTGCTAGATCGTATATGTCTAGCATAACTTATGGAACAAAGAGATATACATAGCCCTCTACATGTTCTTTAGCATTGGAACCTCATTGCATGAGAAACTATGGGTGAATCTTCCTCAAGGAAAGTCAACACCTCGTGTGCAACCATAAATGAATGTTCCTACAAGGGAAGTCAACACCTTATGAGAAACCAATGGTGAATATTCCTCCAAGGGAAGCCAACACCTCTCATTGTCAAGTTCATTCAGTGCTAAGCTAAGTTCCCTTTATTGAAAAGCCTTTACTACATTAAACATAGGCTTAGGATATTGACTCCTCATATGCTTATAGCATATTCAAGCACCTATCTAGTTTTTGGTTACCCTTGAGAAAACTTTTCAAGTGCCCCTCTATTGACTAGATCATCATACATGTGTGTATATACATATATGTGACCAAACCTTTCACATAACACATTAGTGTCACACATGTTCACACATCAAAGCATAAGTCTATAAGTGTAACTATATGAGCAATCCTTTCATATAAACACTTTAAGACATTATACATATTCATAACATAACCATGCGTTCATATTCATATAAATAGAAATCCAAACCTAGGAATTATCCTACCAAGGCACCATGTGCAATCCATAGACAATGTCTCATACCCTTGCCCATACTAGTACACCTATCAAGTCATCCTAGTTAAGGGAGTCATATCATACTTCTTAAACATATACTTAACATGAATTATAGTAGACATTAGTGCATATGAGAATTATCCTTTCATTAGACACCATGAACCTATACTACTTGATAAGCATGCATGAGGTGTTTATGTACATTGGACCATATGTTTACATAATGTCAACGATCCTAACATTAAGGCAACCACCATACAAATATCACAATACACATTTATGTCCCTTAAAGCATAGACAACTAATATATAGCGTAATAGGAACTATACACCACACACCAACCATCATAGCATAGGAGGCAAGACATGTTCATCATTTACAACTAGGACTCCTAATCATGAACAAGACAACATATTCATATAGGGTACATAGGTAGGGATCATGATACACAAGAGTATTCAAACATCAACATGTATACCACACCTAGCCCTAGCATAGTCGTCTTAATGTAGAGGAAGCATCATAAATATAACATAGATCATAAACTAGCACCGTAGATAGGCATAATACTTCACATTGTGTGATCATCATAACCATACTTTCAAGATAAAATAGTATTCAAGTCCATGATCACAACACATAATAGCATAAAATAATTTAAACATTGACATCATAGTCGGACCATACCACACAATTCCATACAAGGCTACATCAACTAGCAATTCTATAAGAAGATTATAGAGAATATAGCCAACTTAAAATTCCTCCAAGATTTGATCATCATTGATCACTTCCAATAATTCAACATCTGTACATGTTTAAAACAGTAGCTAAAGGTACTATTGCATAAACGAAATCATACTTCAAAGATCATAGTTTTCAAGATCACATGAAGTACACTACTTCATCTAGTCTATAGAAAGTATAGAAATATAGATAAATTTACCCAATCCCTATACCTTGATCATCATTGATCACTCATTCAACAATTCATATTCAATTGACATGATTAACGATTGTAATAGGCAATTCAACAAAATTGAATCATAATGCAATCAACATAGAGTCAAGATTACAAGACCCACATTATAGGCCAATTTGAGAATTTAGGAGGATAATGGTTTCTCATGAAATTGGATTCAAATTCATCTTTAAAACAGTAGATAATCATCAATTTATCATAAAAATGCTTTTAAATCAATTTGCAAAAGAACACATGGCTAGATAGGAAATTGGGAATTTTTGTCTTTCATCATATTTGAAAATCCTTGATTGACTCCTTAGATGAATGGATAACTAAGGATGAAGGATCACCATAAATACTATATGAGAAGCCCACAAGAAATCGAACAAGAAATAATGAAAATCCATCCCCTAGCTTGAACTTGAGTTTTTCCCTCTGATGGAGGTTTGAGAGAATTTGGAGAAGAAGAGAGATTTGGGATTTTTTATTTTGTTATTAGGTTTTGGGGTTTTGGCTTGTAAAAGGGGTTAAGTAAGTCATAAAATATGTTTATAACCGTCCCTTTAAGTTAATAAAACACCCCATTCTTATTGGGACTTTTAGACATGTCAAAATTGACTTAAAAATGACGCGACCGGGTCTGGGAGAAGGCTGCACTTCGCGGGGCAGCCTCCAAATTCTGCCCCAAATAATTTTTGGGACAATGAGGTGCGTTCTATGCGTGCGTCAGACAGGGCAAGTCCAAATATTTGCTTGCTCCTTACCTTGGGCAGCCTCTTGTCCAATGTTTGGGTCATCCTTGGGGGCCATTAAGGTGGTCCTCGGGGAGTCATACCCGTACATTTTGACCCTTAACATGTATATTAATATGATAGGGTAAACCCTACTATTTTTGTACTTGAAACAACAGATAAAAACAAGGCAAACATATGAGGACACACTAGCATGTCTAAAGGGCTAACTTTCGAACATCTTGTACGTTCTTGAATGTTTGACCTTCAAACTTCATGAAACTTAACACACTGCCTATAAACATTATTATAACTCATATAAGGACCTCATGAGACCATTACACACACATAAGAACATAAAAACACTTAAGGACCTTTGGTGACTAGTCGTTGAACGTCTTGGTCGTCCCTTGACGTTTGACTTCCAAATCACCTCAAATCAAGTATACATACTATAAAACACTTAATGAACATATTTTAAAACCATTTCAGACACATGTGACTCTCCAAAAACCTAATTCATTTTCAGTGTCTTACAACACTAAGCGAAAATTTGCATTCCCTACTTTTAATTATGACACATGCTCTCAATATCATAAACATAGTCGTAAGATGTGTTATTTGGGTGATCAGAAATTTTTACTTACTAATCATCCATTGCAAAAAGATAAGAAGTCATTTGATGGTAAGCAGAAGCACATGCCTGCACCTACTCCTTTGTAGGGTGTAGAATGACTTGAAGAGTTGAATGAATTCAATAATGTCTTTGGAAAGGGTAAAAGAAAGAGATTGCGAGATAATAAGGGTCCATGGAAAAAAATATCTATTTTCTTTGAATTATCATATTGGGCATATAACAAATTAAAGCACAATCTTGATATGATGCACATTGAGAAGAACACATGTGATAGTTTGCTTCGAACTTTATTAGAGATATATGGAAAGTCAAAAGATAATGTAAATTCTAGCTATGACGTGCAACAAAAGGGAAATATGAAAGGATCTACAACCAATTGAAGCCGATTGTGGAAATATAAGTTTGGCTCATTCATCATTCTTCATGAAGCCAGAACTAAGGAGGTTATTTTGCAGTGTCTTTGAATATGTCAAATTACCTAAAGTGTGTGCTACAAATATATCACACCGCGTGAATGAGAAAGATATGAAAATATCGTGATACAACAGTCATGATTCTCATTTTATGATACATTACTTGCTTCAGGTTGTCGTTATAAAGACATTGCCCAAGAAAGTTTCATTGACATTGATAAGGTTTGACGATTTCTTTAGAGACATATGTAGTAAGGTAATAAGTCCAACGGATCACGAAAAATTGGAGTATGAAATTGGTTAAATAATTTATGATCTTTAAATGATTTTTAATCCAGCCTTTTTGACATAAGGCTAAATTTTCCTATTCATTTAGTGAATGAAATGAAGCTTGGGGGCCCGACTCATCTTCGTTGGATGTATTCCATTGAGAGAAAGCTATATAACTTTAAGGGGCTCATGCTTAATTGAAAATGTCCAGAAGCATCGATAATAGAGGATGTTGTGGGTAGAGATTGTATGAATCGTAGTTTGAGATACCTACATGATCGAGTGAAGACAAAATTCAGTATGTACCAAATTGAGGATGAGGAATGCGATTAGAATTTGTCACCTATATCCCGTAAGATTGGTCATCCAATTTAAAGGGAGAAGATAATTTCATGGATTCAGAGTTACGTCATGAAACATATTGGCATGCCATTTTCAATACTAGAGATGAACAAGTGGAAAAGCTTATCGAGTAAGATAAATCGTACAACAATTATTTACATTTTATAATAAATTTTTTTGTTAGATAAGGTACATTAAGATTTATAAAGTCCGGTAACTAAATTTTCAATATTCATGTTGAATGGAACATAAGAACATAATGAGTAATCATAGTATATTAAATGCATGGGATAGAGCAAGGAGTCACAGTCGTGAATTTAGCAATTGGTTCCAAAAGAAAAGTAAAATGTTGAAGTACCTCGACAGTTACTTAGGCTAGCTAAAGGGCCTAATATGGTGGCATGGATATATACTCCATATTTTATCAATGGATATCGATATCATACGAAAAAGAGGGATGCCCGCGTATAACTAAAATTAGTGGAGCGACTTTATCAGATTCAACAGATAGTTTCTAGTTCTGGGGACCATAATTCTGTTGATGGAAATGTTGTTTATCATTGAGTTATTCAAGATATCATTGAAATTGATTATTATGGTTGTTTTAGTGTTGTATTGTTTTGATGTGAGTGGTATCAGAATGAAGTACATGAATATAGGTTAACTCGAGTATACTTCAACAAGTTATGCAGTAAAGATGACCCTTTTGTGTTAGCATCACAAGTTCATCAAGTGTTTTATATCACGGATAGAATTAAGAAAAATGTTTATTATGCAAAGAATAAGGTTCCTGTTTATTTATATGATCTAGAGGAAGAAAATTGTCCTAGTATAGGCGACAAATTTTGGAGCGAGCCTAATGATGACATTGGTTCCTCAAACGGATTAGATGAGGTGACTTTATATGGTGAAGAGAAGATGTGGCCGTTGATATTGTTGATATTACATGTAAGCACAACATTCAGAAGATACAGTTGTAGAAACGTCAGAATATAAGAATGATGTTGATGAAACAGATTGGGACTGGATGGAGGAAGATGATTAAATGATTAAGTGATCCTCTTTATTCCATTTCTATTGTGCTATTTTATTATTTTTGTTATGTGTAACGAGAGTGGCGTTTACTTTATTCATGAGGTTTGTTAAGTGGAGAAGTATTGAATTCCTTCTTCTAACCAATTATATATTTAATTTTTTAAAATTCCAGAGACTTGAACAATCATGAATCAAGAAACGTGTGTGACAAAACGCCAGAAAGTTCAGAATTTAAACTCTGTTTCAGCTACATCACTTGTTTCTTTGCGAAATAAAAAGGTATCACATCACAAGCACAAACGGAACACGGAGTCTATTTTAACCGTTGAAGTTATGAAGTCAAAGGAAAAGTGTCACAAGAAAAAATTGAACTCGAACAACTCTCTAAATGAATCTCAAGTGTAACATGTGTCTTTGAATTCTACATTTTCTACAGTATAAACAGTACATGAGAAAGTGCAACACCTGTTGCCCGATTCTACCACTCCCTTATCACAAGTAGCAGATGAACAAGTGCAACAACAGTCACAACTTTCTAGTAATCCAGCATCACAACCACTGCATGAACCAATGTAGCAACGTCCACAAAATTCAACCAATCTCAAAGGAAATAACCAATTTGAGGAACAAGGAAAGCATATACAAATTTAAGTTCATATTATTCCAAAAGATCTCTAAATAACTATAATCTACGTAGACCCTATACTAAACAAGAAAAAAGAGGTGGCACAAAAATGCAGGTTGTTCATGGACAGACTAAGCGTAAACTGATCCTGCTAAATGAGTTGAACTATCCCAATCGTCCTACTAAAGAAGTGGTAAGCGAATTGGGCAGCTTTCTTGGAACATTGGCAAGAAATGGAACATTTTGTCCTATTAATGTATTTAATTGGAAGAAGTTGAAGACACATGATGATTTGCAGAACTATAACAAGGTTTTGTATTCTCACTGTTTCATTATTTGATTGAAAATATTTCATTTTTCTTGTTGATGTAATTGGATTAAATTGTAGGAAAAATATGACATTCCGGATGTTGGAAAAGAATGGGCTTTGGGAGCAATTCAACTTGCTTGGAGAGGGTATAATTGTAGGTTGAATAAAACACACTTTTATGCATATGCCGATAATGCAACTCAAATGGCAAAAAGGTGATAAATAAATCTTGAATATCTCGTAAGAATTTTTTCTCCATTACTACTAGTATCTGTTTGAATCATTAATTTTTTAATTTGTAGGAGACGTCCCACACCAATAAATAGAATCGAATAAAAGTTGAGGTATCCACGCACTGTTGGCAAGAAAAGTTTTGCTATAATTCGCGAGGTTTGATGTTTTTTTGTATAATTACTATGACATTGTTCACTTTGTTTAGGAATATTTTAATGGTGACTTGCATGTAACTAGGAAAAAAAGAAGGAAACTCCTTATGCTTTGCCAAGTAAGGACTTATTTGTGGCTACTAGAAAAAGGAAATCTGACCAAGTATACAAGGACTCATATAAAGATACAATTGCCAAAGTAGTATGAACTTTTCTTATTATAAGTTGATCTATATGAATTTTTTGTCCTTATATATGATCGATTCAATTTAATTGAACTCTCTTCTATTGAGCCTGATATGAATGCTGAGATGGAGAGGATAGAAACTCACCAAAATGAAGATGTTACTCAATCTCTTGACGCATTTACAACACCCATGAGGCAAGATCATCTAGGTCGAGTAAGATTATATGGACGTGGAGTAACCAAGACTCTTTTGAAACATAAAAAGGGAGGTTCTGGTCTCGCTTCACAAACTGTCGCTGATGAAATGATGAAGAAAAAATTCGAGGAACTTGAAGAGCGGATGCAACAAATAATGCAAGAAAAATTCAATGCATAAAAAGATACAATAGAAAGATATGTTACAGTAAACATCATTGCACAACTTCAGCGTCTAAATCCAGGATTAACACTTCATCCTAATATGCTATGATTCACTTTTGGTTCGCTTGAAGATAGGGGTGCTCTTAAACTAATCAATCATCCATTTGATGGCTGTAACAATAAAGGTTGGTTTTCTTACTTCTTCTTATATTCTATCTTGAACAACTCGATCATGATTCATACACATCACTGTTTATTGTTTACTAGTTAGAACTAGCAAGATTGGCCGAAATACTTAAATAATGAGAAGACATGATCATTTGCTTAAACATCCACATGTTTAAAGTCATGTTTAGAATACAAGTTGCAGTTCTATTTTCAAAGAGGCAAACTTTTCTACTTATTGTAGAAGACCCATAAAAATGTTTACCTTCATTCTTCTTTAATAAACATCATTGTAAACCTTAATTCTACTTTGTTCTATCCTTTATAGTATTTATTCTCTGTTGTTGTTGTTCTGTTCTACATGCTTTCAGATTGTTACCTGTCTTATTGATGTTTGACTGCGAGCAAAAATCACAGCCTTACCTTAGTCTTTGCTTACTTTTTCTTTGAGTTTAAGATTTTCTTTGTTAGATGTCTTATTGATGTTTGACTGTTGTATGTTAGAATTAAGTTTTAACTTCACCATAGATTGTAGAACTTATTGTACTCTCTGTTTCTTGAGTATGAAATTGTGTATGGTTATACAGGTTGCATCCAATATTCTTGCTGCCTCTTTTCTATTGATAAAAACAGATTACTAGAAATGAAATAATTGATGTGTCCTAAATTGGTGGGCTGGGTGTTAAGAATTTAGGGCTGCAAAACATGTGTCTTTTATCAAAATGGTTGTGGAGGTTTGGTAAAGAGTATCATGCTCTTTGGAAGGATGTAATCATTAACAAATACGGGAGCATAGGTTATAATGTGGGTGAAGGTACTAGTATTATATTTCGGAGAAAGACAAATGGATCGGCTAGAACTCACTCATGGAGGATTTTCCAGATTTATATTCATTTTGTGACAATCCTGAAGCATTCATTGCTGAAACCTAGACTAACCAATGATGGAATATCATCTTCAGAAGGGTTCTAAATGAATGGGAGATTGAGAGTGTGGCCTGCTTACTGTAAAGGTTAACTTATTTCTCTAGTTTAAATACCATCCCTGATACAATCAGTTGGATACATCATAGGGTTTGAATAGCCATTTGTTTCTACATTGTAGAGGTACTTCTCAGGTGGGGCATATGTTTCTTAATCTCATACAAAAACCACGGGTGATGCCGCCTGAGCATGCGGCAGATCATTGAGTCGAACATTCATCTAAGAGGACATTCATTGATGTATGTCCATTTTCCCGCGACCATGAGTAGAACATTCATGTAAGAGGAGAATTTATTATGTTGATGTTGGCATGCCGATTGTCATCAATTATATTGGCATGCCGATTTTCTTCTTCTTCCTCATCTGATACATTCCAATCAAATACATTAAGAGGCTATAAGATTCAACTTTTGGATACATTTGTGACATTTTCAACATTTTTGCATAAATTGGTGTTTGGATATATAGGCTATGACATTAAACTTGTTCCTTCTACCATATTATCCTAGTTTGTATTGTCTCTTGAAAGAGTGAGTTCATATATTGAGTAGTATTATTTTTGACGAAAAAGTTTGTTGAATGCTTCCTTTCTGAATTATCTGCAATGCTTGAGTAATTGATAGATAAGTCTGTTAGAATTATCTTCAATGCTTCTTTTTTTAATTAAGTTTTGGACGATTCCCTCGTGTTACTGAAGCACGGTTTTTGATGAAAAACTATGGAGAAAGGGGAGAATTCCACATGTTACAGAAGAAAGTTCTTTATCCTCTCATTTAATCACCTATTATCAACTAAATATAACTTTATGCAAATTTTTTTGTAGGTATCGAAAATGAAGAATGGGGAAAAGATCATAGCAATGAAGGTGATCTTGACCTTGAATATTTTTGAATTTCTGATATTAGATAGTTCTAATATTCGTTGTGCGGTCAAACATTTAAAACTTATATCATAACTCATTAGTATTGATGAAATACCTAAGGGATCATTTGGGTTTGAACATATGTGCTGCTCTTATGGATATATTATGATCTCTTTGTTAGATATTTTGATGGTGATGTTTATAAAAATTTTTCGATGGACGACTAATTATATATGTATATCTATTTTATTATAATTATATATATATATATACATTGATAGTGTCTTACGACTAAGATTTTTATTTCATGTACATCATATATTGCAATATGTTGTTAATCAATTAGAACCGTCTATACATTGTCATTGCAAAAGATTAAATAATCGCTACAGTAGATCTTGGAAATCATTGATATTTTATAAAAATAACCATTTCTATTAGATAAATAAATGTTGCAATATGTACTCTATGGAAACACTTATAATAGAATAGGAAATCGTTGCAATAGGTTAAAAGTCGTTGCAATAGAACTGGAAATCGTTGATTTTTTTTATAAAAATAAATGTTTCTATAAATAAAATACATGTTAGAATATGTACTTTATGGCAACGCTTATAAAATGTTGCATATACCAACTATTAGGTCGCATCAGAAGGATGACATAATCAGTGCTATAAGAGTGTCTATGGCAACTCAATGCTACTACCGTTGCATTAACTGTTTCCATAGCTCTAGGTTACGACCCAAAGTACCCCTTAGGCGTGACCGGTGTCATAGTCCTCTAAGAGGACTAAGACAAGCCCTTATCATACATCATAGCACATCATAGGTCAAAAATACGGAAAATTTAAAACGTTACATATGGAGTTTACATAGACTCCTCACATACGAAGTGTACATAGACTTCACTTTGAGCATAACAAATCATATACAAATCTAAAGTCTCATCTCACATGTAGACTGTCTACAAGAGTATGAATCACAATAGTTTGGGAATAGCCCTTAGTCTATTACAATATGCCATATTGGCTACAATAAATTCTCAACATGATAATGGAATAATTGTCTCAAAACATAGGCAAAACTAATAAGGCTTGATAAGTGGCTCTATTCTTGGAACTCATGAGGAATCACCAATTGACTTAGGAAAGATCCAAGTATTATTATCCAATGACCACGAATCTCCTTGATGGCCCGAAACTAAAATGTTTGGGGAAAATGGAGAAATATGGGTTAGTATAAATCACATGTACTAAGTATGGATCCTATGCACAAAAATAATCAATGCTTGAGGAAAGGCACAATTTAGTCAAAACCATGCATAATGTACAACAATTAAATCTACAGATAAAAGGAAAATCATAATCATATCAACATATAAGTAACTCAAGCAACACTTGTGCAATGCTAAGAATAAAGCCCCATTACCCTATCAAAAACATAGTATCACATTAAGCCACCCATTTCATACTTACACATATTCTCATAGATAACATGCTTCATATATATATACTACTCATAGCTTATCAACATAATCATAATCATAATCATAATCATAAAGGAAAACTACTAGAACAATCCCTTAGGATCCTACATGTGCAATGAGTAAGAGAAGTCACATACCCTCCCTTACCATTTTTAGTAGCCTTCAAGACAACCCTAATAAGAGTTCACATACTCAACTTGTTCATTTACTTTTACATTAGGGAAAGAAGTGCAATAACTGACATGAAACCATGTGAGCTACATGTAATTCGGTCTTCAACTTCCACATGAAAAAGAGAGGGTTAATACTTGCCTAAGGTGTAACCATTCGTACGTAGCTATCTCGGTGGATCCACTAAGCTAGAGTCCTATGTGGGCACATAATTAAGGGTCAAGGAGATTGTTTCTATAAACATTGTCTTTCTAATGTGGAGGTTTCAATATCATCAGACGACACATCATTCGGGAATCCGAACTTACTAACGTGAGTAACCCATGTGGAAGGCCGGACTTACTAACGTGAGAACTCCATCTCATTTACATGACTTTCAATGCTAAGCAATTTTTCCCTTTAGTAATCATATTATCTCATCATACAAGTTCACATTAGTATCTTCTAGACCCCTATGCAAACATCTTATCATATATAGCTCATAGGTCATCACAGGTGAGATCAATCCTTTCACTTTAGACACCACTTCATAAGTGAGTAAGCCTTTTACTTAACACTTTATTGTAATAATAAGAACTACTTTCAATCATACAATAATCGTACAATAACATGCATACGTAGCCAATGTCTAATTCAATATAATAGGGTTAAGGATGAGGAATACTTAGCATCAACATCAAAACGACACATTAGACTTAGAAGCATTACTATATACGTAACTCATAATTCATAATTGAATTGAAGAAGAACCAATCAACATACCTCATTACCCTTCCAAGAATTTTCAAACTTCCATTACAAAGAATACATAATAAATTACATAAAAAAGGTTAATTCAAGAAGCAATTACATAATTAGCAACAATGTAATCAATCTAAATATTTATAATCTTCACAATTAACCATATCAATTCAAGGTTTTCATGAATTGGGGGAAGGACATGAGTGTAGGGAAATACCAAATGAAATCATCAATTAACCATAAATATATACTTAAACAACATTAATTTATCATAATTTACCACAATTGATTCATAATTTTGATTTTCAAAGAAGTACCATGTGTAGAAGAAAACCTAGATTTTGGGTGATTTAAAAATCTTATTTTAGAGGGACCTCTTAGGGGAAAGAACCCCAAGAGTTAAAGAAACCATAGCTTAAAGATGATAAATCCAAGAAATTTGGTTGGAAACTTGAAGGATTTATCTTCTTCTTGGATCTCTAATGGTCTTCAATGGAGGTTTGGAGGAAGAGAGATTTTGAGAAAGATGAGAGTGATTTTTTTATTTCAACTTTTGGGACTTGTTTTGAGTGTTAAAATTTACCTAAAATTTACCCTAAGACCTTATATAGTCACCAATTAAATTACCCAAAATACCCCTCACTTAAATAGGTCTTTTGTGAAGTCAAAACACTAAAAATACGACTTTTGCGAATCTAGTAAGTAGCTGCGCATCGCGGGGTTAATTTCACGATTTATTTTTGAAATCCGATTTGAGGCAGTGGACCTCGTGTAGGCCCTTGATGTACCGTCGTTTCACGGTATTTTTAATGCTTTTTCCTTATGTTTAGTTTGTGTCCAAAAGCCTTTTTGTATTGATTTTTATGTAAGTTTCTCCTTATTTGCAGGAAATCTGTCCACAGTTGAACGCAGATGTTTTTTAGTGAGAAATGCAGAAGAGACCACCTAAGGAGCTTATGACGGTCCGTGGAGCCTGTGACGGTCCGTAGGTGGCATCGTAGTAAGGAGAGAAGCTGCTGAACGAAGTTGGGGAAGTCTCACCTAGTGTGGGATTACGGAATTCCACGACGAACCGTCATTGCCACGACAGTCTGTCCTGCTGCTTCGTCGTAATGATCAGAGAGTAGTCCAGTACCCAAATTCCAAGAAGATAAAGTATTATGGAACGGAGACCCTCGACGGACCTTCGTGCTTGGAATGGTCTGTCATACCTGTTCGTTGACGGTAATGAAGAAAGCTGCAGAAGAATTTGTGAAGTATGGGACGACGGAGGCCATGACGGCCCGTCGTGACCATGATGGGCCGTCGTGACCACGACAGTCCGTCACGAGGTCCGTCGACTCAGAAGCATTTTTACAGATTTTCAGTAATTAGAATCCTTCTTTTATCAGGTTTTTGTTTTTATAAATAGTTCGAAAAACTTCATTTTTGGGGTTAGACTTTTTGATAGTTAGACTTTTTGATAGTTAGGCTTTTGGATAATCTTTAGTTCTCTTGTTCAAGTATTGAAGGATTAATTTCAGCAATCTTTACATTTTTTCTGGAATTGATTGTTGGTACTTTTGTTGATTAATCAAGTGAATTTCTGGATTTTATTTTTTCTCATTAAAGTAAGTGCATGAATTCTTATATTAAATATATGAATAGTGTGATTATGACCATGGGTAACTAAACTCCATAACTAGGGTTGTGGGAACCATGGGTGAATAATCAGGTAAAATCTAACTAAAATAGCAATTCTAGAATTGTGTCTTGCATGTATTGATAATTCTTTCGTTTAGAAGTCTTTTTAACGAATGGCCAACGTTAGAACTCGCCTTAATGCTACTTGCCGGACAAAGGAGGTAGATAATAGGAAAAGAATTATTGACATAGATTTAGTGTACACTATCTAATAGGTTAGTGTCGATTGGTACGAGGTAATACCTTAGTCAAATATCTAATACAATGCTTCATGTGAGGTAAAGGTAAGGGTTAGTATAGCAACACACATAGCCGGACCAAGGTGCGGAGTGAAATTTTCTAGATGCCGGACCAAGGATTTAGAGATACATAACTTATCACTTTACATGCAAGATACTAGGAAAAAATTGTTATAGTTACAATTATCAAGTTAGAAACCTGTGGGGAACACTTAAGCCCTAGTTACTTTTATTAATTGATTAAGCTCCAAGATTAGAATCTGTTAGTTTGTTACTTTAATTTAGTTAATTATTTTCATTAATTTAGAAATAAAAACCCCCCTTTACTGTCTTTTGTTTTCTAGGGAAATAATTGACTAAATAATAGTAATAATAGAATAAAGTTAAATCTGAACTATTTTTCTCGTGGGAACGATCCCAAGCTCATTAGTTGGGTTCTTTACTTGATACGACCGCTTTACTTCTTATTTGAGAAGTAAGTTTGAGCCTATCAGCCCTGTTTCGCGAGGCTAAGTTCCAATCTCCCCGTGATGGCTGCGCGTCTTGCGTCAGCCATGACAATGCTGTTGTACGCAGGCTGTTTTGGCAGCCTGCTCTCCCATGTTCGGGTCCTCCCCAAGGACCCTTCCCATGGTCCTTGGAGTGTCGTGACTGTAAGTTTTGACCCTCTATGCTATATTTTACCAAGTAAAAGTATTTTTCCATGTTTTGGAATTCATATGACCCTCCTTGAAACCTTCACAAAACATCTGGCCGTCAACAAGTTAAATATCTCTAATTTACGGACGTTAAGGCTTTTCTTTAATGCTATGGCTCCAACACTTCTCAAACACGTTTTTACGCTATTTTAGGTCTAAAATAATCATTATACAATATTTGAGGATCTAGGATGGATCATGGAATTTCCAGGGTGTGCCAATACTGCCCTCTTAGGAATATTCGTGCCCGAATGACACTCTTGACCAATATAAGAGGAAGAGACTCAAGAATAGTAGCCCAACCAAATACAATATAATTTAATGAGTCACAGATCATTGGAGTAATAATTCACTCCTTTCAACATATAACCATAGCAATTACACATAGGAACAGAATCCACAACATACCATATACATAAACTCAACTTTTCATATCACATAAGGAGGAACTACCTTATCCATTTCAATATGAGCTCAATATGAACATTAATAGTTGACATGCTGATTTCCTATCAAAACAATATCAGACATGCTCACCATAATTTTCATGATTACTTATAGCATACCACATACATTAAGTGAAAGCCAACTATATGAAATATATTTCATGGAAAGAAAAGAATTCAATTTAGACATGGATTTCTACTATAATATGCACATATTTACAGAAACATGATATATTCTACATTATTCATAATATTCATAAAGGAACTACTATCCTCAATCTTGGCAATGAGTAAGGGGAAAAATATGAGGATAGCGGAACTTCATGGCGTACTTGGCCTCCCATGTTGCACCCTCAACAAGGTGGTTCCTCCATAGAACTTTTATAGAGGCAACCTCCTTATTCCTCAATTTCTTAACTTGGTGATCCAATATCTCCACCAGGACCTCTTCATAAGAAAGGTCCTCTTTTACCCTTAGACCTTCTAGATAAAGAATGGAAACCGGATCACCTATACACCTCTTAAGCATAGAAACATGAAACACCGGATGAATCATGGCCAACTCATTTGGCAACTTCAACTCATAAACAACACTCCCAGCCCACTTCAAAATTTAATTCGGTCCCACATAAAGAGGACTAAGTTTCCCCTTCTTTCCAAAACTCATCACCCCTTTCATGGGTGTAATTTTTAAATAGACCCAATCTCCTACTTCGAATTCAAGTTCCCTCTTTCTATTGTCGATGTAAGATTTTTGTTGACTTTGAGATGTTTTTAGTCTATCTCTTATAACTGGAACCTTCTAGAGGACTTCATAGACCAAGTTGGGACCAAGTAGAGCAAGCGCAACTACCTTATACCACCCAACCAAGGATCTACACTTTCACCCATAAAGTGCCTTGAAGGGTGTTGTAGAAATAGTCGAATGGTAGCTTTGATGTAGGAGAACTATATCAAAGGTAGGTGTTCATCGCAATTACCTTTTAATTCAATGACACGCGCGCTCAACATATCTTCAAGATTTTTAAGAGTACGTTCCACTTGACCGTCTGTCTTGGGATGAAAAGTGGTACTAAGATTCACTTTCGTACCATTCCCACTTTGGAAAGCATTCCAAAAATTGGAGGAAAATTGAGTATCTATCCGAAATGATGGACAAATGTGGTCCATGTAACTTCACTATCTCTTTGATGTACAATTTGGCATACTGTTCCGCCGAATATGTTACTTTAACGAGAAGATAATTTTCGGACTTGGATAACCCATCAATGATGACTCATATCGTGTCATGTTGTCTTCTAAAACGATGAAACCCTACTACGAAGTCCATGTTAATATCCTCCCATTTCCATGTAGTAATACCTATATTTTGAGTCAAGCCACCCGGCCTTTGATGCTCTGTTTTGACTTGTTGGCAGTTTGAACACTTATGAACAAAATCCGCTATCGCTATGTCCCTTTTCATACCATTCCACCAATAAATTTCTCGTAAGTCACGCTACATCTTTCTGGCACCCAGATGGATGGAATAGTGGAAGTCATTAGCCTCTTCCATGATCAATTCCCTTAACCCATCCACATCCTATACAGACAACATTCCTTGGTGCCTAAGAGCCCTTTCTTCCCCTTGAGAGAAAGACTCATTATATACTTACTAAGGACCGTTTTCTTCAACTCCATCAACAAAGATCAAGGTGTTGCTTGCATTTCACCCCAACCAACTAAAGATGACTCGGAATTCTGGCGAACCAACAAACCATCCTTTGGAGAGCCTTCTATTCGAATACCCAAATGAGCCAACCTATGAAACTCTTTTAGTAACTCTTTCTTATGATCAACCACATGAGTGACACTAACCATTGACACTCTAATCAACGCATCCGCTACCACATTATCTTTTCCGGGATGGTAAAGGACACTCATGTCATATTCCTTTAAAAGTTCTAACCATCTTCTTTGACGTAGGTTCAAATATTTTTGGGTAAACACATAACAAGAACTATTGAGATCGGTGAATACATCAACATGTACCCCATATGGATAATGTATCCAAATTTTCAATGCAAATTCCATGGAAGCAAGCTCTAGGTCATGAGTTGGGTAATTCTTCTCATGTGGCTTGAATTGCATAGAGGCATAAGCTATGACTTTACCATGTTGCATGAGCGCGCATCCTAGACCCACTCAGGAGGGATCACAATGAACCACAAACCCTCTGATAAGGTCAATACTGGAGCGGAGGTGAGTCTGTCTTTCAATAATTGGAAACTCTTTTCACATGATTCCGACCATTTGAATGTGGACTTATATTGGGTTAAGGACGTTAATTGAAATGCGATAGAAGAGAATCCCTCCAAAAACCTACTATAGTAATCGACCAACCCTAGAAAACTTGATATGTCAGTAGGACTCAACGGTCTAGGCCAACTTTTGACCACATTCGTCCTCCTTGGATCAACCTCTACACCTTTACTAGAGAAAATGCAACCAAGAAATGAAACCGATCTCAACCTTAACTCACACTTGCGAAACTTAGCACAAGTTGGTTATCCTTGAGAACTTGCAAAACTATCCCCAAATGTTTCATATGATCATTCTCACTCCTAGAGTATATCAAACTGTCGTTAATGAATACAAATGACAAACAAATGAAGATACTTTCTAAATACTCTATTCATAAGATCAATGAATGCCGCCAGGACATTTGTTAGACCAAAGGAGATCACTAGGAATTCAAAGTGACCATATCTAGTTCAGAATGCCTTTTTCGGAATATCAACCTCCCTTACTCTAAGTGAATGATAACCTTACGTCAAGTCAATCTTTGAAAAGTAACTCGCTCATTGGAGTTGATCAAACAAGTCATCAAACCTAGGGAGCCGATACTTATTCTTTATACTAACTTTGTGCAGTTTACGATAATCTATACACATTCTCAAAGACCCATCCTTCTTCTTCACAAACAATATCGGGGCACCCCATGGAGATATGTTTGGTTGAATGAAACCCTTATATAGCAAATCTTTGAGTTGAGCCTTTAGTTCTTTAAACTCGGCCGGGGCCATCCGATAAGGAGGCATTGAAATAGGTTGTGTATCCCGCAATAAGTCTATGCCGAAGTCAATCTCCCGTTCGGGAGGAATTCTAGGAAGGTCATCGGGAAAGACCTCCACAAATTCCCTCACTACGGGTACCAACTATATCGGATAGACTTTGGATTCAAGATCCCTAACTCTCACTATGTGGTAGAGACAACCCTTTGCAATGAATTTTGAAGTTTTTAGACATGAGATGATCTTACCCCTAGGATTTGAGTTTCCTCCCTTCCACTCAAAAATGGGTTCATTTGGAAATTGAAATTTTACTATGCTTGTCCTACAATCAATGGAGGAAAGAAAGCATGCAACCAATCCATTCCCAATATGACATCAAAATCAAGCATATCAAGTTCTATCAAGTCAACTATTGTAACTTTATTGGGCAAGAAAAAAAAACAACCATTATAGACTCTATTAACCACCATGGAATCACCCACCAGGGTAGAAACATAAAAAGGTTCTTCTAATATGTCAGGTAGTATATCAAACTTCATGGTTACAAGAGGGGTCACAAATGACAATGTAGCTCCCTAATCTAACAAAGCATATACATCAAAAGAAAACAATTGTAACTTATCGGTAACCACGTCTAGTGAGCTCTTTAGATCACCTCGGTATTGGAGAGCATTAAAGTGATTCTTCATAGGATCATCTGGATTTGGGGCACTTGCTTGAGCTTGAGAATTTTCCCTTCTTTGAGTACTCATGATAGGGCAATATCTCTTCATATAACCACTCTTTCCACAACCATAGCAATTACCCGTACCAACTAGGCACTTACCATCATGCTTCCTACCACGTTTTGAACAAAGAGGCTTCTCAATAAAAGAAGCATCACCTTTCCCCTCTTGGGTCTTGGGAGTAGACACCTTACTCTTGTTGACTCATGGAGCATCAGGAGGGCCTTGGTTGGAAGACCTCCTTTTGAACCTTGGTTTTTCTTGAACATCAAACCTATTCTTAGAAGAATTCCCCTCTTCGGTTCTCACCTACTTCAACTCCCTACAAACTTGCTTAAGTTTTTTCTCCTCAATTTGTTCGGCATGAACCATGAGACGAGAGATGTCCATTCTAGGAATCAACCTAGCCTACCTACATTCATTAACTACAAGATCGGATATCCCCAAGAAAAATTTATTCGTCTTGGCCCTAGAATCTGCAACCATAGTAGGAGCATCTTTGATAATTGAGTGAACTTGAGGCTATACTCATTCACGCTCGTATCCCCTTGACGAAGGTTGATGAATTCTTGCATTTTCCTCTCCCTTAATTCCAAGTGAAAGAACCTATCAAGGAAAGCCATTTTGAAATCTCTCCAAGTAATCCGACCTTCTATAACCGCCCTTTCATCCTTCCATTGTTCATACCACACTTGAGCTACATCTTTGAGTTCGTAGGTGGCTAGTTCCACCTTTTGTTTAGAAGAAATACCCATAGATTCAAGAACTTTTAACACTTCATCAATTAAACCTTGTGGGTCCTACTCCACCTTAGAACCATAGAAAGTAAGGGGATTCATCATTGTAAAATCCCTAATCCTTGAAGGGGGTGTGTTAGCATTGGGGTTAACTTGCACCCTTTTATCCCTAGCAACTTGGGTAGCAACCACTTGAAACAAGCTAAGAATGGCCGACTTTATCTCAACATCAGACATAACCCCTTCTTCAATAGGAACTTGAGGGTTTTGAGGTCTTGAGGGGGAACCACCTCATTCAAATTCTCCTCTATGGCCCTTCGGGCATTGTTCCTCTTTTTATTCATTGCTTATAAGCACAATAAAAGGATTAGAAGAAATGACTAGATAGAGTTAAGACTCTTAGGAACGACTAAGGAATAACAAGAGAGTGAAAGTTCCTAAGCATCACATAGGCTCTCATTCATAAGTGTGGGGCGCTTCACAATTATGAATAACACCCTACATAGACATGGTTTAGTGATACATCAATCCTATGATTTCTCCAACTCATGCTCTGTTACAAAGTTTGTTACAACCCAAAGTACCCCGTAGGTGTAACCGGCGTCGTCGTCCTCTAAGATGACTAAGAAAATCCCTTATCATACATCATAGCACATCATAGTCAAAAAAATAGAAAATTTAAAACATTACATATGGAGTTTACATAGACTCCTCATATATAAAGTGTACATAGACTTATCTTTTAGCATAACAAATCATATAGAAATCTAAAGTCTCATCTCACAAATAAACCATCTACAAGAGTATTAATCACAATAGTTTGGACATAGACCTTAGTCTTTTTTGATATGCCATATAGGCTACAATAAAGTCTCAACATGAGAATGGAATAATTGTGTCAAAACATAGACAAAACTAATAAGGCTTGATAAGTGGCTCTTTCCTGAGAACTCATGAGGACTCACCAAGTGACTTAGGAAAGATCCAACTCTTTTTCTCCAATGATTACGAATCTCCTCAATGTACCGAACCTAAAATGTTTGAGAAAAAGGGAGAAATATGGGTTATTACAAACCACATGTACTAAGTATAGCTCCTATGCACAAAAAATCATCAATGCACGAGAAAAGGCATAATTTAGTAAAAAGTATACATAATGTCCAAAAATTCAATCTACACATATAAGGAACATCATAATCATATCAACATATAATTAACTCAAGGAACACTTGTGCAATTCCCAGAATAAAGCCTCATAACCCTATCTAAAGCTAAGTATTACATTAAGCCACCCATTTCATACTTACACATATTATCATGTATAACATGCTTCATACATCAATACTACTTATAGCTTATCAACATAATCATAATCTTAAAAGAACACTACTAGAACCATCTCTTAGGATCCCACATGTGCAATGAGTGAGATAAGTCACATATCCTCCCTTACACTTTGTATTAGCCTTTAAGACAACCCTAATAAGAGTTCACATACTTAACTTGTTCATTTAATTTTATATTATGGAAAAAAGTGCAATAACCGACATGAGACCATGTGAAATACATCGAATACAGTGTTCTACTCCCACACCAAAAAAAGAGGGTTAAGACTTGCCTAAGGTGTAACCATTCATACGTAGATATCTATGTGGATCACTAAGCTAGAGTCGTATGTGGGCACATAGTAAAGGTTCAAGTAGATTGTTTCTATAAACCTTGACTTACTAATGTTAAGGTTTTCATATCATGACACAACATATAATTCGGGAACCTGGACATACTAACGTGAGGAACCCATGTGGGAGACCGGACTTACTAACGTGAGACCTCCATATCATTTACATGACCTTTCAAAGCAATTAATACCTTTAGAAATCATATTATCTCATCAAAGTTCACATTAGTCTCCTCTAGACCCCTATGTAAACATCTTATCATATATAGCTCATAAGTCATCACAAGTGAGATCAATCCTTTCACTTTAGACACCACTTCAAAAGTGAGTAAACCTTTCACCTAACACTTTATTGTAATCATAAGAACTACTTCCAATCATACAATAATCATATCATAACATGCGTACAAAGCTCATGTATAATTCAATATCTTAGGGTTAGGGATGAGCAATATTTAGCATCAACATCACAACCACAAATTAGACTTAGAAGCATTACTATCTATGTTACTCATAATTCATAATTGAATCAAAGAATAACCAATCAACAACCTCATTGACCTTCCAAGAACCTTAATACATCCATTACAAAGAATACATGACCAATTATATAGACAAGGTAAATTCAAGAAGCAATTACATAATTAACAACAATGTACTCAATGTAAATATTCATAATCTTCACAATTCACCATATCAATTCAAGGTTTTCATGAAATTGGGGAAAGGACATGGGTCTAGGGAAATCTCATACTAAATAATCAATTAACAATCAATATATACTTAACTAAAATTAATTCATCATAGTTAACCACAATTGATACATAATTTTGATTTTCAAAGAAGACCCATGTGTAGAAGAAAACCTAGATGTTGGGGGATTCAAAAATCATCTTTTGGAGGGAGATGTTGGGGAAAGCTATCCCAAGAGTTAAAGAAACCATACCTTAAAGATTATAAATACCTAAAATTTGGTTGTAAACTTGAAGGCTTGATCTTCTTCTTGGATCTCTAAGGGTCTTCAATGGAGGTTTGGAGGAAGAGAGAATTTGAGAGAGATGAGAGTGATTTTTTTATTTAAACTTTTGGGACTTGTTTTGAGAGTTAAAATTTACCTAAAACTGACCCTAATACCTTACATATTCACCCATTAAATTATCTTAAATACCCTAACTTAAATGGGTCTTTTTGTGAAGTCAACACACTAAAAATACGACATTTACAAATCTGGGAAGGAGCTAAGGGTCGCCGGGTTAATTTCACAATTTATTTTTGAAATCCAAGTTGAGTAAGTGGACCTAGTAAAGGCCTCGCGTCGCTAGGCCATGTTCAATCTCCCCGCGATGGCTTCGCGTCGCGCAGCAGCCACCACAATTTTGTTGCACGCAGGCTGTTTTGGCAGCCTGCTCTCCCATGTTCGGATCTCCCCAAGGACTCTTCCGATGGTCCTTGGGGTTTCCTGTCTATAATTTTTGACCCTTTATACTACACTTTACCTATTCAAAGTCCTTTTACAAGTTTTGGACTTCATATGACCCTCCAAAATGCATTCTGCTCGCCTATGTTCGGGTCCTCCATAAGGACCCTTCCGATGGTCCTTGGGGTGTCCTGACTGTACTTTTTGACCCTATATACTACATTTTACCTATTAAAAGTATTTTTTACAAGTTTTGGACTTCATATGAACCTCCAAAATCTTAACCAAACATTGGAATGTCAACTAGTGAAATATCGCTAGTTTATGGATGTTAAGGCTTTTCTTTAATGTTATGGCTCCAATACTTCTCAAATAAGTTATTTACACTATTTTTGGTCTAAAATTATCTTTATGCAGAATATTAAGCTCTAGGATAGGTCATGGAATTTCCGAGGTGTGTCACTCTATGACCACGCAAGCTGATGTAACGCTTGATAACTCGTTGCGCAAGATTTATGGCAACAGTTTGTTTATCTATAGTTACGGTTTGATCCGTGTTGCCACACGCCTATTTTCCAGTAGTGAAAGAACATAGGCAAGAAAACCCAAAGAGGGTATTATGAGGTTTTTTACTCAGAATTCACCCAATCACTCCCAATCAATTTACCTGAAACCCAAAAAAATTAAGTGCAATCTACGCTAATGCATACAAAACAAAAAGTAAAGTGTATGGCGAAGATGAAGCGAACCTATGGTGAAAATGTGCCGAAGACCACTAATGGAGTGGGTTGGTCTTGTTTCTCGGAGCCCGCTGGATCAACACTTGGAACGCCATTAGTAGAGCTCCCATTAACTATCCCAGAACATTCAATGGTGATCTCGTCACTCTCTCAACACCATCATTAGTGCTCACTTTGTTTGATGGGCCAACATCTTAGGTCGCTGCTCTCTAAGACACTCATCAACTATAAATGCTCTTCCAGCTACTCATTCTTCTGGCGCTCTTTCTTTCTCAATTTTTTTCCTGAGCATCATTTGGAGGACGAACAAACCAGGGGCATTTTTTAGAAGCAGGGAAGAAGAATCTAGTGGTTGCATGGTATCATCAAATAGGACACTCAACAACAACTCGTAAAATTGTGTCATAGGGGCATATTCTGGCTTAGGACTAAGTGGGATACGAGAGAAGCAACATCGCCACAGAGACTACCAAGCTCCATATAGAAAGTAGAAACATCAATAGTGCGGACAAGACTTTCTATGAATCGTAACTCAAATACATCCTGGAACTGGTTAACGTCTTGGACCTTATGGTCCATCATCTGCACCATTTGCACCTCAGACTTCGCTATCGTTTGGCGCATCCATTGCTTCACATGCTGCAACAGTGTGGCTATCTAGGCCTACAACTTCTAGGTACGGTCTAGAGGCACAAAACCAGACCATGAAGATGGAGTGACTTTGGAGGAGCTCGAGGCCGAACTGGCGGCCGGAAATTGTGGAGCCTAGGTATCTGTTGTAGGGGCTGGAGGGGTAGGGTCATCAACTTGCATCTCCTCCACATCTGCTACAAGATCCTCTCCTACTTGTGGAACCACAACCTATGGCTTCCTGCGCGGTGCAACTATATTGGCTTCATCCTGAATCAGGATAATATCTAGAGTTGTGGTTGCCTAATGCTACTTGTCACAATCCCAGAGTGGTAAAACAACATCTCCACAAAGCTGGAAGATGAGGCAAGGGAATGGAAGGGTAGTAGTGACTATGAAAGCCCTCTCATTTCTCATAATAATGAGGATGTGGGCAAAATCTACTGCAAATAAGCAACAAAACCTGTAACCATCACTACAAGATCCCTTATTACCACATTGTCCACCAGAGTAGGGGACACACGCTTCTGCACAAGCAACCAGAAGAATGTAGCAGAAAAAGTAAAGGTCGTCTACTTCATACCTAAGTTCGGGGTTAGTATCCACTTGACAAACTCTCCATCGATAGCATGATGAAGTACTAGCCAATGCAAAAGAGACTCCCTCTACTCGTTATTCATCTTAAATGCCAAGTTTGCACGATACTCATCCCATAACCGAACTCTATGTATCAATAGACAGAGTATGGTTTGGGTCGTCGATAAACCTGCGGAGGGTGATCTCTTAGATGTTGACCCATAAACTGTCATATCCCAAGACCATACCCTAGAATATATGGAACTCTTGGAGTGCAACCAGCATACTGGACCTCTTGAAGGTCTTATACAAGACCTTATGCATCGTTCATCACATATACAATGTGAAAAGTAGTGCGGAATTAAAACTTTTCACAAAACATTTCATAGTCTTTAAAGCACTTTCATATAAAATCCATAGGAAAAACTAAGTCTCAATCTCATCAAAGAATAGACACAAGATTACATGGGACACGACCCATGCACAATAGAAATATAGTAATACTAAGTCTATTACAATACTTCAATAAAAGAGATAAAAGACATCCATGCCCCCTAGGCAAATGAGAACATACTTCAATTTCACTTGAATGGTGCTACGATCCAAGTCCTGCTTCCCAAATGCTCCTCACCTACCACCCACTATAGAGATAGATAAATCATGGAATTAGTACAACCACATGTAATAAGTACAACATAATGCATAAAAAATCATAAAACGGACATTTAATGGAAATATGCATATTTGGATTTAAACATAATAATATAATCATAAGAACAACATTAATCAACTTAGAAACACATAAGAAATCACTTAGTCAATTTAGAACATTTTTAAGATCAACCTTACAGTGAGCATAATTCACTTTACAGTGAACTTCTTCACTGTTACCGTGAATTCTTTTAGTTTCACTCCAAACATCCTTTAGTATATAAGTTCCCTACTAAAAGCTATCCTAACACTCACTTACCATACTCACTTGGTACTAGACTTTTTTTATCATAGAGTAATTCACATTAACGGTTCATACAAAGGGGTTCCATATCAAGTTCATAACCCAATAACGTTACCCTACCAAAGAGGTTCCCTAGGTCTGCCTTTCAATGGCGACAAGAAGCTCATAATGACTTTCCTAATGATGGATATAATGTCGTTCCAGACAATAAACCTTAAGTGCATCATTCATTACAAGAAGGATACTCTTAGGACTTTCTTCTTCAAGATTCATAACTTTACCACTAGGTTCAAGGTTTCATATAAAGGACCCTCTTAACACATTCAAGGCCTCACATCTGATTCATTCATACAAGACTAATAGGATTTAACATCCTAAGTCAAGAGACATCACATATTCACATATCATTCATGCATCAAGAAAAGGGACTTAAGTCTACCTAAACAAGATACATCATTACTTCGCTTTAGCAAATATTACTAGCCATTCTAGAAGCACATAGGAATAGCCATTATCATCTTTAAGTCACCTTACACACTACTATATCATCATCAATATAACCATCATAAACTCATATAGTCAAGTAGGAACAATCAAGCATCAACTCTAAGTCTAACCCAAACCCTAACCCTAACCTTAATCCTTACCCTAACCCTAAGCAATTAACCCAAAACCTCAAGTCCAAAATAACAAAAGCCAAACATTAAGCACTAAACCATAGATTTTAAACTTAAAATTCTAAACCCTAAAACCCAAAAAAAACACTAAACCCTAACCCTAATCTGAACCCTAACCCTATCCCTGTCCTTAACCCTATCCCTAAACCCTAAACCCTAAACCCAAAGCCCCAAATACATAAACTTTAACATCGAACACTAAACCATAGATATTATAAGTCAAAATCCTAAACCCCAAACCCAAAAACCTAAAAAACAACCTAAACCCTAACCCTAACCCTAACCCTACCATAAATCTTAAACACCAAGCCCAAAATATCAAAATCCTAAATACGAACACCCAGACATTAAACACTAAACCATAGATTTTAAACATCAAATCCTAAACCACATACCCTAAAAGCTAAAAAACCTAAATCCTAACCCTATCCCTAACCTAAACCCTAACGCTAACCCTATGATTTACCCTAACCTGAAACCCTAAACCCTAATCTAAAAGTCCAAAATACCAAAACCCTAACATTGAACACTAAACCATAGATATTAAAACTTAAATCCTTAACCTAAACCCTAGAGCCTAAAAAACATAAACCCTAACCCTAATCCTAAACCATTAACCCGAAACCCCAAGCCCAAAATACCAAAACCCAAAAATTAAATACTAAATAATAGATTTTATACCAAAAGTCCTAAACCCCAAATCCTAAAACCTAAAAAAACCTAAACCCTTACCTTAACCCTATCCTTAACCTGAACCCTAAACCCAATGCAAAAACCCTAACATTAAACACTAAACCATAGATATTACAACTCAAATAGCCCTAAGCCCTAAAACATAAAAAATAACCTGAAACCTTACCGTAACTCTAACATGAACCCTAACACCAACCATACCATAAACCCTAAACCCAAAGTCCAAAATACCAAAACACAAATATTAAACAGTAAATAATAGATTTTAAACCTCAAATGCTAAGCCTTAAATTATAAAACCTAAAAATAACCTACACCCTAAACGTAAACCCTACGTCCAAAAAAAAACCCTAGTCCAGAATACAATAATCAAGACATTAAACACTAAATCATAGATTTTAAACCACAAATCCTAAACAACAATCCCTAAAACCTAAAAACAACACTAAACCCAAACCCTAACCCTAACCCTATCTTTAATCCTAACCCTAAACCCTAAACCCTAAACCCAAAGCCCAAAATACAAAAAACCAAACATTAAATACTAAACCATAGAAAATTAAACCTCAAATGATAAACCTTGAACCATAAAACTTAAAAATACCCTAAACCCTAACCCTAACTCTAACCCTATACCCTAAACCCTAAACCATACGACAACAAAAACACTAAGTCCAAAATACAAAAACCCAAACATTAAACACTAAACCATAGATTTTAAACCTCAAATCCAAAACAAAAAACCCTAAAACCTTACAAAAAACCTAAAACCTAACCCTAACCCTAACCCTTACGCAAACCTTAAATCATTAACTTTAAATATTAAGCCCAAAATACCTTAACCGAAACATTAAATAATAAACCATAGATTTTAAACCAAAAATCCTAAACCCCAAAATCTAAAACAAAAAAAACTAAGTCCTAACCCTAACCTATCTGTAAAACGAACCCTAACACTAACCCTATCCTTAACCCTAACCTTAAACCCTAACCCCTAAATCCAAAGCAAAAAATACCAAAACACTAACATTTAACACTAAACCATAGATATCACAACTCAAATCTTTATCCCAAATCCTAAACCCTAAAAAAAGACCTAAACCCTAACCCTAACCCTAACCATAACCCTAAACCTAAACTATTAACCCAAAACCCTAAGCCCAAAATACCAAAACACAAACATTAAACACTAAACTATAGATTTTAAACCAAAAATCCTAAACCCCAAAACCAAAAACAAAAAAAACCCTTTACCCTAACCCTATCCCTAACACGAACCCTTACCTAACCCTATCCTTAACCCTAACCCTAAACCCTATACCCTAAACTCAAAGCCAAAAATACCAAAACTTTATTATTAAGTGCTAAACCATAGATACATTAACTTAAATTCTTAACTCCCAAAACCTAAAACCTAAAAATAACATAAACCTTAAACCTAACACTAACATTAACCCTACCACTAACCCTACCATAACCTTAGACCCCAAGTCAAAATAAAAAAACCCAAACATTAAACACTAAGCCATTGATATTAAACCTAAACTTTTACACCCTAAACCCAAAAATCTAAAAGAACCTAAAACTCTAACCCTAACTCTAACCCTAATATTCACCTTAATCTTAAATATAAACCATAAACCTTAAAATGGACACTGAACAGTCACGCATGTGCACCGCCTCAACGGCGTGTGCACCGCCGGTAGAGGTCACACGGTCGCCGGACCAAAGCCATCAGGAGCGTCCTGAAAAGGGAAACAAACCCCAGTGCCACACGCTCTATTATCCATCTCACAACTCCACGAATTCGTAGAATACTGACGCTATGAATACTGCATTTTAAAAAATGGAGTTTGATAGAGAACGTGGAATTATTTCCTAAGGAAATTCTGAGTTGAAGCAAGGAGAAAGGGTTATGGAAACCGATACTCCTCATCAAGATCTACAACATAGTCAAAAATCAACGAATTCAATCATCGAAATTGATAAGAATCAAAAGGTGACTTTCGAAGAAATCGCAAGTGCATTGCCTGAGTCGCGCACCCAAATTTGATCGACTTCGAGTCAAATTCGTAAGGATTTGACCACTGGGATTTGTCCCCCCAATGATGAGGTCCATCGTACTCAAATTTTAGGCGAAATGGATGAGGCAATAGCCGGCGAGGCGAACTCCGATGACGATGGAACTCGAAGAGTCAAAAGTCATGGAAACTCCTCGAAGGAGAAGGATTCTCGGGACAATAATATTCATCTAACAGACATTTGCAATCATCTTAATGGAGGAATCATTACTAGCAACAATCCATCTCCTTTCACTGATCCTAAATTGAATTCACAACAAGCAAAACACGAAAGTGAAGGAGAGGCTTCAGTTGCTGCTCAAAATAATGAACATGGCAACATCGTTGAAGTTCTTCAGTCGATTGAAACAACAACATTGAGACAAAGAAACAACACACAGCAGGGGGAGAATTTAATTCAACAACAGGGCAATAATATGTATAGCAGGACACGCACAGCAGCTCTTCAAATGAAACTCAAGCATTGAATTTTTCTTTTGACATAGCAGGTAATTCATCCTATCTAACTCCCACTATTAATGCAGGTAATGCACAAACGATAAACAATCAAGATGACAATGGTATGGAGTCTTGAAGATTGCAGCTACAAAGGCAAGAGCACTCAAGTCGAAAACTTGAGCACTCAGGCAAGGAAGCACAGCAGACAGAAAATGATCAAATGAGTGTTCAGGGTGGCAAGCATGGATCATAACAGGGCCAAGGGAGAGATAGAAGACAAACTGATCAAGGTGGGAACACCTACAATCAAGGAGAAGTCAATTCAGCACATCTAACCAATCGAGAAAGAGTGGAGTATCAAAACAACTTTCCAAAAATATCCAATAATTACTCTAGGTATGAACCTAACTCTCAATCGGATAGAAGTAATAGACAAGGCAATGATTTTGGTCAGGCAGCTGCTAGGAATTATAATAGCCATCAGCAGGGTCAAAATCCTAACAACAATGTAAAAATGGGAATAATTCAGAACCAGCACCCTATACATTTGTGCAATCATTTGCTGCTAGATTGAGATATAATCAATCAAAAAATGAAATCCCGATTGTTTTTAATGATCCAATTCATACAACTAGACATGGATTCCTTGTTTTACTGCTTGATGAAAATGATTATTATGTGAAGTTGGCGGAAGTTTGCAAGTACACTCTAGTGGGCTAGTTTACAAATATGATGCCGAAAATAGAGTGGGTTAGGAAAAGCTTCACCCTCCAAACTCAACTTACGGGGAGTGTGAAGATCACACACTTTATATCTAGGCATATGTACATCGACTTAGACAATGAGTTTGATTACCAACTGTTTGGACAAAACTTAGGATGAATATTGAGAGGCAAGTGATGAGAATCCAATCTTTTACCCCAGATTTTACCCTGGAGGAGGAAACCCCCACTGTTCCCATATGGGTGGCTATTCCTTGACTTCCTTGGCACTGTTACAATAAGGTTTTATTGACTACTATTTTGGAATCTATTGGGAAAGAACTTTTCCTTGACTCACCAACCTCCCAATGGACTAGAGGTAGCACTACTACAGTTAAAGTTCAAGTTGATCTTATCAAAGCTAGACCTTCTCATGTTTGGCTGGGATTCAAAAACTCAAACCCCAACAAAGGAAGATGGTTAAAGTTGTAATATTCGGGGATTCCTGTTTATTGTTTGTATTGTAAGCATCAAGGCCATATGGAAGAGGAATGTACAGTTAAGAGGAGAGAGGATGAATTCAAGAAAAGAAAGGAGCTAGAATCTGCAAAAAAGAATAAGGAGCAGACTGGAAATAAAAATGCTCAAGAAAAGGAAAAACTTACAAATGAGGCAGCTGCAATGACACAGAATCAATGAACATGGAGGAAAACAAGAATAAGCCAAGGAAACAACCTACAAGCCATCAACAAGGGAAAAGCACCTTCAATCAAAATGAACAAGACCATCAGGTAGAGTTACAGGAAGAACAGTGGCAGACTCAGAGAAAGAAACAACACAAAAATCAGGAAACTAGTAACTCCAAGTCTGTTTGGAGACCAGTTTAACCACAAACACAAAAAATCAGGGACAACCAGCAGCAGGAACAAGGAACAACAAGTATGACTAATATCCCAACTCAAAATATTTTCTCTAACCTTGGAATACAGGAACAACAAAAAACAGACAATAAAGTGGAGGAGCACACCAGTGGAGAAGTAACACAACAGAATCAACAAAAAAAAGGGGCTAAAAACAGCTCACCTGGGAAGAAAAAAAACATAAACAAGGAAAAAAAGCAGCAGGCTGCTGCAGATTACAATCACAAGAGCATAGGTATTGACTCAATGTTCCCAAGTCCCAATTCCCCCAACATTTCTATTATTGATGATGGTTTTACTGAAGAAGTTGTTGGAGGTATAAATGGGGGGTGTCAGGAGAAAACCACTAACTTGCAGGATGGGGTTACCAAGGGGGGGGGGTGTTTTCCTCATGTTCTGCATGAGGGGTTGGTTGACCATAGGACTGACCTTAGAGCATCTGATAGTCCAAAGAACAGGAAGCAACAAGCGGAGAATCAACAGCAGCACAGCCAGAACAGAGATAACAGAAAACAAGACTCTGAAAATAATAAGGAAAAACAATAGTTTGAAAAAGAGGAAAATAGAGATAAAGGGAAACAGGTGGCTACTTCTACTCCAGAAAGCACCCAAAGAGCAAAAACAAGCCAAGTAAACAGGAAAGGGATGGTGCTAAAAGGAGACAGAATAAGCTACAAACCCATGACAGTGATCTGGGACAGGAAAAGAGGGAGGAATCATGCAACAAATTTGTTATGATTAATGATAATCAGGGATTGGATATCCTCCATCTCCAGGATCAATATATGAATCAACCATCATCTGAGCCACCATACAAGAGACAGTGTAAGATGAATACAACACCTCTTTTTGATGAGTATGCAGTGCATAATTCTGAAGATGAGCTGGATAGGGACAACCATTCTCTAGATGAACCTGATGATGAGACTAGTGAGGCTCTTATTAAGGCCTTTAGTCCTCATAATGATCAGGCTCTGGAGGAGGAGATTCAACAGGTAGCACAAAGTCAATGCTTATCCCCAAGAGGGTTCCAACATGACAAATTCCATTTCAAGAAACAAGATGTTAAGGTTGTCACTTCTGGCAGACCTAACACCAGGCTCTTTTCCTCTAGATATTCCCAATGATTAGTACAATCATTTGGAATGTGAGGGGGATCAAAACCAAAGGGGTGTTAGAGAGACTCAAGATGCTCAGAAAGATTCACCAACTATCTGTTATCACTATTTTTGAACCTTTCTCTGATATTTTTTATGTTTAAAGCTTTAAGGCTCAATTAAACATGGAAAATAATACTAGTAATTGTATTGGTAAAATTTGGGTTTTTTAGAGCAATGATATTGTCTGTAATATTCTTGATGAAGATGAACAGCAAATCACTTGCAACATGAAACACAATGAATTGCAATATCAAATTACTAGTACCTTTGTCTATGCTAAATGCAAAGATCACCTCAGAAGACCTCTTTGGGACAAAATGATTTAGCAACCTACTTTGAATGATAACCCTTGGTATGCTGTTTGTGATTTCAATGCTATAACATCTGTGGAGAAAAACCATTGAGGGGTGCCTTATAACATGAGGAAAAGTATGGATGTTATTGCTGTCATTGAAGCCATGGCCTTTTCGACATTGGTTTTAGTGGTAAGAAATTCACCTGGTCCAATAAGAGAGGTATTAATCACAGAATCTTGAAGAGGCTTGACAGGGCTATGGTAAATGATTCTTGGTTGGAAAGATGCCTCAAACCACTATAACTCACTTGTCATCTACTGGGTCTGATCACTGTCCTCTTCTTATGGAAATGGTTTCCACATCTACTGATCACATCAAGTACTTAAGATTTCTAAACTGTTGGATACACAACCCTCAATTCATGGAAACAGTAAAAACCTGCTGGGAGAAGGAAGTGGAAGGAACAGGTATGTGCAGATTTCACCAAAAAATTAAAAGGTTGTCAAACACTCTTAGTGGCTGGTCTAAGAAAGAATTTGGTGATATTTTCCAAAAGGTTAGGATGTATGAGGAACAAGTGCAAAATGTTGAAGAAAACTACATTACTAACTAAAGTTACTCAAATAGAAGTATCATCCATGAAATTAATGCAAAGTACATCAAGTTTCACAAGTTGGAAGACACTATTTTGAAACAAAAAACACACCTTCAATGGTTGTCAATGAAAATGGAGACTGGATACAAGGTGATGACAACATTGCTGAAGTAGCTTGTGAACCCTTCAAAGATATATTCAATGGTGAAGAAAAGCTTATCAATGAGAATACTTTGGAACGTATTCCAAGGATGATTAGTCAAGACCAAAATACTCAGCTTACCAATATTACTAGTATGGAAGAACTTAAAGAGGTGGTCTTTCCTATGAATCCTAATTCTTCAGCTGGCCCTGATGGTATGAATGGGTATTTCTTTCAAAAGTGTTGGCATATTATCAAGAATGATCTAATGGGGGTTGTACAGGCCTTTTTTAGTGGACAGATGATTCCTAAATACTTCTCCCATTCTTGCATTGTGATGCTCCCTAAGGTGAATAATCCAAACAAGATGACTGAGTATAGGACTATAAGTTTGAGCAACTTAACTAGCAAGATCATATCTAAGCTAATGAGCAACAGACTTAGTCCTATCCTCCCTGACTTAATCTCTCCTAACCAATCCGGATTTGTTAAAGGTAGAAGTATTTCTGAGAACATCATGCTAGCTTAGGAAATCATTCACCAAATCAAAAAACCCAATATTTGTAGCAATGTCATCATTAAACTAGGCATGGCAAAAGCTTATGACAGGGTTTCATGGTCATATATTTGCCTAGTTCTAAGAAAGATGGGGTTTGATGAGGTTTTTATTGATATGGTGTAGAGAATCATGGCTAACAACAGGTACTCAATCATTGTTAATGGTAAGAGGTATGGTTTCTTTCACTCAAGTAGAGGTCTCAAGCAAGGCGATCCTCTTTCCCCTGCCCTATTTATTTTAGGTGCAGAGGTACTTTCAAGATCTCTAAACAGGCTTCACAACCATCTGGATTATCATGGTTTCTTCATGAAAATGAGAGGGCCTCAAGTGAATCATTTAAGATTTGCTGATGACATAATTCTATTCACATCTAGAAGATGCAAGACTCTAAAACTCCTAATGGCTACTTTAAAGGAGTATGAAGATACTTCTGGGCAACTCATCAATGGGGACAAAAGACACTTTATGATACACTCTAATGCTTTCAATAGCACTAGAGGTAGAATTAAGAGGCTGACAGGTTTCAAACAAAAGCAGGGTCCTATTAATTACCTAGGCTGCCCTTTATTTGTTGGTAGGCCTAGGAATATATATTTCTCTAATCTTGTTAAGAAGGTTGTTTTCAGGATTACAGGTTGGCAAACCAAACAATTAAGCTATGGAGGCAAGACAATTCTTATAAAACATGTTCTACAGTCTCTCCCTATGTACCTTCTATCTGCAGTGACACTTCCATCCACAGTACTCAGGCAAACCCAAGGGCTTATAGCTGACTTTTTCTGGGGATGGAAGAGTGATAGAAAGAAGTATCACTGGGCTTCATGGAAAAATCACAAGCTACCCCTATGATGAAGGGGGGGATAGGAATGAGAAACTTACAAGATATTAGCAAATCCTTCTAATTCAAACAGTGGTGGATCTTCAGAACAAAACAAACTCTGTGCGGAGATTTTTTTGACAGCAAAATATTGTCAAAGATCAAACCCTGTAAGCAAAAAATTGGATACTAGAGATTCATTGACTTGGAAACATATGTTAATGAATAGAGAGTTTGTTGAGCATCACATCCATTGGAAACTTTAAGCTTGAAATTGTTCCTTTTGGTGGGATAACTGGCTTGGAAGTGGGCCACTGGCTCATCACACCACCAATAGCAACAGATTTAACAATACTATAGTGGCTGAATTATGGGAAGATGGGAAGTGGAGTTGGAGCAAACTGATAGAACAAGCCCCTGCTAGTCAGTTCTCCAACATTCTGGCTGTAGAGTTCTCTCCACAGCATCATCTTCCTGCAAAGCTGTCTGAAATCTCATTAACCATGGCAGCTTCAGTTTCTCTTCAGCATGGGAGGAAATCAGGAACAAAAGAGCTAAGAATCATTTCAATTCAATGATATGACATAAAAACATTCCCTTTAAATCTTCTTTTCTTTTATGGAGAACCCTTAGGGGTAAACTCCCTACTAATGAAAGATTGACTAACTTTGGCATTGAGTCATCACATTGTTTTTGTTGTCTTGATAGAGCAGGTATGGACATCATAGAGCACACATTCAATTGATGTCAATTTGCAGCCAAGGTATGGAATTATTTTGCAGGCAGTGCAGGCCTACAGCTGGACCACTCTTCACTACAGCTGCTACTACAACAATGGTGGACTGTCAAGTCCAAAAATGCAGCCCACAAACTGCTGCTACAAGCTACTCCAATATTCATCTGCTGGAATCTGTGGAAGAACAGGTGTGCCTGCAAGTATGGAGGTAAAGCAACCAACATCAGCAGGGTGAAGTATGCAGTCTACAAAGACAACTTCAAAATGTTGAACACTGCATTTCCACATCTCCAATGGCCTGCAAAGTGGACTGATTTGCTCCAAAAGAGTGAAAGAAGTATTCACGACACCAAAGTGAACATGGTAACATGGATTAAACCACCGGATAAATGGATTAAGATAAATACAGATGGAAGTGCACTCACCAACCCGGGTAAACTTGGGGCTGGAGGTATTCCAAGGGATTCAGAAGGTAAACTGGTAATGGCCTTCACAACACCTATTGGAGAGGGAACAAACAACAAAGCTGAAATTGAAGATGCCATATTTGGTTTAACTTGGGGACTTGAGCTTGGCTACAGGAACATTCTACTTGAACTTGATTCTCAATTAGTGGTCCATTGGATCTTACAGAATGCAGCCCCACAATGGAGTATCATCACTCAACTTGGAAGAGTGCAACATCTTATCACTCAAGCCCACAATTTCAAATGCATTCATGTATTTAGAGAAGCAAATTGTGTAGCAGATGCATTGTCAAAACACAGTCACAACACTTCCACTCCTCAGGTATATTTCAATAGTCATCAACTACCTATAGAAGCAAAGGCCTACTATCAACTTGACTTATTTGAGATTCCTAATTTTAGAAGGAAGAAGACAAAGAAGATTTCTGAGCCTCCTTGAGATTAGATCATCTTTTAAACATAGCTATAATTCAAAATTATATCTACTTTGAATAGGTTAATTTTAGTCTTCCTTTTGATTATGTAAAGCGAGAGTCTCCCGTATTTATGCTTCCTAGATACTATGTAACGAGAGGAGTCCTCTCCTTAGGTTCTTAGTATTTTGGTTACATCTTCTATTGTAAGGGGAGGAGTTGACCCTTTTTTTTGGAAAGTTGACTCTAAACCATCGTAGGATTGGAGGTTAGTTTTATGCCCCCCTCATTGTATTTTGTTTTTGTTATTAATGATAAGGCCTGGGGGTGTTGTTAAGATCCTACCCCTCCAAGGGTAATTCAACTAAAAAAAAGCCAAAAATATAAAACCCCAATCATTTAATACTAAACAATAGATGTTAAACCTAAAATGCTAAACCCTGAACCATATTAAAAAAAACTACACCCTAGCCCTAAACCCTAAGTCTAAAATAAAAAACTCAAACATTATACACTAAACCATAGCTTTTAAACCTTATATCCTAAATCATAAACCCTAAAACCTAAAAAAACTTAAACACTAACCCTAACACTAACAATAACTCTAACCATAACCCTACACAATTAAACCAAAACCACAATCCCAAAATACCAAAACCCAAACATTAAGCACTAAATCATAGATTTTAAACTGAAAATCCTAAACCCCAAAACCTAAACCCTAAAAAATAATAAAACCTAACCCTTACTCGAACCCTAACCCTATCCCTATCAAAACCCTAACCCTAAATCCTAAACCTTAAACCCAAAGCACCAAATAACAAAAACCTAACATTGAAAACTAAACCACAGATATTACAACTCAAATCCTTAACCCTAAACCCAAAAACCTAAAAAAAACAACCTAAACCCTAACACTAACCCTAACCATACCATAAATGTAAACCCCAAGCCCAAAATACAAAAATCCAAAATAAGAAAACCCAGACATTAAACACTAAACCATAAATTTTAAACGTCAAATCCTAAACCACATACCCTAAACCCTAAACCTAACCCTAAACCTATACTTTACCCTAACCCTAAACCCTAAAATCATAGTCCAAAATACAAAAACCCTAACAGTGAACACTAAGAAAATAGATAATACAACTCAAAACATCAAACCAAACCCTAAAACCTAAAAAACTAAACCCTAACCCTAACTCTAACCTAAACCATTAAGCCGAAACCCCAAGCCCATAATACAAACACCCAAATATTAAACACTAAAACATAGATTTTATACCAAATTTCCTAAACCCCAAAACCTAAAACATAAAAAAACCTAAACCCTAACCCTAACACTAACGCTAACCGGATCATTAACCTTAACCTAAACCCAATGCCTAAAATACCAAAACCCTAACATTAAACACTAATCCTTGATATTACAACTCAAATAGCCCCAAACCCTAAAACTATAAAAATAACCTAAAACCTAACTCTATATGTAAGGTGAACCCTAACACTAACCATACCATAAACCCTAAATCCGAAGCCCAAAATACAAAAACTCAAATATTCAACACTAAACAAAAGATTTTAAAGCTCAAATCCTAAACACTAAATTATTAAACCTAAAAAGAACCTACACCTTAAACCTAAACCCTAAGTCAAAAAAACACCTTATTTCAAAATACAAAAACCCCGACATAAAACACTAAACCATAGATTTTAAAACCTCAAATCCCAAACCACAATGCCTAAAACCTAAAAAAACTCTATACTCGAACCCTAACCCTAACCCTATCCTTAACCCTAAACCTAAACCCTAATCCACCACAAATTCAGCCCCAATGGATACTCAGGTCACCGGCGACAAGAACTTCGTCTCTAGAGAAGTCGCGATAAACGTTGAAACTCGATCTCAAAATCGAACAACTTCCCAGTTGATTCGAGGTGAGATACCTACTGGGGTGTATTCCTCTTGGAAAGGCGCCTCTAATGAATCACTTTCCACCCCAAAAGACGACCAGGTTGCCGGCGACAAGAATTTCGGTGACTCAAATATCAGTCGAATGGAAATGGTTGAAGATGGGGAAAATGAAGCAGAATCTGATAATCAAGTCGTGCATACCACTAACACACTCAATCAAACTCCCCAAGACTATAATCCTATTGGAAATTATGTGCATCACAAGTCGAAAATTCAACCTGGGAAGGGACTGGAAGAGGCACAGCTGGGGATGCTAGCAATATTAAAACAAGGCACATCAGCAACGCAGCCAAGAGAAGTGATTGAAGTGGAAAATTCCTTGCAATTCTCATTTGGATTAAAGGCAACTGATAACACAATAACAAAGGAAGATCACTTCCAGGCAGGTATGCACGATGACTCCAATGATCATGGCAGGGATGTGAACATACTGAAACAAAAACAAACTGGTATGCAAGAGGAGATGAAGCAACAATCAGGTATGCAAGCTAATCAAGCTAAGATACAAGAACAAAAGCGAAATGACAATGGCAAAAGGGAGAAGGAACAACAATAAGGTAAGTATCCACAACCCAACCTTAAACGAATTCAGAATTCTAATTATTCTAGTGTTGGCCATGTGCATGAAAATGCCATGGGAAATGTAGCTGATGATTCTTGTAATAATAGTACAGAAAAATATAGCTAATAAATCTAGGATTTAAAATGAGCACAATCAGTGGGAAAAAGAGGGTGATCGGGGAAAAACAAAACAGAGTAATGGGGGGAAAATAAAGGTCAAACCAATTATCATAGAGATTTTCCAAAAATCTCCAACAATTTTGATAAACAAAATCCTCCTCAGAGAAGAGATTTCCAGCCTACCCCCATCAAAAAGTGATAGAAAACAACCTTCCTTGATAGAAAAAAACCTTCCTTAAAGCAATCAAAACAGCCAAAATAAAAAAAATCCCTGAAGCTGCTCCCTATACTGTAGTTCAGACCTTGGCTGCAACGTTGAGACACATTCATGCTGCCCAAGAACCCACCATTGTACTCAAAACTCCTCGTAAACAGACTACCAAGCAAGGACAGCCTGCAGTCATCTTTGACATGTATGACTTTGTTCATATTTTAGCAGTGGATTGTAAATATACTTTGGTGGGGAAGTTCAGTGTAACAATGCCTAAAATGGAGCTCATCAGGAAGAGCTTTATTCAACAAACCCAGCTAAGTGGGGGGTTAATATTGCTCATTATAATTCTAGGCATGTGTTTATTGATATTCAAAATGAGTTAGACTACAACACCGTTTGGACTCAACAAAGGATGACCATTGAGGGTAAGCTGATGAGATTACAAGCTTGGACACCTTTCTTTACACCTGAGGAAGAAACTCCCATAGTTCCAGTTTGGATTCTCTTACCAGGGATGCCATGGCATTGCTTCAAGAAGCCCTTCCTTATCCCTCTCCTGTAAACTATAGGCAAAGTGTTGTACTTAGACACTGCCTCTATCACAAGAACTAGAGCAGGTATGGGAAAAGTAAAAATACAGATTGACTTGACTAAACCTAGGCCAAGACATGTGTGGATTGGCTTAGACAATGAGGATGATAATGTAGGGATGTGGCAGCCTGTGGAGTATGAAAATATCCCACCTTATTGTGAGTATTGCAGACATCAAGGACATGATATAGAGGAATGTAAAGCAAAGATGAGAGATGATGATTACAGACAAAGGATGGAAAAGGAAAAGGAGAAAAAAGACAGAAGCAGGGAACAACAAAATCAAAAGGGGAAGGAAAATGTTCAAGCACAATCCAAGGAGAATGAGGAAAAAAGAAAACAAAACAACAATGATAGGGAAAGCAGAAACAAACAGAACAGCTAAAAGAAGAAGAATGGCACACACAGAGGAGGAAAAATTCCAGAACACAGGAGGAGAAAAACAATAAGACTGCATGGAAACCAGTTCACAACTCTAATAAGCCAGCAAATGAACAAATGCAGAACACATCTCAGCAAACAGGTAACCTCAATAATCTTCAATATATTCCTGCCAGTAATTTGTCTATGCAGGAAATCAAGAGGAGCAGCTAGACAGGAACAAGACACCCTCACAAGGAAATACAAACAGAAGCAGCAGGAACACAGGAACAGTTGATCAGAATCCAACACTCCGAAAATCAGGTATCATAGCTAGGTAACCTAACTCTTTTGATGTTTTGAATGAGAATGAAGAAGTTTTTGGAGGTATGGAAGGGGAGAGTTAGGAGTAACCTACTAACCTGCAGGAAAGGGGCACCAAAGGGGGGAGTATGCCTCATCTTATTCATGAGGGTTTGAACAGTGACCTTAGCTCAGACTTTAGAGCCTTTGACAGTACTAGGGATAAGCATACTCAAGAGGAATCACAACAGAATTTACAACAGGTGCAGACTGCAAAAATCAGAAAATAGAAATAAGAAAATAACAAAGAAACACAACTAGACATAAATGAAGATGGGGAAGGAAAGGACAAGGGTACAAAGACAAATGATAAAGGGAAGTAGATTGACAATGGTACTACTGAAAACACCTCCAAGAGAAAAAACAAACCAAGCAAACAAAAAATGGATGCTGCTAAGTGGAGACAAAGTATACAGCAGAAAAGTGAGGAGGAACAATCTCAGGGAAAAGGGGAGGAACCATGCAAAAAATTTGTGATGATCAATGACAGCCATGGTCTAGACATTATACCTTTGCAGACTAGATTCATGACCCCTCCTCCAACAGAACCACCTTATAAGAGGCCACAATTATGTCAAGTTAATACTATACCTTTGATTGATGAGTATGCTGTGAATATTTCTGGAGATGAATTGGATAGAGACAACCATTCTCAAGAGGATCCAGATGAGGAGGATGAGACTAGTGAGGCTTTGATTGAAGCCTTCAGTCCTTCGAATGATCAAGTTTTAAAGATGAGCTTAAACCGCTGTCAAAAAAGCAAGGCTTATCTCCAAGGGGATTCAAACATGAAAAGTTTCACTTCAAGAATCAAGACATCAACACTGTCACAGATGGCAGACCAAATACTAGGTTATTCTCTACTAGATCTTCTCAATGATTAGTACAATCATTTAAAATGTGAGAGGGATCAACACCAAAGGGGTGTTGTAGAGACTCAAAATGCTCAGGAAACTCCACCAATTATCAATCATTATTATCTTGGAACCTTTCTCAGATAGTGTTCATGTACAGAATTTCAAAGTTCAATTGATTATGGGAAATGCAACTAGTAATTGTAATGGCAAGATTTGGGTTTTTTGGAGCAGCGATATAGACTGTAACATTCTTGATGAAGATGAACAGTAAATCACTTGCGACATAAAACATAATGAGTTACAGAGACATTTCATTACTACTTTTATTTATGGAAAGTGTAAGGATTATCTGAGGAGACCTCTTTGGGACAAGATGCTTCAACGGGGTAATGAGGATACCAAACCCTGGTGTGGAGTAGGTGACTTCAATGTTATAACTAGAGTAGAGTAAAAACTTGGGGGAACACCTTACAATATGAGGAAAATTATGGAATTTATAGCAGTTACTGAAGCATGTGGCCTTGTGGACATTGGATTCAGTGGCCACAAATTCACATGGTCCAATAAGAGGGGTATTAACCACAGAATCTGGAAGAGACTTGAGAGGGCTATGGTTAATGGCTCTTGGCTTAAAAGTATGCCTCAAACCACTATCACTCACTTGTCTTCTACTGGCTCAGTTCACTGTTCTCTGTTAGTGGAAATGACTTCCAAAGATTCAAATCACATCAAGTACTTCAAGTTCATCAATTGTTGGGTGGACAGCCCTGATTTTATGGAAACTGTGCAGACTTGTTGGGATAGAGAGGTAGATGATACTGGTATGTGGAGATTTCATCAGAAACTAAAGAGGCTGGCCAACACCCTCAGTGCTTGGTCAAGGGAAGAGTTTGAGGATATTTTTCAGAATGTCAGAATGTATGAGGAACAGGTTCACAAGGCAGAGGAGAATTACATTACTCACCAAAATGAATTTAACAGAAGTGCCTTACATGAAATTAATGCTAAATACATCAAATTCCTGAAGTTGGAGGATACTATTTTGAAACAGAAAACCTAACTACAGTGGTTCAAAGATGGTGACACAAATTATAAATACATCCACTCCATTATAAGAGGAAGAAGAAGGAAATCATTTGTGCACAGGATTATCAATGACGAGGGGGAATGGATACAAGATGAGGAGGAGATTTCCCAGACTGCTTGTGCTCATTTTGAGGAGATCTTTACAGGTGATGAGAAGCTTATCAATGAAAATACTTTGGAATGCATTCCAAGGATTGTCAGCCAAGAGCAAAATAACCATCTTACTAGTTTACCCAATATGGAGGAGCTTAAAAGTTTGATTTTCTCTATGAATCCTAACTCCGCTGCTGGTCTTGATGGTATGTATGGTTACTTCTTTCATAAATGTTGGCACATTATCAAGGATGATTTAATGGGAGTTGTTAAGGCCTTCTTTAGTGGGCAGATGATTCCTAAATATTTCTCTCATTCTTGTATTGTCCTGCTCCCTAAAGTTAATAATCCAAACAAGTTAACTGAGTTCAGGCCTATAAGTCTGAGTAATTTCACTAGCAAGATTATTTCTAAAATAGTGAGTATCAGACTTAGCCCTATTCTCCCTTCTTTGATTTCATCCAATCAATCCGGGTTTGTTAAAGGTACAAGTATTTCTGAGAACATTATGCTAGCTCAGGAAATCATCCACCATATTAAGAAACCCAATGTGGAGAGTAATGTCATCATAAAGCTAGACATGGCAAAGGCATATGACAGGGTTTCTTTGTCATAGATTTGTTTTGTTCTAAGGAAAATGGGGTTTGAAGAAAGGTTCATAGATATGGTATGGAGAATCATGGCCAACAATTGGTATTTTATCATTGTAAATGGTAAGAGGTATGGTTTCTTTCACTCTGCAAGAGGTCTCAAACAAGGTGATCCCCTATCTCCTGCCCTATTTATTTTAGGTGCGGAAGTGTAATGCATGTCTCTTAACAGGCTACATGCTCATCCAGACTATCATGGCTTCTTCATGGAGAGGAGCGCACCTCAAGTAAATCACTTGAGCTTTGCTGATGATATAATACTCTTCACCTGTGGAAGGCACAAAACCTTGAAGCTTCTAATGAAAACTTTAAAGGACTATGAAGAGACTTGTGGACAACTCATCAATGAAGACAAGAGTCACTTTATGCTACACTCTAATGCTTTCAATAGCACAAGATATAGAATTAAAAGACTCATAGGCTTCAAACAAAAATAGGGTCCCCTTACCTACCTACGCTGCCCTTTATTTGTTGGTAGGCCTAGGAATATTTAGTTACTTAATCTTGTTAACAAAGTTGTATGCAGGATTACAGGATGGCAAACCAAACAACTTAGTTATGGAGGGAAAGCAGTCCTTACAATGCATGTTTTACAGGCAATACCCATACATTTACTGTCTGCAGTAACTCCTCCATTCTCTGTGCTTACACAGATCCAAATGTTAATGGCAGACTACTTTTGGGGATGGAGGAATGGGAGAAAGAGATACCATTGGGAATAATGGAAGAATCTTAGCTTTCCATACGAGGAAGGGGAAGTAGGCATGAGAAGTTTGAAAGTTATCTGTATGGCCTTCCAATTCAAACAGTGGTGTATTTTCTGAACCAAACAAACCTTGTGGGGTGACTTCTTGAGAGCAAAATATTGCCAAAGATCCAATCTTGTTAGCAAAAAATGGGATACAAGAGAATCTCTAACATGGAAGAACATGCTAATGAACAGACAACAGGTGGAACAACATATCCAATGGAAGCTGCAGGCTGGAAATTGCTCTTTTTGGTGGGATAATTGGCTTGGAGATGGTCCACTTGCACAATTTTCTAGCAATATTAACAGATTCAACAACGCAACAGTGGCTGATTTCTGGGAAGAAAGGAAATGGGACTGGAACAAGTTGATAAAATAGGCACCAGCCAGCCAATTCTCCAACATCATTACAACAGAAATTCCCCCCCAACAGCACCTCCCTGATAAGGCAGTCTGGAAACTCAATAACCATGGCAACATCACTTGTTCTTCAGCTTGGGAGGAGATCAGGGAAAAAAGGGAGAAGCAGCACTTTAACTCTTTGTTATGGAATAAAAACATCCCCTTTAAAGCTTCTTTTCTACTTTGGAGGACCCTAAGGGATAAACTCCCCACTAATGAGAAACTAACTAATTTTGGCATTGAGCCATCAAAGTGTTTTTGTTGTCTTGATAATGCAGGTATGGACAACATTCAACACATCTTCATCTCAGGCCAGTTTGCTGCCAAAGTGTGGAGCACTTTTGCAGCCACAGCAGGGATTGAACAAGGCTGCCACTCAGTGCAGCAGCAGCTTCAACACTGGTGGACAGCAAAGGCCAACAATGCAGCCCACAAGATGTTTCTACAGGCCACCCCTATCTTCATATGCTTGAACCTATGGAAGAACAGATGTGCAGGCAAATATGGGGGTAAAACAACAAATATAAGCAGGGTGAAATATGCAATTTACAAAGACAACTACAAGATGTTTAGCATAGCATTTCTCCATATCAGCTAGCCAGCCAAGTGGATAGAATTGATCCAGAAATGTGAAGCATGTATAGAAGACACCAAGGTAAGCTTGGTAGCTTGGAACAAACCCACAAATCAGTGGATAAAGATCAACACTGATGGCAGTGCTCTTGACAATCCGGGGAGGCTGGGGCTGGAGGTATTTTGAGGGATAAAACTGGCCAACTGTTGATGGCCTTTGCAACAACTCTTGGGGAAGGAACAAACAATAAAGTAGAGATTGAGGCAGCTATTTTTGGTCTGACTTGGGCTTTGGAGCTGGGATACAAGAACATTATGTTGGAGCTGGATTCACAGCTTGTTGTTACATGGATAAACCAACAGGCAATCCCTCAATGGAACCTCATAATTCAGTTAGGCAGGCTGCAAAACTTGATAAGCCAGACCCAGAATTTCAAATGCATACATGTCTATAGGGAGGCAAATTGGGTTGCTGATGCATTGTCCAAACACAGCCATCAAACTACCAATCCTCAGGTATAATTCAGCCACCAACATCTACCTAAGGAAGCAAGGGCATACTATGAGCTGGACTTAATGGAAATGCCAAGTTTTAGGAGGAAGAAAAATAAGAAAATTAAAGAGCCTCCATGATTTTATATTTTCAACTTAGCTATAATTCATGAATTATAGCTTCTTTGAATAGGTTAGTTTTTATATTTTTCGAAATGTTAAGGGAGAGTCTCCCTTGTTTATGCTTCTTAGATACTATGTAAAGAGAGAAGTCCTCTCTTCTAGTCACTCAGTTCATCTTTTGTGTAAGGGGAGTAGTTGACTTTCTTTTTGGAAAGTGGACTCCAAACCATCATATTTTGGAGGTTAGGTTTATGCCCCCTCCGTGTACTTTTGTTTTAATTATTAATGTTAAGGCCTGGGGGTGTTGCTCAGCCCCTACCCCTCCAAGGGTAATTAAACTAAAAAAAAGCCTAAAATACAAAAACCCTAACATTGAACACTAAACAATAGATATTACATCTTAAATCCTTAACCCAAAACCAAAAAACCTAAAAAATAACCAAATCCTAACCCTAACCCGAACCCTACCATAAATCCTAAACCCCATGACCAAAATAAAAACATCCAAATATTAAACACTAAACCATTGATGTTGAATCTCAAATCCTAATCCTTAAACCTAAAAACCTAAGAAAACCCTAAACCCTAACACTAACCCTAACCCAACCTTAACACTAACTCTAACCCTTATCCCTAAACCCAAAACACTAAGCCCAAATTACCAAAACACAATCATTAATTTTAAACATCAAATGCTAAGCCATGAACCCTAAAACCTAAAAAGGAAACCCTACACTCTTAACCTAATCATAGACCTAAATCTTACCCTATACCTTAAACCGTAAACCCTAAACCCTAAGAAGAAAAAAAACCTATGCCCAAAATATAAGGACCTAAACATTAAACACTAAATCATACATTTTAAAACTCAAATCCTTAACCACAAACCCTTAAACCTAAAAAAACATAAAACCTAACCTTAACCCTAAGCATAACCTTAACCCTAACTTATCCCTAAACCACTAACACGAAACATTAATCCCAAAGTACCTAAACCGAAGTATTAAACACTAAACCATAGATTTTAAACATAAAATCCTAAATCCTAAAAGCTAAAACCTAAAAAAACCCTAAACCCTAACCCTAACCATATCCCTAACATGAACCCTAACACTAACCCTACTCTTAGCTCTCAAAATAAATCCTAAACTCTAAATCCAAAGCACAGGATACCCTAATCCTAACATTTAACAATAAATAATAGATATTACAACTCAAATGCTTACCCAAAATACTAAAACCTAAAAAACAACCTAAACCCTAACCCTAACTCCAAGCCCAAAATACCAAAACCCACACATTAAACACTAAACCATTTTTATTATACTTCAAAACCTAAACCCTAAACCTAAAAAAAAACAAAAATCCTAACCCTCACCCTAATCCTAACTCTATACCATAAACCCAAAACCCTAAGCCCAAAATATCAAAACTCAAAAACTAAACACTAAACTATAGATTATAAATCTCAAATTCTAAACCACAAACCCTAAAACCCAAAAAAACAACATAAACTCTAACCCTAACCCTAAACCATTAAAGTGAAAACTCAAGCCCAAAATACCAAAACCCAAACATTAAACTATAAATCATATATTTTATACCAAAAATCTTGAACCCCAAAATCTGAAACTAAATAATCCTAAATCCTTACCCCAATCGTATCCCTAATACGAACCCTAACCCTAACCCTAAATCCTATACCCTAAACTCAAAGCCAAAAATACCAAAACCCTAACCTTAAACGCTAAACCATATATATTCAGCTCACATCCTTAACCCCCAAACCCTAAAACCTAAAAGTAACCTAAACCCTAACCTTAACCCTAAACTTAACTCTAACCCTAACCCTACGATAAACTTTAGACCTCAAGCTCAGAATACCAAAAAACAAATAATAAACACTAACACATTGAATTTAAACCACTAATATTACACCCTATACCTAAAAGTCTAAACCCTAACCCTAACGCTAATGATATCCCTAATCTAAAATCTAAACCATAAACCCTAAACCCTAAGCCCAAAATACCAAATCCCAATCATTAAATACTAAGCAATAGATATTAAACCTCAAATGCTAAACCCAGTACCATATTTTAAAAAAACGTACATCCTAAACCTAAACCCTAAGTCCAAAACAAGAAACCCAGACATTAAACTCTAAACAATAAATTTTAAACCTCAAATCGTAAAACAAAAATCCGTAAAAATAATAAAAAAAAACCTTAACTCAAACCCAAAACCTAACCCTAACCTTAATCTTAACACTAACCCTAAACCATTAACCTAAAATCTCAAGCCCAAAATACAAAAACCCAAACATTAAGCACTAAACCATAGATTTTAAACTGAAAGTTCTAAATCCTAAAACCTACAAAAAAAATACTAAACCCTAACCCTAATCTGAAGCCTAACCCTATCCCTATCATAAACCCTATCCCTAAACCCTAAACCCTAAACCCAAAGCCCCGAATACATAAACCTTAACATCGAACACTAATCCATAGATATTATAAGTCAAAATTCTAAACCCCAAACCCAAAAACCTAAAAAACAACCTAAACCCTAACCCTAACCCTAACGCCACCATAAATCCTAAACCCCAAGCCCAATATATCAAAATCCTAAATACGAACAGCCAGACATTAAACACTAAGCCATAGATTTTAAACCTCAAATCCTAACCACATACCCTAAAATCTAAAAAACTTAAACCCTAACCCTATACCTAACCCAAACCCTAACCCTAACCCTATCATTTACCCTAACCATAAACGCTAAACTTTAATCTCAAAGTGAAAAAATACCAAAACCCTAACATTGAACACTAAATCATAGATATTAAAACTTAAATCCTCAACCCAAACCCTAAAGCCTAAAAAAACCTAAACATTAACCCTATCCCTAACCATAATCTTAAACCATTAACCCGAAACCTCAAGCCCAAAAATACAAAAACCAAAATATTAAATACTAAACAATAGATTTTATACCAAAAGTCCTAAACCCCAAAACCTAAAACCTAAAAAAATCCTATACCCCCTAACCCTATCCTTAACCCTAATCCCAATGGCCAAAATAAAAAAACCCTAACATTAAACACTAAACCATAGATATTACAATTAAAATAACCTCTAACCCTAAAACATAAAAAATGACCTAAAACCTAACCCTAACTCTAACATGAACCCTAACACTAACCATAACATAAACTCTAATCTCGAAGCCCAAAATACAAAAACACAGATATTAAACAGTAAATAATAGATTTTAAACCTCAAATGCTAAGCCTTGAATTATAAAACCTCAAAAGAACCTAACACTAAACCTAAACACTAAGTCCAAAAAACATCCTAGTCTAGAATACAAAAACCAAGACATTAAACACTAAATCATAGATTTGAAACCTCAAATCCTAAACTAAATCCCTAAAACCTAAAAATAACACTAAATTCAAACCCTAACCCTAACCCTATCTTTAATCCTAACCCTAAACTCTAAACCCTAAACCAAAAGCCCAAAATGCCAAAACCAAAACATTAAATACTAAACCATAGAAATTAAACCTCAAATGCAAAACCCTGAACTTTAAAACCTAAAAAAACCCTACAGCCAAACCCTAACTCTAACCCTATACCCTAAACCCTAAACCCTAAGAAAACAAAAATCCTAAGTCCAAAATACAAAAACAAAACATTAAACACTAAAACATAGATTTTAAACCTGAAATCCAAAACCGAAAACCCTAAAATCTTACAAAAAACCTAAAACCTAACCCTAATCCTACCCTTAACCTTAACCCTTACCTTAACCTTAAACCATTAACTTCAATTATTAAGCCCAAAATACTTAAACCGAAATATTAAATCATAAACTGTAGATTGTAAACCAAAAATCCTAAACCCCAAAATCTATAACCAAAAAAAAAACCTAAGCCCTAACCCTAACCCTATCTCTATCACTAACCCTAACACTAACCCTATCCTTAACCCTAAACCTAAACCCTAAACCCTAAATCCAAAGCAAAAAATACCAAAACCCTAACATTTAACACTAAACCATAGATATTACAACTCAAATCTTTATCCCAAATCCTAAAACCAGAAAACAGACCTAAACCCTAACCCTAAACCCTAAACCCTAACCATAACCCTAACCCTAAACTATGAACCCAAAACCCTAAACCCAAAATACCAAAAAACAAACATTAAACACTAAACTATAGATTTTAAACCAAAAATCCTAAACCCAAAAACTTATAACTTAATAAAACCCTAAACCCTAACTTTAACCCTATCGCTAACACGAACCCTAACCCTAACCCTATCCTTAACCCTAACCCTAAATCCTATACCTTAAACTCAAAGCCAACAATACCAAAACCCTAACGTTAAATGCTAAACCATATATATATTAACTCGAATTCTTAACCCCCAAACCCTAAAACCTAAAAATAACATAAACCTTAAACCTAACCCTAACATTAGCCCTAACACTAACCCTACCATAACCTTAGACCCCAAGCCCAAAATACAAAAACCCAAACAATAAACACTAAACCATATATAAAACCTAAACTTTTACACCATAAACCCAAAAATATAAATGAACCCAAAACCCTAACCCTAATATTAACCTCAATCCTAACTCTAAAACATTAACCCAAAACCCTAAGCCCAAAATACCATAACCCAAGCATTTAATACTAAACAATAGATGTTCAACCTAAAATGCTAAACCCTGAACCATATTAAAAAACCTACACCCTAACCCTAAACCCTAAGTCTAAAATACAAAAACTCAAACATTAAACACTAGCTTTTAAACCTCATATCCTCAACCATAGACCCTAAAACCTAAAAAAACCTAAACCCTAACCCTAATCCTAACTATAACCCTAACCATAATCCTAAATTATTAAACCAAAACTAAAAGACCAAAATACCAAAACCAAAACATTAAGCACAAAATCATAGATTTTAAGCTGAAAATCCTAAACCCCAAAACCTAAACCCTAAAAAACAATAAAACCTAAGCCTTACTCGAACCCTAACTCTATCCCTATCGTAACCCTAACCCTAAACCCTAAACCCTTAATCCAAAGCACCAAATAACAAAACCCTAACATTGAACACTAAAGCATAAATATTACAACTCAAATCCTTAACCCTAAACCCAAAAATCTAAAAATCATCTTAAACCCTAATACTAACCCTAACCATACTATAAATCGCAAAGCCCAAGCCCAAAATACAAAAATCCTAAATAAGAAAACCCAGACATTAAACACTAAACCATAGATATTAAACGTCAAACCCTAAACCCTAAACCTAACCCTAAATCTATCCTTTACCCTAACCCTAAACCCTAAACCCTAAACTCATAGTTGAAAGTACCAACACCCTAACAGTGAACACTATGAAATAGATATTACAACTAAAATCCTCAACCCAAACCCTAAACCCTAAAAAACTAAACCGTTACCCTAACCTTAAAGCCTAACACTAACCCTAAACCATTAAGCCGAAACCCCAAGACCATAATACCAAAACCCAAATATTAAACACTAAAACATAGATTTTATACAAAATTTCCTAAACCCCAAAACCTAAACCCTAACCCTAACCCTAACCCTAACCCTATCATTAACCTTAACCTAAACCCAATGCCAAAAATACCAAAACCCTAACATTAAACACTAAACCTTGATATTACAACTCAAATAGCCCTAAACCCTAAAACTATAAAAATAACCTAAAACCTAACCCTACCTCTAAAATGAACCATAAAACTAACCATACCATAAACCCTAATCCCAAAACCCAAAATAAAAAAACCCGATATTAAACACTAAACCATAGATTTTAAAACCTGAAATCTCAACCCACAATCCCTAAAACCTAAGAAAACTCTATACTCAAACCCTAACCCTAACCCTATCCTTAACCCTAACCCTAAACCCTAAGCCTAAAATACCAAAAGATTAACATGGAACACTAAACAATAGAGATTACCACTTAAATCCTTAACCCAACACCGAAAAACCTAAAAAACAACCAAACCCAAAACTGAACCCGAACCCTACCACAAATCCTAAACCCCATGACCAAAATACAAAAATCCAAACATTAAACACTAAACCATTGATGTTGAATCTCAAATCCTAATCCTTAAATCCAAAAACCTATGAAAACGCTAAACCCTAACACTAACCCTAACCAACCTTAACACTACCCCTAACCCTTAACCCTATACCCAAAACACTAAGCCCAAATTACCAAAACACAATTATAGATTTTAAACGTCAAATTCTAAGCCCTAAACCCTAAAACCTAAAAAGAAAACCTTACACTCTTAACCGAATCGTAGACCTAACTCTAACCCTATACCCTAAACCATAAGACAAAAAAAACCCTATGTCCAAAATATAAAAACCGAAACATTAAAAACTAAATCATACATTTTAAACCTCAAATCCTAAACCACAAACCCTTAAACCTAAAATAAAACCTAAAACCTAACCTTAACCCTAAGCATAACCTTAACCCTAACTGTAACCCTAAACCACTAACCCGAAACATTAAGCACAAAATACCTAAACCGTAATATTAAACACTAAACCATAGATTTTAAACCAAAAATCCAAAATCCCAAAAGCTAAAACCTAAAGAAACCCTAAACCCTAAACCCTAATCCTTAACACGAACCCTAACACTAACCCTAACCTTAACTTTCAAAATAAATCCTAAACTCTAAATTCAAAACACAAAATACCCAAATACTAACATTTAACACTAAATAATACATATTACAACTCAAATCCTTACCCCAAATCCTAAAACCTAAAAAACAACCTAAACCTTAACCCTAACTCTAACCCTAACATAAATCTTAAACACCAAGCCCAAAATACAAACACCCACACATTAAACGCTAAACCATTATTATTAAACCTCAAACCTAAACCCTAAACCCAAAATCCTTAAAAAAAAAATTCCTAACCCTAACTCTAATCCATAAACCCAAAAACCTAATCCCAAAATATCAAAGCCCAAAAATTAAAAACTAAACCATAGATTTTAAATCTCAAATTCTAAACCAAAAACCCTAAAACATAAAAAAACTAAACTCTAACCCTAACCCTAAACCATTAAAGTGAAACCTCAAGCCCAAAATACCAAAATCCAAACATTAAACTGTAAATCATATATTTTAAACCAATAATCTTGAACCCCAAAATCTGAAACTAAATAATCCTAAATCCTAACCCCAACTGTATCCCTAATACGAACCCTAACCCTAACCCTATCCGTAACCGTAACCCTAAATCCTATACCCTAAACTGAAGGCCAAAAATACAAAAACCCTAACCTTAAACACTAAACCATATATATTCAGCTCACATCCTTAACCCCCAAACCCTAAAACCTAAAAATAACCTTCACCCTGACCTTAACTCTAACCCTAACCCTACCATAAACTTTAGACCTCAAGCTCAAAATACCAAAAAACAAATAATAAACACTAGCATTGAATTCAATCCACTAATTTTACACCCTATACCTAAAAGTCTAAACCCTAACCATAACGCTAATGATATCCCTAATCTAAAATCTAAACCATAAACCCTAAACCCTAAGCCCAAAATACCAAATTCCAATAATTAAATACCAAGCAATAAATAATAAACCTCAAATGCTAAACCGTGTACCATATTTTAAAAAAACCTACATCCTAAACCTAAACCCTAAGTCAAAAATGAAAAACCCAGACATTTAACTCTAAACGACAAAATTAAACCTCAAATCGTAAAACAAAAATCCGTAAAAAAAACAAAAACCTTAACTCAAACCCAAACCCTAACCCTAACCTTAATCTTAAACCTAACCCTAATCCATTAACCCAAAATCTCAAGCCCAAATACAAAAATCCAAACATTAAGCGCTAAACCATAGATTTTAAACTGAAAATTCTAAATCCTAAAACCTACAAAAATAAAAAAAAAAACACTAAACCCTAACCCTAATCTGAAGCCTAACCCTATCCCTATCATAAACCCCATCCCTAAACCCTAAACCCAAAGCCCCGAATACATAAACCTTAACATTGAACACTAATCCATAGATATTATAAGTCAAAATTCTAAAATCCAAACCAAAAAACCTAAAAAACAACCTAAACCCTAACCCTACCATAAATCCTAAACCCCAAGCCCAAAATATCAAAATCCTAAATACGAACACCCATACATTAAACACTAAGCAATAGATTTTAAACCTCAAATCCTAAACCACATACCCTAAAATCTAAAAAACCTAAACCCTAACCCTATACCTAACCCAAACCCTATCATTTACCCTAACCCTAAACGCTAAACTTTAATCTCAAAGTCCAAAATACCAAAACCCTAACATTGAACACTAAATCATAAATATTAAAACTTAAATCCTTAACCAAAACCCTAAAGCCTAAAAAACCCTAAACCCTAACCCTATCCCTAACCCTATCCCTAGCCCTAATACTAAACCATTAACCTGAAACCCCAAGCCCAAAAATACCAAACCCAAATATTAAATACTAAACAATAGATTTTATACCAAAAGTCCTAAACCCCAAAACCTAAAACCTAAAAAAATCCTAAACCCTTACCCTAACCCTATCCTTAACCCTAAACCCAATGCCCAAAATACCAAAACCCTAACATTAAACACTAAACCATAGATATTACAACTAAAATAGCCCCAAACCCTAAAACCTAAAACCTAACTCTAACATGAACCCTAATACTAACCATACCATAAAACCTAAACCCAAAGACCAAAATACAAAAACACAGATATTAAACAGTAAATAATAGATTAACCCTAACTCTAACATGAACCCTAACACTAACCATACCATAAACCCTAAACCCGAAGCCCAAAATACAAAAACACAGATATTAAACAGTAAATAATAGATTTTAAACCTCAAATGCTAAGCCTTGAATTATAAAACCTCAAAAGAACCTAACGCCAAACCTAAACACTAAGTCCAAAAAACATCCTAGTCTAGAATACAAAAATCAAGACATTAAACACTAAATCATAGATTTGAAACCTCAAATCCTAAACTAAATCCCTAAAACCTAAAAATAACACTAAATTCAAACCCTAACCCTAACCCTATCTTTAATCCTAACCCTAAACCCTCAACCCTAAAACAAAAGCCCAAAATGCCAAAACCGAAACATTAAATACTAAACCATAGAAATTAAACCTCAAATGCTAAACCCTGAACCATAAAACCTAAAAAAACCCTACAGCCAAACCCTAACTCTAACCCTATACCCTAAACCCTAAACCTTAAGAAAAAAGAAATCCTAAGTCCAAAATACAAATCCAAAACATTAAACACTAAAATATAGTTTTAAACCTCAAATCCAAAACCAAAAAGCCTAAAGCCTTACAAAAAACCTAAAACCTAACCCTAATCCTACCCTTAACCTTAACCCTTACCTTAACCTTAAACCATTAACTTTAATTATTAATCCCAAAATACCTAAACCGAAATATTAAATAATAAACCGTAGATTTTAAACGAAAAATCCTAAAACCCAAAATGTAAAACCAAAAAAAAAAAACCTAAGCCCTAACCCTAACCCTATCTCTATCACGAACCCAAACTAACCCTATCCTTAACCCTAAGCCTAAACCCTAAACCCTAAATCCAAAGCAAAAAATACCAAAACCCTAACATTTAACACTAAACCATAGATATTACAACTCAAATCTTTATCCCAAATCCTAAAACCAGAAAACAGACCTAAACCCTAACCCTAACCCTAACCATAACCCTAACCCTAAACTATGAACCCAAACCCGAAGACCCAAATACCAAAACACAAACATTAAACACTAAACTATAGATTTTAAACAAAAAATCCTAAACCCTAAAACCTATGACTTAATAAAACCCTAAACCCTAACCGTATCCCTATCCCTAAGACGAACCATAACCCTAACCCTATCCTTAACCCTAACCCTAAACCCTATACCTTAAACTCAAAGCCAACAATACCAAAACCCTAACGTTACATGCTAAACCATAGATATATTAACTCAAATTCTTAAACCCCAAACCCTAAAACCTAAAAATAACATAAACCTTAAACCTAACCCTAACATTAACCCTAACACTAACCCTACCATAACCTTAGACCCCAAGACCAAAATACAAAAACCCAAACAATAAACACTAAACCATTGATATAATACCTAAACATTTACACCCTAAACCAAAAAATCTAAAAGAACCCAAAACCCTAACCCTAATATTAACCTTAATCCTAACTCTAAACCATAAACCCAAAACCCTAAGACCAAAATACAAAAACCCAAGCATTTAATACTAAACAATAGATGTTAAACCTAAAATGTTAAACACTGAACCATATTAAAAAAAACCTACACCCTAACCCTAAACCCTAAGTCTAAAATACAAAAACTCAAACATTAAACACTAGCTTTTAAACCTTATATCCTCAACCATAAACCCTAAAACCTAAAAAAACCTAAACCCTAACCCTAACCCTAACTATAACCCTAACCATAACCCTAAATTATTAAATCAAAACTACAAGCCCAATATACCAAAACCCAAACATTAAGCACTAAATCATAGATTTTAAACTTAAAATCCTAAACCCCAAAACCTAAACCCTAAAAAACAATAAAACCTAAGCCTTACTCGAAACCTAGCTCTATCCCTATCCTAACCCTAACCCTAAACCCTAAACCCTTAATCCAAAGCACCAAATAACAAAACCCGAACATTGAACACTAAAGCATAGATATTACAACTCAAATCCTTAACCCTAAACCCAAAAATCTAAAAATCATCTTAAACCCTAATACTAACCCTAACCATACTATAAATCGCAAAGCCCAAGCCCAAAATACAAAAATCCTAAATAAGAAAACCTAGACATTAAACACTAAACCATAGATATTAAACGTCAAACCCTAAACCAAATACCCTAAACCCTAAATCTATCCTTTACCCTAACCCTAAACCCTAAACCCTAAACCCTAAACTCATAGTTGAAAGTACCAACACCCTAACAGTGAACACTATAAAATAGATATTACAACTCAAATTCTCAACCCAAACCCTAAAAACTAAAAAACTAAACCCTTACCCTAACCTTAAAGCCTAACCCTAACCCTAAACCATTAAGCCGAAACCCCAAGACCATAATACAAAACCCAAATATTAAACACTAAAACATAGATTTTATACAAAATTTCCTAAACCCCAAAACCTAAAACCTAAAAAAACCTAAACCCTAACCCTAACCCTATAATTAACCTTAACCTAAACCCAATGCCTAAAATACCAAAACCCAAACATTAAACACTAAACCTAGATATTACAACTCAAATAGCCCCAAACCCTAAAACTATAAAAATAACCTAAAACCTAACCCTACCTCTAAAATGAACCCTAACACTAACCATACCATAAACCCTAATCCTACAGCCCAAAATAAAAAAACCCCGACATTAAACACTAAACCATAGATTTTAAAACCTGAAATCACAAACCACAATCCCTAAAACCTAAAAAAACTCTATACTCAAACCCTAACCCTAACCCTATCCTTAACCCTAACCGTAAACCCTAAACCCTTAGCCTAAAATACCAAAACCTTAACATTGAACACTAAACAATAGGTATTACCACTTAAATCCTTAACCCAACAACAAAAACCTAAAAAACAACCAAACCCGAACCCGAACCCAAACCCTACCACGAATCCTAAACCCCATGACCAAAATACAAAAATCCAAACATTAAACACTAAACCATTGATGTTGAATCTCAAATCCTAATCCTTAAATCCAAAAACCTATGAAAATCCTAAACCCTAACACTAACCCTAACCCAACCTTAACACTACCCCTAAACCTTAACCCTAAACCCAAAACATTAAGCCCAAATTACCAAAACACAATCATAGATTTTAAACATCAAATACTAAGACCTAAACCCTAAAACCTAAAAAGAAAACCTTACACTCTTAACCTAATCGTAGACCTAACTCTAACCCTATACCCTAAACCTAAATAAACCCTAAACCCTAAACCCTAAACCTTAACACGAACCCTAACACTAACCCTAACCTTAGCTCTCAAAATAATCCTAAACTCTAAATTAAAAACACAAAATACCCAAATACTAACATTTAACACTAAATAATACATTTTACAACTCAAATCCTTACCCCAAATCCTAATACCAAAAAAAAACCTAAACCTTAACCCTAACTGTAACCCTAACATAAATCTTAAAAACCAAGCCCAAAATACAAACACCCATACATTAAACGCTAAACCATTATTATTAAACCTCAAAACCTAAACCCTAAACCCAAAAACCTTAAAAAAAATTCTAACCCTAACTCTAAACCATAAACCCAAAAACCTAATCCCAAAATATCAAAACCCAAACATTAAAAACTAAACCATAGATTTTAAATCTCAAATTCTAAACAGAAAACCCTAAAACCTAAAAAAAACCTAAACCCTTACCCTAACCCTAACCCTAAACCATTAACATGAAACCTCAAGCCCAATATACCAAAACCCAAACATTAAACTCTTAATCATATATTTTAAACCAAAAATCTTGAACCCCAAAATCTAAAACTAAATAATCCTAAATTCTAACACCCAACCCTATCCCTAATACGAACCCTAACCCTAACCCTATCCTTAACCCTAACCCTAAACCCTATACCCTAAAATCAAGGTAAAAAATACAAAAACCCTAAAGTTAAACGCTAAACCATATATATTACAGCTCACATCCTTAACCCCCAAACCCTATAACCAAAAAATAACCTAAACCCTAACCTTAACTCTAACATTAACTCTAACCCTAACCCCACCATAAACTTTAGACCTCAAGCTCAAAATACCAAAAACCAAATAATACACACTAAAACATTGAGATTAAACCATAAATTTTACACCCTATACCCAAAAGTCTAAAAGAACCCAAAACCCTAACGCTAATGTTATCCCTAATCCAAAATCTAAACTATAAACACAAAACCCTAAGCCCAAAATACCAAATCCCAATCATTAAATACTAAAAAATAGATATTAAACCTCAAATGCTAAACCCTATACCATATTTAAATAAAACCTAAACCCTAAGTCCAAAATTAAAAAAACCTAGAAATTAAACACTAAACCATAGATTTTAAACCTCAAATCATAAACCAAAAACCCTATAACATTAAAAAAAACCTATATCCTAACTCTAACCCAAACCCTAACCCTAACATTAATACTAACCCTAACCCTAAACCATTAAAATCCTCAAGCCCAAAATACCAAAACCCAAACATTAAGCACTAAACCATAGATTTAAACTGATAATTCTAAATCCTAAAACCTAAAAAACATAAAAAAGTTTAAACCCTAACTCTAATTTGAACCCTAACCCTATCCCTATCCTTTGCCATATCCCTAAACCCTAAACCCAAAGCCCCAAATACATAAAGTCTAACATCTAACACTAAACCATAGATATTAGAAGTCAAGATACTAAACCCAAACCCGAAAATCTAAAAAACAACCTAAACCCTAACCCTAACCCTAACCCCACCAAAAATCATAAACCCCAAGAACAAAATATCAAAATCCTAAATTCGAACACCCAAACATTAAACACTAAACCATAGAGTTTAAACGTCAAATCCTAAACCACATACACTAAAAGCTAAAAAACCTAAACCCTAACCCTATTCCTAAACCAAACCCTAATCCTAACCCTATCATTTACCCTAACCCTAAACCCTATAACCTAAACTCAAAACAAAAAATACCAAAACCCTAACATTAAAAGCTAAACCATATATATTACAGCTCACATCCTTAACCCCCAAACCCTAAAACATAAAAATAACCTAAACCCTAACCTTAACGCTAACAATAAATCTAACCCTAAACCTACCATAAACATTAGACCTCAAGCTCAAAATACAAAAAACAAAATAATAAACACTAAAACATTGATATTAAACCACAAATATTACACCCTATAACCAAAACTCTAAAACAACCCAAAAACCTAACCTTAACCCTAACAGTAATGTTATCCCTAATCTAAAATCTAAACCATAAACCCGAAACCCTAAGCCCAAAATACCAAATCCCAATTATTAAATACTAAACAATAGATATTAAACCTCAAATGCTAAACCATGTACCATATTAAATAAATCCTACACCCTAAACCTACACCCTAAGTCCAAAATAAAAAAAACCCAGACATTAAACACTAGACCTTAGATTTTAAACCTCAAATCGTAAACAAGAAATCCTAAAACTTAAAAAAAACGTAAACCCTAACTCTAACCCAAACCCTAACCCTAACCTTAATACTAACCCTAACCCTAAACCATTAACACAAAACCTCAAGCCCAAACTACCAAAACCAAAACATTAAGCACTAAACCATAGATTTAAACTTAAAATTCAAAACCCTAAAACCTAAAAAAATTAAAAATAAACCCTAACCCTAATTTGAACCCTAACTCTATCCCTATCCTTTACCATATCCATAAACCCTAAACCCTAAACCTAAAGCCCCAAATACATAAACTCTAACATTGAACACTAAAACATAGATATTATAAGTCAAAATCCTAAACCCCAAACCCGAAAACCTAAAAAAACTACCTAAACCCTAACCCTACCATAAATCATAAACCCCAAGCCCAAAATATAAAAATCCTAAATATGAAAACCCAAACATTAAACACTAAATAATAGATTTTAAACGTCAAATCCTAAACCACATACCCTAAAAGCTAAAAAACCTAAAACCTAACCCTATCCCTAAACCAAACCCTGACCCTAACCCTAAACCCCAAACCTTAATCTCAAAGTCCAAATACCAACACCGTAACATTGAACACTAAACCATAGATATTGAAACTTAAATCCTTAATTCAAACCCTAAAAGCCTAAAAAAACCTAAAATCTAACACTAACCCTAACCTTAACCCTAACCCTAATTTTAAACCATTAACCCAAAACCCAAATCCCAAAATACCATAACCAAAATATTATATACCAAACCATAGATTTTATACCAAAAGTCCTAAACACAAAACCAAAAACCTAAAAATAAAACTAAACCCTTACCCTAACCCTATCCTTAACCTTAACCCTAAACCCAATGCCCAAAAGACCAAAACCTTAACATTAAACACTAAACCATAGATTTTACAACTCAAATAGCCCCAAACCCTAAATTTTAAAAAATAACCTAAAATCCAACCCTAACTCTAACATGAACCCTAACCCTAACCATACAATAAACCCTAAACCCGAAGCCCAAAATACAAAAACCCAAATATTAAACACTAAATAATAGATTTTAAACCACAAATGCTTAGCCTTGAATTATAAAATCTAAAAAAAAGCTACACCCTAAACCTAAACCATATGTCTAAAAAAACCCTAGTCTACAATACAGAATCCAAGACATTAAACACTAAATCATAGATGTTAAACCTCAAATCCTAAACAACAATCCCTAAAACCTAAAAACAACACTAAACCCAAACCCAAACCCGAACCCTAACCCGAACCCTATCTTTATCCTAACCCTAAACCCTAAACCCTAAATCTAAAGCCCAAAAAACCAAAAACCAAATATTATATACTAAAGCACAGAAAATTAAACCTCAAATACTAAACCCTGAACCATAAAACCTAAAAAACTCCTACACCCTAACTCTTACTCTAACCCTATACCCTAAACCCTAAACACTAAGACAACAAAAACCCTAAGTCCAAAATACAAAAACCCAAACATTAAACACTAAACCATAGATTTAATTGTCAAATCCCATACCATAAACCCTAAACCCATACAAAAAATCTAAAACCTTACCCTAATCCTAACCCTAACCTTAACCGTAACCCTAACCTTAAACCACTAACCTTAAATATTATGCCCAAAATACTTAAACCGAAACATTAAATAATAAACAATAGATTTTAAACAAAAAATCCTAAACCCCAAAATCTAAAACCAAAAAAAAACCTAAGCCCTAACCCTAACCCTATCCCTAACACGAACCCTAAAACTAATCCTATCCTTAACCCTAATCCTAAACCCTTAACCCTAAATCCAAAGGGAAAAAAATACCAAAACCCTAACATTTATTACTAAACCATAGAAATTACAACTCAAGTCCTTATCCCAAACCCTAAAACCTAAAAAAAGACCTAAACCCTAACCCTCACTCTAACCCTACCATAAATCAAAAATCCCAAGTCCAAAATACCAAAATCCTAACATTAAAAACTAAACCATTGATATTAAACCTCAAATCCTAAAACCTAACCCAGAAACCTAAAAAGAACCCTAACCCTAACTCTATACCAAAAACTCAAAACCCTAAGCCCAAAATATCAAAACCCAAAAATTAAATACTAAACAATAGATTTTAAACCACAAATGCTAAACCCTGAAATATAAAACCTAAAAAACCTACATCCCAATCTTAATCGTAACCCTAACCCTAACCGTAACCCTAAACCCTAAACCATAAGTCCATGAAAAAAATCATAAGTTTAAAATACGAAAACCCATTCATTTAACACTAAATCATAGATTTAAAATCTCAAATCGTAAAACACAAACCCTAAAACCTCTAAATAAGCTAAACTCTAACCCTAACCCAAACCCGAACCCTAACGTTAAAACTAACCATAACAATAAATATTTCACTTATACCCCAAGCCAAAAGTACAAAAACCCAAATATTAAACACTAAACCATAGATTTTAACCAAAAATCCCAAACGCCAATACCTAAAACTAAAAAAAGTGCTAAACCCTAACCCTATCCCTTTCCCTAAAACGAACACTTACCCTAACCCTATCTTAACCCTAACCCTAAACCCTATACCCTAAACTCAAAGACAAAAAATACCAAAACCCTAACGTAAAATGCTAAACCATAGATATTACAACTCAAATCCTTAACCTACAAACCCTAAAACCTAAAAATAACCTAAACCCTAACCCAAACAATAACCCTAGCCATAGCCATACCATAAACCTTAGACCCCTTACCCAAAATACCAAAATCCAAACAATAAACACTAAACCATTGATATTAAACCTCTAAATCTACACCCTAAACTCAAAAATCTATAAGAACTTAAAACCCTAATCGTAACCGTAACCCTAACCTTAACCCTAATCCTAACTAGAAACCATAAAAGCCGAAACTCTAAGCCCATAATACCAAATTCCAAACATTAAATACTAAACCATATATTTTAAACCTCAAATGGTAAACCTTGAATCATAAACCTAAACAAAACATACACTCTAACCTAAAATCCTAAACCCTAAGGCATTGGAGGAAAATTTTACCAATCATGTTGAGATTTTATCAAGGAAAATGTATTGAAGGGTGTGCAACATTTCCTTTGTGGAAATATTATGCCTAAATATTTTTCACGTGCTTGTCTTGTCCTTATTCTAAAGGTTGATCAGCCTAACAAATTTTCAGTGTTCAGGCCCATCAGCTTGAGCAGTTTCTCCAACAAAATTATTTCCAAGATATTGTGCTTCACATTAGAAGGTATTCTGCCTCAGTTTATTTATGAGAATAAGTTATAATTTGTAAAGGGAAGAAGTATATCGGAAAATATTATGTTATCTCAAGTGATGACCCACAGTATCAAACAACCCAATGAAGGTGACAATGTGATAATCACACTCGATATGACCAACGCATAAGATAGAGTGTCATGGTCGTATACTTGTTTAGTTTTACGAACAATGGGGTTTGGTGAGATATTTTTTGACCTTAAGTTGAGGATAATGAGCAACAATTGATACTCACTTATTATAAATGGGTCCAGGCATGTTATTTTCCATTCAACCAGATGTCTCAAGCAGAGTGATCCATTATATCTGTCCCTATATATTTTAGGGGCGGAGGTGCTTTCTCGAATGCTCAACGTGCTTCATCATCTAAAGAGATACAAAAAATTTCAAATAGAAAGTAAAGGTCCACCAATCAGTCATATTAGCTTTGCGGATGACATCATTATCTTCTCTTCCATCATTAGAGATACTATTCATATAATTATGAAAACTCATGTCCCAAAACTACTAAACAATACATCAAGAGAGCCTTGGTTGATTTCTATTGGGGTTGGGATAAGGAAAAAAGAAGCGTCTTGGGATACGCTGTTTCTTCCCTTGGATGAGGAAGGTATTAGTATAAGACGTATTGAAGATGTGTGCACTTCACTCCACAAGAAACAGTGGTGGATCTTCAAAACTAGAAAGACTTTATGGGGTTGATTTTTTAGGGCAAAATATTGTCAAAGGGCCCATCCGGTTGAAAAGAAACTTGATACTGGACAATCCTTGGTCTGGAATTTTATGATGAAAAATAAAAGTAATGTCGAATTATAGATTCACTGGAGAATCAGATCAAGCAACATTTCATCTTGGTGGGATGATTGGTTAGGAGATGGTCCTCTTGCTCCTCAATGAAATCATATCACTAGTCTTAACAACACCACTATTTCGCATTTCTTAGATAATGGAGGATGGAACGAAACTTTGATATGACAATGGGTGCCCCCAATACTGGTTCCAAAAGTGTTCAGCACTACTATCAATTTTCAAGAGCAAATACAATATGAAGCAATATGGAAGCGGGATGTTAACGAAATTTTTTCTTATTCTACTGCCTGGAATTACATAAGGCGCATGAGGAGTAATAGCATCATCAGTAAAGGCATAAGGCATAAGTCATTCGACACTTGATCTTTCTTGGGTCTCCAAGGAGGTGAAATATTCAGATCCTTTCAAGTCACTTGTCTTGAACTCGCGTCGAGTGATTTGATTAACATTACTAAAATCAACAAATGTGGCAACAGTAGAGTCCTTGCTTGAAACATCATTGATCTTTTTAAATTGTTTCTGTATTTGTAGGAGGAAGAGATGAAGAGCAGAATCGGTCCCACTAGGCGTGCCAAATTTGTTTCCAACAAATTTTCGTAAGCATTGAAGATATACTACAAGCAAAATAAATAAAAGAAAAAATGTGATTTTTATTAATGAATCATGTGAGTAAAATTTTGTTGTTCTCTTGATTCTCTCTTCTAAGTTTCTCCGTGATTCGAGGACCTTCAGTAGCGTATTTCTCGAATGTAGGATGATGTAGACTTCCTTGACATGTATTTGATCTCCAGGAATGTCGGAAAGCGCTTCGTCGTTGCAAGTTGATCTCCGGGAAGAACTTTGTTGATCAATCCTTTGAAGAGATATGTAGTTGATGTTGTAGCTTATGTAGACCTCCTTGAGATGTATTTTGGATCTCCGAGAACGTCGCGAAGCGCTTCGTCATTGCAAGTTGGTCGCTGGGAAGAACTACGTTGATCACTCCTTCAAAGAGCTATGTCGTTGATGTTGTAGCTTTCTCCAATTGCTGAATGCTTGTTGAAGTCTTTTTCTCTTTCCTTGAATGTTATCTACATCCCCTATTTATAGTTGGAAGGGGTGGACAAGGTTGCTTGTGATTGGCCAAAGGATGTCATTTTAACACTTAACGCATTGTGATTCGTTCTTGTATTTGACTGGGACTACCAACTCATTTTGACACTTGACGTCACCTTGTCGGTATTTGATGTCTAGTCACTATGTCACGTGGCATAAGTTTGGGCTTCCAGGTTAAATGGACTTTGGACTTGAATAATAAAAATGGACTTATTTATTTATAAATCCCAAATTAATCATTCAACCCAAATAAACATGGATTTAATCCAAATTTTGTATGAATTAAATCTAATAAAATTTGTGTGTCTACACCCCTTTATCAATTCTGAACTAATTAAATACAATCCTAAGAGTTGACGTGGAAAAGTGAGTTTATTCACTCTCCTCAAAGTGCATGAAATTGTTTAAAAAATAAAAATTGAAAGGTAAAATTATACACATGATATTTTTTTTATTGGAGAATATGTAACAAATATTTAAAAAAAGAATCAAGTGAAAGTTAAAAGAATGTGAAATTTCTTGTTTAGAAATAAATGAAATTTGTGGGTTCAATTATTTCTAAAAATATTTAACTTTTTTATTCTCTCTTTATTTTGTTGTCTTCCTCAAATGTCTTCTTCCCCATTGAAGCACTCCTTATACTTTCTTCTTTCATTTAAAATTTTTTCATTCATCTTCATCCCTCACCTCACCCGTCCTTCATTAATCACAAAAATTCAACACCCAATTCATATTATTGAATGCAAACTTTCTTAAATTTTAGGAAAAATGCACAAGTACTCCCTCAACCTATGCCCGAAATCTTTGAGACACTTATACTCTACTAAGGTCTTATTACTCCCCTGAACTTATTTTATAAATAGTTTTCTACCCCTTTACGGCCAACGTGTCACTATCTTTTGGGGCCAGCATGTGTTGACATTTTTTTCGAGCTAGTGTCACTAGGACGAAAAGGGGTAGAAAATTATTTATAAAATAAGTTCAGGGGGTAATAGGACCTTAGTATAGTATAAGTGTGTCTCTGTGATTTCGGGAATAGGTTGAGGGGGTAGTTATGCATTTTCCCTAAATTTTAAGTAACCCATTTTGAATTCTATTAGTTGTGATGCAAAAAAATGTAGGTCTATCCACTTTTTTACACAATCTTCATTTTTCATTTAAGTTGTTAAGAAAAAAAATTTAAAAATATTATTCACCAATGAGAAATTTGTGGGAGAGAAACAGCTCAAGAAGAAAAATAAAGTATTTGATAAATAATGAAGAAGAAAACAACCATTGAAGGCTAAAAATTTGGGGAAAAAATGAAGCTAGTGAAGGTTGAAAATGGTAAAAATCAAGANGGGGGGGGGGGGTTAGTACTTAGAAGAGAAGGGGTTGAAGAAGATGTTACAATTTTGATTTTAGAATGTATTTTTTATTAATTGATTAGTGTAACGAGTTAAAGAAAACAAAAAAAGGTGAATAAGCAAAATAATAATAATAATAATAATGTGGTGCTTACATGGCTGTGACGTGATGCTTACATGACTATGATGTAGCAGATGAGAGTGGTACTCTACTCTCGCGGTTTGTATTAAATACAGTTCAAAGATGTTAAGGGGGGTATTTGATCGCCCGTATAGTCAAAGTGCTAAAGTAAGTTTTGCCGCCAAGTTCAGGGGGATTTGATGTATTATACCTTTAATGTAATTTCTACTTATCACATTTGAACTTAACATATCTATTAAGAAAACAATGATTGACATGACTATTGAAGAGTATTTTTACTAATTTACCTTTTAATGCTTTTTCGTTTACGTTTTACTTATCATATTTGAACTTGACATATTCATTAAGAAAAAAATTATTGACATGACTATTTTACAATAATAATCCTAATAATTGACGTTAGTATTGTTGGATATTTTGTAATATATAGAATTCTTAAATTAAATAAACACATCTTTTCATGAAAGAACACGATTATTATGAAAATCATCTGATCACGAGAGAACATGACTATTATGAAAAGTCATATTCATGAAAGAACATGACTATTATGAAAAGTCATCTCTTAAGTTCTATAAATATAAAGACTCTCTATCAGTAGTCTAAGAAAAAATTACATGTTTAAATAGAGGATTTTGTTGTATCCTAGAGGGATTTGTTTGTATTTTTCCAATTTGTATATGGGGAATATCTCTCTAAAGAAAGTGATTTACACGTCTCAAAGCCATCTTCTTCGTCAATCATATTTCATATTAGTTTTTCTAACAAGTTTTAATTCTTGGAAAATAATTTAGGGATAACTAATTAATGTTAAGGATACAAAGCTATTGAAATTTGAACCCTTCACACTACTAGAAAAGTGTATATTCCATGGGGATTTATTTGCGCATTATATAAAAATTTGCAGGTAACTTAGTCTCTTGCGAATTTTCCTACAAAAAGAAATCCGATGGTAAAAACCTTCATAGATAATTATTACCTGCAAATTTTAAAGTCTCCAAATAAATTACCTAGGGTTTTTAAAACCCCATATAAATTACTTACAAAGTTTCTTGCAAAAATAATAAAAGTACAAGAAATTTTTGGTAAAATTATGTGGAAAAAGGATATTTTTGCAGATTTCCATAGGAAAAAATCTACAAGATAAACAAGTTTGGGTTACTTGATCAGACCAAAACAGTAATTGGCAATAAATCTATAATTGATCCCATCTATAACTCTTCCCATCCATTTTTGAAAACACGGGAAGCATGGATGACACTAACATGAGTGGCGTGTACCCCTCAAGAACATTCACATGGAGTCAAGCAAAGGATCTTCAAGGCCTACAAGCAATGTTCATGAAAAGGGAAACATTAGAGGAGATTAAAGGTCACCAAAGAAGGACATACAATGTGTTTACATTACATCAAATTGAGAAGGAAGAAGCAAACATGCCATGTGTGGAAATGTCAATTTCATGAATTCAAGAATTCAGAAAAGAAGGCAACCAAACAAGACCCTTACCTCATTAAGGGAAAAATTGTCAAATATTAGTCTTTTATCATTTTGCAAGACTTAGACTATTTTGAATATTGACTCTCAAATTGTAGTATCTTCTTAGTGAGTAATTAGTGAGTAATTAGAGTGAATCTTGGGATTGCTAGTTAACTTCTTGAGTTTTATTAATCAAAAAATTATCCCTTCGTGATTCTTGGTTTCATTTAATTATTCTTCCTTGTGTTAAATTTAGATTGTTGAAGTAAATTGCGAGGTGAGGGTTTTAGTCCCTTGTTTCCAATAATTTCAATAACTTGAGTATTAATCCACGTATCTTTTATTTCTTCGTATCTTTCCTTGTTTAATCTTTATCATTTGGTATCAGAGTCTAGGTTTAGATTTATTCTTACAAATCTAGTCTTGGGATGCAAAAAAAATCTGAATTTTTTTGTTTTTTTTGACCCTAGATCCTTGTTTCCTAGTTTATTTTGAGTCTAGGTTTCAAATTTTGTTCAATTTGGAGTTGTTGAAGTGAACTTCCCATTGAAGGGTTTCAAGCTTTTCAAACTTTTCAAATTTTGAAAGTGGGTCTTTTGATAGAGGAGAAATTGGAGGTTAATGATTAGTGGGTTTTGTTCCCTTAGTTCAACGGAAGAAAATCCTAAAATTAGCCATTTTTTCGAGCTGATTTGAGTGTATTGGAGTGTAGTGTGTATTCTTGGTGTTCTTCAAGTTGTTCTTGAAGAAGAAGAAAGAAGAAAATACATTTGATATAACTTTTCAAATCAAAGTTTGTCAAAGGGGTTTTTTTGGGGGTCCATTAGGGGGATTTTTTAAAAAAAATCGAAACCTGAAAAAAGATAGATCAAAATCTGAAAAAAATAAAAATATTTTCTATGTTGACTGACACATCAGCAGCCACATCAGAAGCCATCTGTCACGCCAACACTACACGGCATTGCATCAGCAGGCAACGCAGCAGAAACTAGCCAACAAGGACAATACGCCTAGTAAGCACGTGGGGCTCACTTTCAGAGGCTGAAAATTGCAGGGTTTCCCTTGAAATCCCAAAAATTTTCGAAGTATGGGAAATTTTTTGGACCAAGAAATTTTTTGTAAGTGTCCAAACATCGTGATTCTTTTTTCTACCATTTTCCCTTCAATTCCTCAACTAATTAACAATTAATTCACATATTTAATTAATTTTTAACTAGTTTTGATCATCAAATAATCCAATCAATATCTTACAAGTGATGAACTTTTTTTTTGAGGCTTGAAATTTTTCTAAGTGTCCAAATTCACTTCTTCATCTTCTAAACTCATTTTTCTTCTATTTTTCAACTATTGAATAATTAATTAACATCTTTTATTACTTGTTAGCTAGTGTTTGATCATCAAATAATTTTTTTATTCTTCAAACTGCATAACAAGTAGTAATCTTCTAATTTGTTAGTTGGTCTATTTTGAGTCCAAATCTATTGGTACTTCTTTATTCTACTTTTCTCATCTTAGTTCGTTGATAACCTTCTAGATTCAAGTCCGTTAGTTTTATTTTGGGTCGTCCTTCTTTCAATAGTAACAAGAATCCATTCCATGACAAAGGATATGTGATTTTGAGTTGATTGAACGGAGCTAGTTCACTATCAATTTTGAGAGGACGCCATAGAAGGTGAGTTGAGAGTTACATAAGAGTGAAGTGAGGCTTTTGCTACTAACCTTATTTGTTGAGTTTTGTAGGTATCATATCTAATACAATTCCAATAGGGGAAAGCTCGGAGAACATCATGGAGGTTCTCGCCAACATCTCTAAGCAAGTAGCAGAAATGAATGGAAGGATGGGAGGTCTGGAGGAGAGATTGTTACGAGTAGAAAATGAGAATAGAAGGAAAGCAATTCAACTCGAAAATGAGGAGATAAGGAGGACATCGGTGGATTCCACAACCCTTACTCCGGAACAAGCTCATAATCTATGTTCTCCTCCACAAAGCCATAACCGAAACTACGAACGCCCCACACTCAAAACTCCCAGCACTCCAAAACACCTAAGATAGCCTACACCACATCCAAATCCACAACCCTATCACCCACGAAAAGAGAATCTTCCTTTTGTGGCCAACCAAGTCCAATACCAAACTCCATTTCAAAATGATTCAAATGCATCTTTTCATGAAACCTACACATCACATTCACAAAATGCACCACAAATGCCCTATCAAGACTACCAATACAAAAATCCTCTATATGATGAGATTAATGAGGAGTTCAATAATGATGAGTTTTGGGGTAGAGATGGAAATGGAGTACAAAGGGAAGGAGTAAGACCTCGGGATTTGGGGTGCGACCAAGGCAGGATATATCAAGGTAAGATGGGATATATAGGAGATAAGATTGAATATAGAGGCGATAGGATGGGAAATAGAGGAAATAGGTTTAGGGAGAGGAATGATAAAGATTGGGGATTGAACACTATCAAGGTTACACTTCCAATGTTTAGAGGAAGTAGTGACCCCAATGAGTTCTTGGAATGGAAAATTCAAAGTGAGAGGATCACTCTCACAAATAATATATTGGCAACTTTACTTTGAAGGCGAAGTATGCTCTCACGTAATTTGAGGGGTATGCATCAACTTGGTGGGGGTCCAAGAGGAGGGAAAGGGAGAGTCATCATAACTATGAGTTACCTACTTGGCAAGATTTGATTACACTTGTGGAGTTAAGATACTTGACTCCAAACTACTACCAAGAGGTGCTCAAGAAGGTGTACATGTTGAGGCAAGGTACCAAAAGTGTGGAAGAATATTATAATGAGTTTGAGAACCTGCCGATGAAGTCTAAAATCAAAGATAATATGGAATGTACTGTAATACGATTCGTGAAAAACTTGAGATATGATATCTTGAAGCCCTTGAAGCTTAATAACTATGAGACTCTTGTAGCGACTTTCCATGATTCCTCAAAGGTAGAAGAAGATTTGAAAAAAGAAAAGTCATACACGGCCAAAAGTTCTTTAACTTTTACATGGAGCAAGGTCACAATAATTGGAAGACGACATCCAGGAAACAAGCTAAAGGTGGAGGTCAGGCTAACCAAGTCAATCGTGATTACAAATCCAAGGCAAGTGAGCAACCACAAGGAGGTAACTATGTTAAACCTAACTTTCCTCGACCCTCTACAATTCAATGCTTTAGATGTCAAGGGATGGTACATGTTGCTAGTGAATGTCCAAATAGAAGAACAATTGTTGCTCTTCATGATGGATATAACACTGAAGATTAAGATGAGGGAGAAGAAAAAAATGATGGAGAGGGAGATAGGGGTGAAGGAGAGGAAGGTGCTTCGGGGGATGGAGAACAAAGGTTGGATGAGAGGGTGAATTTTGCTTGGTTCATGGAGAAGAGAAAGTCTTTGATAAATGATGATGAAAACATTAACATGAATGCCAATCTTTCATGTATTGTTAGAAGATTGTGGGAGCCCTTGCAAAAGAAGAACTTGACCAAAGGAAGAATCGATTTCATGCTACGTGCAAAATCCAAGATAAAGTGTGTTCCTTAATAATTGATAGTGGAAGTTGCACCAATGTGGTGAGTAGTTCCTTGGTGGAGCGTATGAAAATACAAACCAGAAATCATCCCAATCCTTATAAGCTACATTGTCTCTATGAGAGTGGAGAGATGAAGGTCCTCAAACAAGAAAGTATTCGGTTTAGTGTGGGAAAGTATAATGAGGAATTGGTTTGTGATGTGGTTCCCATGTTGGCATGTCACCTACTGTTGGGGAGAACTTTGAAATTAGATAGATATATTGTGCACCAAGGTAGATCCAACAAATATACTTTCGTGATTGAAGGTAAAAAGTATGTTCTTGCACCTCTCACTCCATATCAAGTGAGTGAGGACTATCGGGTTATGAAGCATCTTAGGGAAAGAATCAAAACCACAAATGCAAAAGGTGACGGTGAAAGTTTCACCATCATTCAAAAAGAGGGGAGTGTCTTGCCTAAAAATAAGAAGAACATGTGCATGATAGCAAAGTCAAGCAAGTAATTAAAGGGTGTGGATAAGGGAAGATTTCTAGTGTTCCTTGTCAACATTAACCTTTTGTTACATGCTAACCAAGATACTAGCACTTTGACCAGTATTATTTATTCTCTTTTTCAGGGATATGATGAACTATTTATAGATGATATGCCTGCTGTATTACCACCCTTGAGAGGAATCGAGCACCAAATAGATTTTATACCAGGGTCGACAAATTTCCAATTGTCCAGATTATAGGAGTACACCGACAGAAACCAAAGATATATAAAGGCAAGTGGAAGAGATTCTTGAGAAGGGGTTGATCAAAGAAAGCGTAAGTTCTTGTGCCATACCAGTAATTCTTGTTCCCAAAAAAGATGGCACTTGGAGAATGTGTATTAATTGTAGAGTCGTAAATAAGATCACAATGAAGTATCACCATTCCATTCCTCGACTTGATGATATTCTTGATGATCTATGGGGTTCTATTGTTTTCTCTAAGATTGACCTTCAAAGTGGGTATCATCAAATTCGGATGAAACCGGGTGATCAGTGGAAGACGACTTTCAAGATAAAGTTTGGGCTGTATGAATGGCTTGTGATGCCATTTGGATTGACAAATGCCCCAAGAACTTTCATGAGACTGATGAACCATGTTCTAAAACCTTTCATCAACTTGTTTGTTGTGGTGTATTTTTGATGTAAGACAATGGAAGAACATGTATCCCATTTGAAACAAATATTTGATGTTCTACTACAACTACAAGAGCGTCTCTTTGCTAACTTCAGGAAATGTTCATTTGGTGTTGACAAAGTTGTGTTTTTGGGTTTTGTGGTTAGTGGAAATGGGATTGAGGTCAATGAAGAGAAGGTGGAGTCCATCAAGACATAGCGGACCCCAATCAGTACAACCGAGGTAAGAAGTTTTCATGGGTTAGCAAGTTTTTATCGGCGATTTGTGAAGGGCTTTAGTTCAATTGCTTCTCCTTAGACTTAAATGATCAATAAAGATGTACCTTTTGTATTGGGTGAGGAGCAGGAGAAGTCTTTTCAAGCCTTGAAATTATGTTGAGTTCTCCACCTTTGCTCCAACTACTCAACTTTGATAAGGACTTCGAAATTGAATGTGATGCTTCAGGTGTTGGTATAGGTGGTGTGTTGATTCAAGAAGGAAAACCATTATCTTTCTTTAGTGAAAAGCTAAAAGGAGCTACGCTCAAGTACATAGCTTATGACAAGGAATTGTATGCAATTGTGCGAGTGTTGGCTCATTAGCAGCACTACTTGTGGCACAAAGAGTTTGTGATAAGGACCACTCATGAGTCGTTGAAGCATCTTAAGGGGAAATCGAAGTTGAACCAGTGACATGCTAAGTGGGTTGAATTCATTGAAACCTTTACATATGTGATCAAATACAATCAAGGCAAGGAGAATGTGGTAGCGGATACTCTATCAAGAAGGTTTGTTTTTGTCAATACCTAGGTTTCTAGAATGATGGGGTTTGAAAGTTTAAAGCGATTCTATTCTATGGATTCTGACTTCAAAGTTACCTTTGATAATCTTACTAAAGGGAAGCGAGTTAATAGGTACCTATTGGTTGATGGGTTTTTGTTCAAAGATGGTCGAGCATGTGTGCCCATGAGCTCATGGAGAGCGCTATTTGTCAAGGAGGATCATAGTGGTGGTTTTATGGGACACTTTGGAGTACCAAAAATAGTTGATATTCCTAAGGATTAGTTCTTTTAGCCCAAGATGAAACATGATGTGGAGAGGATTTGTGGACAATGTTTAGAATGCAAGCAAGCAAAATTCCAACCAAGCCCCAAGGAAGTATACTCCTCTTCCTACTCCTAATGGTCCGTGGATGGATATTTCTATGGACTTTGTGTTGGGACTGCCTAGGACTAAAAGAGGACATGATAGTATATTTGTGGTAGGATAGATTTTCTAAAATGGGTCATATTATTCAATGCCATAAATGTGTGGATGCATCCCATGTAGCATCTTTATTTGTTATCAATGTTCTTAAATTGCATGGAGTCGCTCAAACCATTGTTAGTGATCGAGATTCCAAGTTTCTAAGTCATTTTTGGAAGAGTCTATGGGATACACTTGGTACCAAACTTCTGTTCTCTACTTCTTGCCATCCTCAAATGGATGGACAAACCGAAATAGTCAACCGAACTCTTGGATCCATGCTTCAATTCATGATTAGAGGAACCCCAACTACTTGGGAAGACAGTTTACCCTTAATTGAATTTGCATAAAATCGGTCTTTCCACTTCTCTATTGGAATGTCTCCATTTGAGGCATGCTATTGTTTTAAGCCGTTGTTAACACTAACAAAATTCCTTTGTCTAGTGATGTTGTTGTGAGCCTAGATGCCAAGCAAAGGGCAAAAGAGATGATGAACATTAATGCCAAGGTCAAAGAGTCTATTGAAAAGAACAATTCAAAGGTGGCCATTCAAAAGAATCGAGGGAGAAAGGAACTGATCTTCAATAATGATGATTGGGTGTGGGTGAATTTACTAAAGGAAAGGTTTACACAAGTACGAAAAGGGAAGCTAAGACCAAGAAGGGATGGACCCTTCCAAGTGGTCAAGCAAATCAATGACAATGCTTATATGATTTACCTACCTAGTGACTATAATGTTCATAATGTTTTCAATGTTACTGATTTATCTCCTTTTGTTGTACATGATCCTTTGGATTCGAGGACGAATCATTTTCAAGAAGGGGAGGACGATAACATGGGCAGCATGGATGACACTAACATGAGTGGCATGTACCTCTCCAGACCATTCACACAGAGTCAAGCATAAGATCTCCAAGGCTTACAAGCAATGTTCATGAAAAGGGAAGCACTAGAAGAGATTGAAGGTCACCAAAGAAGGGCATACAATTTATTTACATTACATCAAATTGAGAAGGAAGAAGGAAAGATACCATGTGTACAAATGTACATTTCATGAATTCAAGAATTCACAAAAGAAGGCAACCAAACAAGGCCCTTACCTCATTAAGGACAAAATTGTCAAAGAAGTGTCTCCTTTATTTCCTTGGTGTAAATATTAGTCTTTTATCATTTTTGCAATACTTAGACTATGTTGTATATTGACTCTCAAATTGTAGTATCTTCTTAGTTAGTAATTAGGGAGTAGCTACGGTGAATTTTGGGATTGCTAGTTAACTTCTTGAGTTTTATTAATCAAAGAATTACCCCTTTGTGATTCTCGATTTCATTTAATTATTCTATACATCCTTCTTATATGGTCCTCAAAAACTCCTCGGGGCTTCATAACATTTAGAAAAAATAATAGAAAGGGATGGCATGAAGTAAGCTCATGAAACACTCAATTATGTGGTGTATCACTACAGTTCTAATGCTCTACCCTCTAACCAGTTCCAAGACCCTCTTATTTTATGATACACAAATCAGTCCCTAGTCATCACAATGTGGAAGAAACAATTTATGAACTCACAGCTTCTTATAATCACCACACGAGTTCCAACTAACATTACATTTAAGATGCGCAGAACAAGCTTACCATAAAAATTTAAGGGGACTCCATTCCATGGTTGTCCCTACTAGAACATCCTTCCTGAACATTTACCATGACCACACCATTCAGAGGAAACACTCATTTGTTCATTAACACACAAACTTTCACAAACAATGCAAGAACAAGAGAGGAACGAAAATTTCCATAGCTTACATTCCTGCACAGAACCTCACAAGCAAAGACTTGGATTCTTCAAGGTTTAGGTTTTCCTCTTCCCCTTACCTTAATGTACCTACTTGCTAATTTCACTCGATATGCAGTCCACTTATTCTAAGTAGGTGCATCACCTACTTGGTCTTTTCACTCAAAATGCAGTCCACTTATTCTAAGTAGGTGCATCACCTACTTGCCCTTTTCACTTAAAATGCAGTCCACTAATCTAAGTAGGTGTATCACCTACTTGTCACCCACTAGAATAGTTTAGTCAAGCAAGAACCTTCACTTATTTTATACTATTCTCCACTCTTAGTTTCTTTACAAGACTGTAGCCCTAATACACACTTGACAACTTTGATTTTTACCTGTGTATGAATTTTTTTTGAGTTCACTTAGACGAATATGTATTGGAAGGCACGTGGTATTAAAACTTTAAACATATTCTATCATCACAAGTCGCATAAGAAATCGAGTTCATAACTATACGACAAGCAAATTTTCTTATGTGTCATATACATAGAACTAGTACACGTAGAATACTGGTTGTTACATATTCACTCTTGGGATTTTTTTTTCAAGAGGCTTTTCAAAGATTTGATTTCAATGTTCTTCAAAAATATTGTTTTCATTCAATTTCGTGGGTCTACTTTCTAGATGAAATTGTGTAGTCTTAATTCAATTTTTATTGATGAATTATTCAAATATATATGTGTTGATTGATTTATCCCCTAAATCTTTGATCAAATCTCTACAAAGACCCATGAATCCTCTTCTTCCCCTAACCCTAACTCATAATCTAAGTTGTTTGTGATTGAGGAAGATATAATCAAATGTATTCTTGTATAGTTTACTATTATATGATTATGGTGACTGAATTGTTGGTCAAAGATCATTGAATGGAGGGTAAGATCTTGGATGAGATTCTTGAAAGCCATTGATAAGTCATTCAAGATCATGAATACTTTACTTCAATTATGTTGGTCTATTTTTGATTTTGTTGATAAAATTGGAGTATGATTATGTGAAAATGATAGGAAGACGAAGAGATTATGAATATGATAGCATGTTATGTATATGATGAATTGTGAGATGATGATAGGTATGTTATCATGAGGGATTGAAGGTGATTCCTATCTATATGCATCTTATTATCATGATTATGATATAATGTTTTCACTAATATTGGGTTGTAATGAAAGGAAATTCTCATTCTATGACCTAAGAATTATGATCATGTAATACAAGGGGTTAGTCTCGTAAGACTTATGATGTAAACTAATGTTAAGAAAGCGTAACACCCTGTATTCTACGTGTACTTGAATATTTATACAATGCTTATCAATTGTCTTGTGGTATAGTTATGAACTCAGTTTCCTACGCGACTAGTGAAAATATAATAGGATTAAAATGAACTGCCCATATATTTTGATTTGACACGATTAAGTTGACGTCAATTAAGTATTCAAACTTGAATCATAAGGTGGTATTTGAATGTAGAATTGAAAATTGACGTAGTGTATATAAGTTGTAAGTTAAGTTAAAGGTTTTATTGTCTAGAAATGTAATAAAATATTGACGTGCTTGCTTGACTTCACTAAGATAGTAGGTTAGAAGTAGGGGCATCACTTACTTTGACTTATTGACCAACCAAAGGACCAAGTAGGTGCATAACCTACTAAGACTCTTTTGACCATGTTATTGGGCCAAGTAGACCACCTACATCTGGCCCAAGTTGAGTAGAAAAATGAGGAAGAAATGGACAGCCAAGACCCAATCCTTCCGAGCCCACAAGAAATAATTTGAATGGAAAAGTAGGTGCATCACCTACTTAAATGTGTGGCCTAAATTAAAGACACATGTTGGCTGCAAATGAAGTACAATAAAGGTGGAAAAAGAGAATCTATTAATTTCAAAAATCAGATATATTTATCTCATTTTCCTCTTATACAAAATTTAAGCTCTCAAGTTCATATATTTCTCTCTCTCAAGATGAAGCAGCCACCCAATTTTCTCACTAGGGTTCTAACTATTTTTCACTTTGTTTCTTCCAAAGCAGACACATGATCACCTTCTCTCCTATATTGTTTCGAGTATATTGGATAGTTCTTCAAAGGGGTGAACTAGAGATATCTATATGTGTTGGAAGCCAACGTTCTGCCACTCTCTTCCAAAGATTAAGAGAAGGTTACAAAAACAGTAATTGAAGGAGAATAACATATTTAGATAGACAAGGTAAGGGCACTGCCATAACATTTAATTAGTAGTTTATTTTAGAATTTCAGATTATTTATCTACACTGGACTAAATAACAAAACTACCATTCGTTTCTGATAAACAAGTTTGCGCTAGTTGATCAGATCAAAACAGTTATTGGCAGTAAATCTATAATTGATCCCATCAAGAGTCCTTCCCATCCATTTTCCCCTAATTTTTTTCATATGCTATACAACATTCTTAGATGGTCCAAAAAAACTCTTCGGGGCTTCATAAAGTTTGGAAAAGAATATAGAAAAGGATGACATGAAGTGAGCTCATCAAACACTTAATTAAGTGGTGTGTCACAAAACTTTCAATGCTCTAACCTCTAACCAGTTCCCATGACTTCTCTACATATCCAGCAAGACCCTCTTATTTTATGATACACAAAACAGTCCCTAAGCATCACAATGTGGAAGAAAAATACTCACGGCTTCCGATCAACGACACATGATTTCCAACTAACATTACATTTAAGATGCTCAAAACAAGTTTACTGGCACGGACTTAGTGTATTCAGTAATGTTCGGTGCATCCCTCAACAACTAATCTTTCAAGGTCTTGTAAGCTCAATGAAGCCTTTAAGACTTAGATCGCTAAGAGAATGCTTGGAAAGACATAGATAGAACAAGAAAGAGAGCTTTGAAGAAGGCTTTGTATATTTCTTGGAGAATGCTATACAACTTGAGTGGTGCCTTTGCAAATGAGGGTCACCTTTATTTATACTACTCTCTAAGGACTAAAGGTCAAATTAAATTACTTTACAAGTCCCTAAGATATTTACAAAATGGCCCCTTTCTAGAGAATTCTACATTAGCTTAGACTTTCTTTAGCCTTGTTGAGATTCCAAAAGGTTCTAGAGTCCTCCGCACAAGTCTAGAATGTTCTGCCCCTATTTGGACGTGGAATTAGACTGGAATAGTGGTGGGATGTCACATTACAATCAAAATTTAAGGGGACTACGCTCGATGGTTGTCCTAACGAGCATATCCTTCATGACCATTTACCAAGCTCACATCATATAGAGGACACACTCCTCAGTTCATTAATACATAAAAACTTTCACAAAGAATGCAAGAATAGGAGAGGAATAAAAATTTCTATAGCTTACCCTGCTGGAAAGAAACCTCACTTGCTAGGACTTGGATTCTTCAAGATTTTTGTTGTACTCTTCCCCTTACCTTGATGTTAAATCATATTATTCCCTTCAATTCTTTAATATGGAGATGTTCTACCAACTTGTACTTTAAAAACAATTGTTTTCTTTAGATTCTAATGGTGAAGTTGTAGACCATAACTCTTTGGAGCTTCGATGGCTTTCCTTGGGAGTTATTTTCTGGATAATAAGTGATAAAGGAGATGGGAAGCCACCTATCCATTGCATAAGTGGACATTTGGAGGGAGTCTTGGTGTGTCCTTTAAATGTTAATGAATGAATGAGTTTCTATATAATGTTTATAGACTAAGTTGATGGTATGCCTAATTTTAATAAAGCATGTTTATGTCTAATGTTAATGAAAGATGTTGGTTTTATGTCAAATTTTGATGAATGTTATGTGACATGAAGAATGTGATGTGCCTAGTCTAGAATGATCCTAAACGAGCACTAAGTGGGAGTAGTAGTATGGGATGCTACTATGACATTGCACTTGTGTGATGTAGAGTTATTCTAGGATATGGTTCTTATGTGATGGTTATGGTTATTCAATGTCTATGTCTTATGAATGAATGTTGAGTTCTTGGTTATATTGAAAAGGGGAGTGTCCTTATATTTGGTAGTCTTATGGGTCATTTAGGTGTGTAGTAAAGAGAGTGTATGGACGATCTCTTCATGTCTTAACAAGGTGGTCTTAGGACAACTTTTGATAAGAGAGTCTAAATGGTAAATGGGTTACTTAATGAATATGGTCATATGTTGAGAATTTTAGGAGTAATGATGATGTTTGACTTGTATGATGTCTTATACTCTTGAATTATGATGTTTTATCAAATAAGCATGAAAAACATATTTGAACTAAAATGTCCTCTTTTTACAACATGTTTTTACATGATTGCCATAATTAGTGCTTAATTGTACTAATTCCATATTTTCCTTTATTTTCTTCAAAGTGTAGGTGTTGGCAAGTGAAGTTTTCCTAGAGTTGAAGCTTGGGAATTGGATTGTTCTCTCAAGATTGGTATGTCCTCAAATGTTTGAGGACATGGACTATGTTTCTAGCTTTCTTTCGTTATAGACTTCGTATAACACTTAGTATCTTTTATTCAATGTAAGGGGACTTGTGACGATTACTTAGTTCTTCTTATGTTTTATAAAAGAGATTTCTCCCTGACTTTATTGTTAAAAGTTTTAATTCCATACTAACATGCTTATGTAATGAATGAATACTAAGAGGCTTGTATAAGACCTCTGAGAGGTCGAATACTCCGTGTGACACCTAGGGGATCCTCCCGGGTCTTTACATAGATCATATGGAAACTCATTTTCATCTAAGACTCCAAAACATGAACCAAGCTACTAGGAAATGTTTGTTCTAGGCTTGAGTAGGAACATATGGAAAGGATACAAACATCCCACTCTCAATAACCTTACTATTCAACAAACCATACTCACCCACTTGGGGTAAATCCAACTAAGGTCAACATGACAAGGGAACCTCATTAAACAACTCTTGCTCACCTCAATCTTACAAATACCACTGTCACCCAACTCTTTAATTCTCTTAGCCTATTAAAATGAAATCAGCGATCAAGCCGAACACATGAACATCGAAGACTCTCAAATGGCCTCACTATCTAGCCACAATATCTCCTACTTAGAAGGAGCTCATACTAGCTCTTTCAAACTTCACCTATGTCACCCACAACCATAAGTGAGGCGTATAAGTACCATATGAACACATGATTTACAAGTGATCTATGAGGAGAAAGTATAAACTTTGATGCATATAAATTTACTGATGAGAAGCATCATATACAAAATATGTTGACAAGTTCACACAATACATGTGACAAGTGAAACTATGAATACAAATGATAGCTTGACAATGTCCACAAAGACTCTACTCGAATCTATGACCGTACCACTATGAAATTACACATAGTAAAGACTCAGCAAAGCCCTGAATAAACCTAGAGCTCACCAACAACCACTGAATAAAATATGCTTCTATTGGGGAGGTCTACTATTTAAGTACTTGTACATGCAACATGAAATGCATCGTCCCCAATAGGGGACGTCAGTACGAAAGAGTGCACTGAATATATAAGGCACCACACAACCCATAAGTAAAATGAGAGATCAAGTGAAATCAAATACCAATAGATAATGATTACAGACCACCATTGCTTATACTTGTGGAATTGTGTATGTTACATTATTTTCTTTATTTTTCTGTATGTTATCATCTTTGTAGGGCATGTGATAAAAGTTACCAGATGATCAATGGTAGAAGAGGATGACCAATGCTAGACAGTTTAACCTCTGGGATAATGTCCTCATAATTCTATAAATTGGGATCGACCCATGCTAGGCTTTCGCCCCTGAGTCGCCACCCTTTTAAACCAATTGGGATCGGCCCAAGCTAGAATTTCTCCCCTGAGCTGCCACCGTTCTATACAAATTGGGATCGACACATGCTAGGCATTTGCCCATGGGCTGCCACCCATAATTATACATATTGCTTAACTTAGATTCTTTAATTTTTGAAATTCTTGTTTTGATGTTCATAACTCTTTCGAAATTGCTCTTTGGATAATCACAACTCTTTTGAGATTGTTATTTTGTTGATAATAACTCATTTGAGATTGTTGTTTTGAAGGTCATAATCATTGTTGAGATTTGGAACTATGGACCAACAATAGAAGACGAATATGGACATACAATAATAACAATGACATGGAAGCAAATGTGACATCCACATCATACTTAGGATCTTGTTTGACTCGGTAAGCATTTTGACATCTCAAATTGAAGCACATCAAAGTAAAGACATTTAACATTCAGCCAATATATTTGAACTCTATATGATACTCACAAACTAATATCAAATACAAGGTGTTCATGAATGTGGAATCAAGGGGGAAGGTGAGCAAATTCAACTTAAGGACGGATACATATTCTAAGTAAGTAAATTTAAAATTTAAAATAGAGCAAGTAAACATCTTGTGAGGTAACGTAATAGTCTAACACAATGTGGAGTAATATGAATAAAGGGAACATATGAAGATGTGACAAGATGACATATATGATTGACTAGACAGCTGAAGCAAGTTGACAAGATTTGGGTAGATTGTATATCCGACATATAAACATATGTACCATGTGTAATATAGGATCACTTTGATTTATATAAGGGACACATGTGCCAGGGGTATTTAACGACGAAACAAATTTAAAACCTGCATTCTAACACTTCGTAGAGTAAACACATATATTTGATAACAAACTTATATTGGAGTGCTCACTTTAATGATCTCGGGTGTAGGAACTGCATTTATGAATCAGTCACTTCCAAGGGCACTTAGAAATCTTACAAGTGTTGGATTCATGCCAATGAAATAGGAACTCGAATAGCCTTACATACTTGCTACATAATAATGGATATTACAATGAGTTAACCATCTTCCTTTTAGATTATTTATCTACAATGGAGTAAATAATAAAAACTAGCATTAGTAGTTGATCAACAAATTTGGGCTACTTCATCAAGACCAAAAGAGTACTTGGCAGTAAATCTATTATTGATACCATCAAGGGTGTTCTTCACACCCATTCTCCTCAAAATATTTTATCTTGTTATATACAGACTTCTTATAAGGTCTTCCGAAACTCCTTTGGCTTCACATGTTTGGAAAAAAATATACAAAGGGATGCATGGAAGTAAGCTCATGCAACACTCAATTAAGTGTCATATATCTACACTTTTCAATGTTCAATCCTCTAACTAGTTCCCATGACTTCTCTGCACATATTGATCCACCCCCTTATTTTATGATACACAAAACAATACCTAAGACTCACAATGTGGAAATAGCAATATGAACTCATGACTTCCGATCAACATCCCGTGAGTTCCAACTAACAATTAGATTCTAGAAGGTAGATTGAAATCAAAATTTAAGGGGACTCCACTCCATGTATGTCCCAACAAGCACCTTCTTCCTGAACATTCACCAAGCTAACACCATATAGAGGGAACACTCCTCAGTTCATTAACACATACAAACTTTTACAAATAATGCAAGAACAATATAGGGATGAAAATTTCCACAGCTTACCTTGCTAGACAGAAACCTCACTTGCCAAGACTTAGATTCTTCAAGGTTTAGGTTGTCCTCTCTCACTTGTGTTGATGTTAAATCAGATTATCACTTGAATTCCTTAAAATGGAAGATGTTATACAAGCTTGTACTTTTGAAAAATGGGTTTGCTTCAGATTTTAATGGTGAAGCTATAGACCAGAACTCTTAAAGCTTCCATAGCTTTCCTTGGGGATAATTTTTCTGGAGAATAAGTGATATGAAGGAGATATGATAAGCCTGATGCTTTAATGTCTCCATTTTCGACGTTTTCCCTTTAATAAATTGGGAAATAATATAGTCCTTTACTTTAAGAAAGCCGATGCATAACCTCCTTAATGTCTGCCACAAGTTTTTAAGTAGCTGCATCAGCTACTTGCTCTTTTCACTTAAATTCATTCCACTTATTCTAAGTAGGTGCATCACCTACTTGCTCCTTTTAGCTTGAAATTCAGTTCACTAATTCTAAGTAGGTGAATCACCTACTTGCGCTTTTTCACTTAAAATGCAGTCTACTAATTCTACGTAGGTGCATCACCTACTTGTCACCTACTAGCTTAGTTTTATTCAAGCAAGCACCTCAATTATTTTACACCATTTTCCCCACCTTAGTTTCTTTACAAGACCATAGCACTAATACACACTTGACCACTTTGACTTTTATATCAAATACCACCTTGTACTATACCGAGTTTGAATTGTTTTTGAGTTAAGTTATTCATATATGTGTTGGAAGGCATTGGGTATTACAACTTTAAAGATATTCTATTGTCACCAGCCGCACAGGAAACCGAGTCCATAACTAAAGCACAAGGAAGTTTTAAGAGACATATACATAAAACTAGTACACGTAGAATATCAGGTGTTACATCCTCCTCCCTTATGATCATTCGTCCTTGAATGATGGGTGAAGCTTATAGATCTGTTAACCTAGGAATTTCATTTGGATTTGTGAGAGTTCTCATCTAAATAGGACTATGCAAAATCCATAGGCTAATCAAAAACGTGTATAGACAAGTTTAGCATGAAGTATCAATAGATATGGTTCATAAAATAATAAAATGACAAATTAAAGCCCTTTATTGACCATATAATTTACTGTTGACACACAAATAGAACTCATACAAATAAGGAATTTAATACACCTACTAAACTCAAGACATGCAAATGACATATCAAATGAAAAAATGCTAGTAAAACTTATGATTATATAAGGGGACCACATGAGCTTAGATCCTTATGTTTATTTAGAATGAGGAGGCGTATTTAGGATCTCTACCATATTCTATTCCCAAATACCTTGTGTTGTGTTCTATTCCTTCCACAATATTTCAAATGGAGTCTACACTGTTTGAGCTTAACTTTCGGGCCTTAATATCAATAATAACTATAGTATTTCCCATTGAAACAAATTATATGGAACGGACACATAAAATCATAGGCCTAACTTATCGGGGCAGTAATTTCCCTTCTCTTTTATCTCATGAAGCTTCTCAGAGGGAGTCTTATAAGAACACATAGTTGTTAATATAAACTCTAAAGTTTTATACCGCACTTTTGAATAGGGAATTTTGCTAAGTTATTTATCTGTGGTTGTGATAAAATTTACATATATCCCCAACCTTTTCTGGTAAAAATGTTCAATACATAATGATACAAGGAAATGATTTGCAAATATGTTCAAAACTCAAGTCAATAAACACAGTGTTGCATAATATACCGATAAATAAGTCACAATGGGAATGACACCTAGGCATATTAGCACAAACAGGAGAGCATGATATATGTGTATTAAGCTATAGAATACATGGTGTATGCAAGCATATGTTCATGGGGCGGCGTGTGAGCAAATGAGCTTTAAGACATGTAGGAAATTGACTAGATGAGCACATGATGCATGAGTAATAAAGCTCTAAAATATATAATATGGAAGCAAAGTAGACTATAAGACATGTAGACATAAAACAAATTGAACTAATGAACAAAAATCACATTGAAAAAGTGTGTTCAATCGCACGGATAGGTGGACTAATATGTTAATGAGTACACATATGAAATATTAGCAAGTGAGCACATGACACATTTTCAGAAAAGCTATAAGGCATGTAACATTTAAGCAAGAAGGCTACGAGGAATGTAAAATATATGGAAATGGTCATATGATCAATTATCTTGACAAAACTCTCACCATATGTACAAGTAACATGAGGAAAGTAACCACTGCAATAAATAACATGTAGGGAAAAGATCTTGAGAAAACATATAGTAATGAACAAGGGTGCTCCAAAGCGAATAACACTTACATGCAATCTAGGACATTAGGTAACCTATGAGGAAGTAATCTACAAAGGTAACATGACATACAAATAGATAAGCTAACATGCAACATGTATAATTACATAATGAACAATCTTTGGAACCACTCTACCATAATAAGGGCAAACACAGTGTCTTAAGCGTTAAGTCAGGAGTGGGATAAATGCTTTTATTCCTTAAAAACCTAAAAGCACATATAATTAATTTCCTCTTCTACTCACTTCAATCTCCTAAAAACTCTAATTGGTGTTCTTCTATTGGAAATTGGCTTCCTTCTAGGTCAATATAAATACTACAGTTAAGATAGTGAAAAATAGATCCTTAATACTTCATCTTTTGTTGTATGAGGCCGAGATCAACTGCCTTTATGACTAGCTAATGTTACATCACACTCGATGTCTGGTGCCTTTTTGAAGGTCATAATAGAAATTAAATAGTGAAGTTGAAACCACCATTAAACATGAACTCTAATAACATGTAATGTCAGGTACCTAAAAAGTTATATCATGCTTCATAACATCTTAGAGTTAGACGCTTTGGGATTAACTAGATGTGTATGGCCATACTAATAGATTTCCTCTTTTTTTATAAAAAGCGAGGGTGGTCTGACTCTTTTTCCATGCAAGATAGCAAATAAGAACAACTATCATGTGATCACTTTTTCATCTCCCTTAACTAGACTATGATTGATGAAATACTGCATGCTTATATTAAATGAATCCTGTAATAGTTCTATTTAATTTGATGGAGGTCTATACATGTGTATGATACTCTACTTCTCTTTTGTACTAATGATGTGGATTAACTAGGCCCATGTATCTTCTATCTAGGTAACCTTTCTATTCACCTCCTTTTTACTTGTTGTTATCAAGACTTCAATCAATACTATATTGACTTCTCTATCTAATAAAGGTCCACAAAATTGTTCCCAGGTGCACCATTATAGTGTTAAGGTTGAAAAATTGATAACATTTTCTTGCCTCATACACTTAGCAATCATTATTTCATAACCACCTATCGCACTCCTCTATAACATCATCATATCAACCCTACTTCTATGTTTAGGGAATATTACATATCCCATCTCTCAAACTTCATTCTCACATGATTCCTATTTAACAAGTACCTTTTGATCAAATCTAGTAGCTTCATGCACTCTAATCCCACTATAAAAAACCTGACTAATCACAACTTAGGTCTAACCAATCAATTTTCCTTTTTTTAACCTTGCCGTTTAGTCACATCCCGATTCTCGGTAGCCAAAACATAGATCATAATAGGAACTGCAAGATATATATCATTTTCAACAATTGTCACACTTATCCTAAGTTTTATAACCATGAAAAGAATATAAATGTTATGAGTACTTATTCAGGGTTGTTGGGACATACCATATAAATGCCAAACCTTAAAATACTCGGGAGGACATACAATGTGAATTTTAGCCTTTTCATGCAATTTGGGGTATCTCTAGTAACACTATTGCACTGATACATCCACCTATAAAATTGTGCCACTGCCTTCTTTGAACTAAATGAAACTGTTTTAAATACATCAATTTCGAGAACATGTGTAACACTGAAAATTCTACGCATATCAAATACTAAGAACAAGAGTCCTCTATAGGAATAAATCCAGTAAGTATAGACGAAATATATAACTCAAAAGATGGGTACATCCTCCTAAGAAGATGTGCATGGAAATGCTACAGCAAATAACTAGGTAACAAATAATTTTTAAGCATATACTATATATTTCTCAATTGAACCAACATGATGCAAATGGTACAAATGCAACTTTAGATGCAAATAACATAAAAACCTTTATATACCTTGTCGAGTGAGATGGTCGAATAAAATAATCTCAATCTAGTCAAACTTTTGGTAACTTGAGGTCCTTTCTGTATATTACATGCTGACACTTTAACCTTAACCATAGTTAACATGAATAGATCGATCCGATACAACATGAAATTGGCTTCTTAACTTTGCTCTATCGCACAATCAGGATTATGAAGGAAAGTAAGATTTCCTAAATGTCCTAGCAGCCTCTTAATTATAAATATGGCGCGCAATACATTCATAACTAAGGCTTTACTAGACACGTCTTTGTAGACTCTCTAGGATGAACTTCTCTAATACCACTTTTCTCATCCACAACCCTAAGTGAGGCAGACAAGTACCATATGAACACATGCTTTACAAGTGATCTATGATGAGAAAGTAAACTACGATGCAAATAGATTTACTGATGAGAAACTTCATATACAACACATATTGACTAGTTGAACCAATACACATGACAAGTGAAACTATGAATACAGATGATAGCTTTACAATGTTTACAAAGCCTCTACTGGAATCCATGACAGTACCACTATGAACATTCACATAGTAAAGACTCGGCAAATCCCTGAATCAACCTGGATCTTACAAACAACCGCTGATTATAATGTGCTTCTATTGGGGAGGTCTACTAGTTGAGTACTTGTACCTACAGCATGAAATGCATTCTCTCCAATAGGGGACGTCAGTACGAAGGAATGTACTGAATATGTAAGACACAATACAACTATAAGTAAAATGAGAGTTCAAGTGAAACCAAATACCAATAGATAAGGATTAGAGACTACCTTTTCTTATACTTGTGGAATTGTGTATGTTACGTTCTTTTATTTTCTTTTTTGTACGTTATAAACTTTGTAGGGCATATGATATAAGTGACCAGCAGATCAACGATAAGAGAGGATGACCCATGCTAGGCGTTTTAACCCCTAGGATAATGTCCTCATAATTCCACAAATTTGATCGGCCCATGCTAAGCCCCTGAGATGCCACCCTCTTATACCAATTAGGATCGGACAATGCTAGATTGACCCTGAGCTGCAACCGTTCTATACCAATTTAGATCGACTCATTCTACGCATTTGCCCTTGGGCTGCCAGCCATAATTATACAGATTGCTTCACTTATGTTCTTTAATGTTTGAGATTCTTGTTTTGATGTTCATAACTCTTTATAGATTGTTCTTTTGTTGATAATAACTCATTTGGGATTGCTGTTTTAGTGTTCATAATCATTGTTGTGATTTGTAACTACTGACCAATAGTAGAAGACATGTGAATATGGACTTATGATAATAACAATGACATCGGAAGCAAATGTGATATCGACGTGATGCTTAAGAGCTTGTTTGACTCGGTAAGCATTTTGACATCCCAAATTAAAGCACGTCAAAGTAATATATTTAACATTCACCCATGAGATTTGACCTCTATATGATACTCACTAACTAATATCAAATATAAGGTGTACATGAATGTGGTACCAAGGGGGAACTTGGGCAAATTCAACTTAAGGACGGATACATATTCCAAGTAAGTAAATATAAAGTGTACAATAGAGAAAGTTGACATCTTGTGAGGTAACGTAATAGTCTAGCACAGTATGGAGTACTAATCAATAAATGGAACATATGAACATGTGACAAAATTACATATATGATGGACTGGACAACTTAAGCAAGTTGGCAAGATTTGGGCAGATCGTACGTTCGACATATAAACATATGTACCATGTGTAATCTAGGATCACTCTGATTTCTATAAGGGAAACATGTGCCAGGGGTACTTTGACGACTAAAAAATTTAAGCCTTGCATGCTAACACTTGGTAGAGTAAACATATACATTTAGTAACAAACTCATATTAGAGTACTTACTTTAATGATCTAGGGAGTAGGGATTGCATTTATGGATTGGTCACTACCAAGAGCACTTTAGGGTAGTTGATTGTCACGCCCCAAGCTACCCTTGAGATACGACACAGGACCTACGACCACAAGTGATCCCAAGCTAACCCTGATGGCATGATCATGATCATACTAAAGAATATAAACTATTGTGAAAACTAAATCATACATTGAATAAAATGATGGGGAATACCCATATACTATAGCTGAAATATTTGAAATACTGACGAGTTTAATACAAGGAAGTTATTAACTCAATGCTAAGCTGAAACTAACTATGTCTGAAAATAGCCTCTAAACTAACTAGAAATGCTGGGACAGGCCCAGCTAAGTTTAAAAAAAACTGAAACTAAAGGACTAAATACTGAAGAGAAACTCATAACTATTGTCCTCGGAGAATGAAGACTCACCACTAAGCACGATCTGGATGCTGAGAACCTAAACCTACATCACGAGAAGATGTAGCGCACGTATGCGTCAGTACTTAAAGGTAATGAGCATGTAGGATACAGTAAAGTTGAACTAAAACATAACTGAACAAGCACAAACACAAGTAAAATACTTGCTGAGATAACTGAATCTTGAGATAACTGAGTGCAATGACCAATTTATAACATGCTGAAACTAAATACTGAATAAACTGATAAATGGTCAATGCAATAGAGTTTGACTGAAATGTGGGACCTACCAATGATCGATAATCAAACCACATGAGCTAAATATGGAGTTCGAGTATGCACCTCACTGAGATGACCCAATATACCCTTCCAAAGTTATAAAGGCATGCTGGCGTGATCACTAAACTGATGTCCACATAGGGGACTTACAACCTACTTGGCTAGTAGTGCTGGGACAGATTGGGTACGCTGAACCCTAGTCCAACTCAGTATTATGCTACTCCGAATGAATTAAATGGTTAAGACATTATGACTGAATTTCTATAAATACTGGATAGCTCAAGATTGAACATGCAAACTGAGGGTGCAATAATTTATCTTATAGTTATGTATTTTTAACTGAGGCATGTATATCTAAAGTAACTGAAATGTCTGGCCTAGCATGTGTAATACAAGAACTAAGGCAATACATAACTAGGGGTTCTGAAATTCATGCAATATTCTGAGTAATAACATGATAATCTGATTTGGAACATATAACTAATAAATTCATGAAATTCTGTTGAACTTCTAGAAACCCTAGGTATAATCATGATATGGGAATCAAGAATCTGACTGAAAACTAGGGATCTAATGGGTGAAAGGAACAAGCTACTGAAAGCCCACATACCTTGTGATGAAATTCACGGAGAAATATTTAGATTTTGGGGCTGGAACTGCTGGAACCTTTTTGCGTTCTTGACCTTTTTCTCCTTTGTTTCTGCTAATTTTCTAAGTTATGATTTATGATTTTGACTAAAGTAAGTTCTTGTTATATTTCTAGGCTTAAACTTACTAAAATATGATGATTTAGGGTCAAAACGACATATGTTAGGGGTTAAACTAAGTAGGAAAAGACCAAAAGACCATGACTTAATTATTGTCAGACCAAACGACGACCTGGAATGACGGGTCGTCTTTCAATTGACGGTCCATCGTTTGGGTCCGTAGTTTGGCTCTGTTCGATAGGCCTTCACTAAAAATGGGCCTAACTTTTTACTCGGAGGTCTGATGTTTATAAACTTGGTGGCAATGGAAAGATAATTCAAGTATCCATCTTTTGATAGGTCATGGGACACCTAATTCATTTTTCCATAGGAGATATGACCATTTAAAGTTAACCCAACAACATTTTCCCATAACTGTCTGCTAATTTTTACCTACGATCTGTTGGTCAATCTACGGACCATACTTGCCAATCATGGTTCTTGTCAGAGGCTAGGTAAATGGGGTTTCGATCAATGGACACATACTACGAACCGTAGTCTGACTTACGGACGGTAGGTATGTCCGTGGATTGACACTTAGTCAATTTTTTTCAGGGATGCGTCCTGGGAGTGTTTAAGTCACAAACAACGGATTTTCAGTAGGGACTCTAGATCAGACTACGGTCCATCGATACTGATAGTCGATTGCACCTGCAGATTTCTGAGTAGCTGATTTTCGGTTTTTTTTGGATACGGAATGTGACATTATCTCCCCCTTGGAACCATTTGTCCTCCAATGAAAGCTAAACTAGCTGAAATAGAGGGAGAGAGCGCATACCCTACTACTAAACAATGAGCGCTAAATTTTTTATTGAACTGAGATCCAAGAACATGCAAATACATTGAAAATGCAAGTACCAACTGAGGGAACATGATTATAAGACTGAATTCATGCATGATTGATTGAAAAAATGAAGAGGAACTATTACCTCAAGTTTGAGTGGAATCGGAAGAAAAGAGGTGAGCATACTTGTCTTTCATGGCTGCTTCTGCTTCACAATACATTGACTGAGGCGACTTCTTTGTTTTTAAACCTCATAACCTGACTTTCAAGAATCTCAACTGGTATATCATCATAAGAAAGACTATCTTTCACTGCCACACTCTCTAATGGGCACTATAGAGGCTGGTCACCCACACACTTCTTCAAGAGTGAGATGTGGAAGACTGAACGCACTGCTTCTAATTCAGCTGGAACCTCTAACTCATTGCCATCTTGCCTATCCTTTTCAAGATATTGTAAGGGCCTACATATCTAGGATTGAGGTTCCCTTTCTTTCCAAATCTCATCACCATTTTCATAGGTGACACTTTCAGAAAAACTCAATCATCAACATGGAACTCTAGTTCCCTTCTCCTGACACCTACATAATATTTCTGACGACTTTGGGTTGTCTTAAGTCTATCTCTAATGAGTGCGATCTCAATGCTGGAATGGTAACTCTTGTTGTAGGCGAACTCAATCAGAGGAAGGTGATCATCCCAACCACCTTAAAATCGATCACACAAGCTCTCAACATATCCTGTAGGGTCTGAATGGTACGATCTGCCTGTCCATCCATTTGCGGATAAAACGATGTCCTAAGGTTAACTTGAGTACCAAAACCTTTCTGAAATAACTTTCAGATATGAGAAGTAAATTGAGGACCTCTACCTGAGATGATAAAGAAAAGAACCCCATGCAACCTCACAATTTTATTAATGTAAAGCTTGGCATAGTTCTCTGCCGAATCTATAGTCTCGACCGCCAAAAAGTTAGAAGACTTAGTCATCCTATCAACTATAACGCAAATGGAGTCATGCTGTTTGCGAATACGCAGTAACCCTGTGATGAAATCTGTATTGATCACTTCTCACTTCCAAGTAGGAATGTTGATATCTTGACTCATACCCCACGGTTTCTGATGTTCTACATTGACTTGCTGACTATTGGGACACTTACTCACAAAATCTGCTATATCCCTCTTCATGTCATTCTGCCAATAGACTTCCCGCAAATCGGGGTACATTTTAGTGGCACCTGGGTGAATAGAATATCTGGAGTTATGGGCTTCTACAAGAATATTCTGTCTCAACTCAACCAGATAAGGAACATACAATCTACCCTGGTAGCGAAGTACACCATCGCCCCCTTGAGAGAAAACTTCTATTCTATTATTATGAACTGCACCCTTAAGTTCAAGCAAGGTTGTTTCACTATCTTTCTTTTCTTTAACCTCCACTACGAAAGAAGATTCTGCTGAACTGGAGATCAGAAATGAATGTAAGCGCGATCTGGATGCTGAGAACCTGAAACTACTTCACAAGAAGATGTAGCTCACGTATGCATCAGTACTTGAAGGTACTGAGAATGTAGGATAGAGTAAAGCTTAACTAAAACATAACTTAACAAGCACAAAAACAAGTAAAAGGTTCTGAACATGATATATTGAATGTTGAGATAACTAAATGCAATGACTAATTTATAACATGCTAAAATTGAATACTGAATATACTAATAAATGGCCAATATAATAGAGTTTGACTGAACTGTGGGAGATACTAATGACCGATAATTAAACAACAGGAGCTAAATGTGGAGTCCGATTTATATGCCCCATCGAGAGGATCAAATATACCCTGGCAGAGGTATAAAGGCATGCTAGCGTGATCACTAAATTAATGCCCACAGAGGGGACTTACAACCTACTTGGCTAGTAGTTCTGGGACTATTTGGGTACGCTGAACCCTAGTCCAACTCGGTATTATGCTACTCCCAATGAATTAAATGATTAAGACATTAAGATTGAACTTCTGTAGATACTCGATAGCTCAATATTGAACATGTAAACTTAGAGTGCAATAATTAATATGGTAGTAATGTGTTTATAATTGAGGCATGTATATCTGAAGTAACTGAAATGTCTTACCCAACATGTGTAATTCAAGAACTAAGAAAATACATAGCTAGGGTTCTGGAATTCATGCAATAATATGAGTAATAGCATGATAATATGATTTGGAACATATAACTAATAAATTCATGAACTTCTGTTGAATTTCTTGAAACCCTAGGTCTAATCATGATATGGGAATCAAGAATCTCTATGAAAACTAGGGATCTAATGGGTGAAAGTAACCCACTAGTGAAATCCCACATACATGGTGATGATATTCACGGAGAAATATTTATATTTCAGGGCTGGAAATGCTGGACCTTGCTGTATTCTTTAACTAGGGTTCTTGACCTTTTTCTCCTTTTCTTGCTTCTAATTTTATAAGTTTTGATTTATGATTTTTGACTAAGGTAAGTTCTTGTTATGTTTCTAGGCTTAAACTGACTCTAATCTTATGATTTAGGGTCAAAATGACGTATCTTAGGGGTTAAATAAAGTAGAAAAAGACTAAAAGACCCCTGAGTTAATTGTTGTCACACCACACGACCTTAATTGACGGTCCATCGTTCAATCGACAGTCCGTTGTTTGGGTGTGTAGGTTGGGTCAGTTCGACATCCCTTCAATAAAAAACGAGTATAACATTTTACTCGGAGTCTTTATTTATCAAAATAGGGGGCTATGGAAAGATAATTCAATTATCCATCTTTTGATAGGTCATGGGACACCTTATTCATTTTGTGATAAGAGTTAGGACCATTTGAAGTTGACCCAACAACATTTTTCCTTTAACTATCCGCTAATTTTCATCTAAGTTCATAGCAACGGTCCATAGGTCCATCTACGGACCGTACTGGCAAATCATGGTTCTTGTCAGATGCTGGGTAAATAGCGTGTTGATCAATGGATATAGACTACGAATCATAGTCTGACTTACGAATCGTAGGTCTTTATGTGGATCGAGACTTCATCAATTTTCTTTAGCTGCGTCATGGGAGAGTTTCAGTCACAAACGACGGATGTGCAGTACGGGTCGTAGATAAGAATACGGTCCATAGATAGTGATCATCGATTGCACCTGCAGATTTCTAGAAAGCTAATTTTTTGTCTGATTTGGATACATGATGTTACACTGATCAACAAATTTGGTCTACTAGCTTAAGACCAAAACAGTACTTGGCAGTAAATCTATAATTGATACCATTAAAGGTGCTCTTCTATCACACCCCAACCCTAGGAGAGGCAGACCTGTACCATATGAACACTACCTTTACAAGTGACCTTTGATGAGAAAGAAAACTACGATGTAGTATACTTACTAATGAGAAGATTCATATACAACACATGTTGACTAGCTGAAGAAATACATGTGAAAACTGACACTATGAATACAAATGATAGCTTTACAATGTCTACAAAGCCTCTACTGGAATCCATGACGGTACTATTATTAAAATACGCATAGTAAAGAATCGGCAAAGCCCTGAATAAACTAGAAGCTCACCAACAACCGTTAAGTGGTTTCTTTAGGGGAGATCTACAAGTTGAGTACTTGTACATGCAACATGAAATGTAGCGTCCCAATAAGGGACGTCTAGATTGAAAGAAAATACTGAATATGTTAGGCATAATACAGTCATAAGTAAAATGACAGTTCAAGTGAAACCAAATACCAATAAATAAGGATTAGAGGCCACCTTTGTTTATACTTGTGAAATTTGTGTATGTTAACATTATTTTGTTTACTTTTTTGTGCATTATAATATTTATAAGACATATGATACCGATGACCAGCTGATCAGTAGTAGAAGAGGATGACCCATGCTGGGCATTTTTACCCCTAGGATGTTGTCCTCATAATTCCACATATTGGGGTCGGCCCATGCTAGGCTTTCGCCCCTGAGCTTCCACCTTTCCACACTAATGGTTATCGGCCCATGCTAGGCTTTCACCACTGAGCTGCCACCCTTAGATACCAATTGGTATCGAACCATGCTAGGTATTTTCCCCTGGGCTTCCAACCATAATTATACAGATAACTTTACTTAGATTCTTTAATCTTTCGGATTGTCGGCTGATGTTCATAACTCTTTTGAGACTATTCTTTGGGTAATCATAAATCTTTTGAGATTGCTGTTTTGGTGGTCATAATAATTTTCTAGATTTTGAACTATGGACACTAGTATGAGATATATGAATTTGGATTTATGATAATGAAAATGAAGTGGGAAGCAAATGTGACTTGAACGTGTAATACTTAGGAAATTATATGATTCAGTATTCATTTTGACATGTCAAATTGAAGTATGTGTCAAGTGAAGCCATTTAACTATCAGCCAAGAGATTTGAACTCTATATGATAGCCAAGTAATCACTAACAAATATCAAAGACAAGGTATACATGATTGTTGAACCGAGGAAGAATGTGGACAAATTCAGCTTAACGACGGATATATATTCCAAGTAAGTAAATATAACATGTACAATACAGCAAGTAGATAACTTGTGAGGTAATATCTAACACAACGGCAGTAATAATCAATAAAGGGAACACATGACATGTGACAAGATGACACATATATATATAATTGAAGCAGCAACATGATATGGGCAGATTTTATATCCAACATATAAACATATGTACCATGTGTAATCTAGGATCATTTTGGTTTATATAAGGGAAATACGTGCCAAGGGTACATTGACGATGAAAAAAGTTTAAATCTTGCATGCTAATATACTTGGTAGAGTAAGCTCGTACATTTAGTAACAAACTCATATTAGAGTGCTCGCTTTAATGCTCTAGGGAGTAGGAACTTCAACTATGGATCAGTCACTACCAAGGACACTTAGAAAGCTCATGCCAAAGAAATAGAAAATCTAATAGACTTACATAACTTGTTGCACAACAATGTATATCACAATAAGTTAACCATCTTCATTTCAGATTAGTTATCTACAATGGAGTAAATAATAAAAACAAGCATTAGTAGTTGATCTACAGGATTGGGTTGCTTGTTAAGACTAAAACAGTAATTGGCAGTATATCTATAGTTGATCCCTTCAAAAGTTCTTCCCATACATTTTCCCCTATTTATTTTCATATACTATACAACCTTCTTATAAGGTCCTCTGAAACTTCTCGGGCTTCATCACATCTGTAAACAGTATTAAAGGAATGGCAGGAACTAAGCTCATGCAACACTCAATTAAGTGGTGTATCACTACTCTTTCAATCTTCTTTTCTCTAACCAATCCCATGATTTCTCTATATATCCAGCCAGACCCTCTTATTTTTTGACATACAAAACAGACCCTAAGCATCACAATGTGGAAGAAACAATAAATGAACTCGCGACTTCAGATTAACACCACATGATTTCAAACTAACAATACATTTAAGATGCTTAAAACAAGCTCACAATCAAAACTTTAAGGGTACTCCACTCCCTGGTTGTCCCAACAAGCACAGTCTTCCTAGAGGAAACACTCCTCAGTTCATTAACACAGACAAACTTTCACAAACTATGCAAGAACAAGAGAGGAATGAAAATTTCCATAGCTTACCTTGCTGCAAATAAACCTCAGTAGTTAACTGGTTGATTATTCAAGGTTTAGGTTGTCCTCTTTCCCTTACCTTGATGTTAAATAATATTTTTCATTTGAATTCCTTAAGATGGATATGTTTTATCAACCTGTCCTTTAAGAACATCTATTTCCTACAGATTGTAATGGTGAAGCTGTAGAACAGACTCTTTGGAGCTTCTATGGCTTTCCTTGGGAGTAATTTTCAGGAAAACTAGTGATGAAGGAGATGTGATAAGATTGAGTGAGAGAGGTTCCTTTTGGAAGTTTTCACTTAATAAATAGGAGAAATAACATGGTGCTTTACTTTTAAGCAAACAGGTGCATCACCTCCTTAGTTTCTGCCACAAGTTTTGAAATAGGTGCATCAGCTACTTGCTCTTTTCAATTAAATGCATTCCACTCATTCAAAGTAGATGCACCACCTACTAGATCCTTTTTATATTAAAATTTAGTCCACTAATTCTATGTAGGTGCATCACCTACTTTTCACCTACTAGCATATTTTAGTCAAGCAAGCACCTACTTTATTTGACACCACTTTCTCCATTTTAGTTTCTTTACAAGACCTAATATGCACTTGACCACTTTGACTCTTACATCGAATACCACCTTTTATTATCCTGAGATCAAATTGTTTTTGAGTTTAGTTATTCGTATATGTGTTGGAAGGCACGGGCAAGGTATTACAACTTTAAACTTATTCTATTGTCACCTATCGCATAGGAAACTGCGTCCATAAATATACCACAAGGAAATTTTTAAGCGATATATACATAGATCAAGTACACGTAGAATACGGGGTGTTACATCTTCCCCTCCTTATGATCATTCGTCCTTGAATGATGGGTGAAGCTTATAGTTTGGTTAACCTATGAATTTCATTTGTATATTTGCGAGAGTTCCCATCATAAATAGGACTATCAAAAAATCAATAGACTAATCTAAAACACATATAGACAAGTCTAGATGAAGTGTCAATAGATATGGTTTATAAAATAATAAAAGGACAAATTAAGCACCTTTCTTGACCATATAATTCACTGATGATACTCAAGTATAACTCATACAAATAAGGAACTTAATACTCCCACTAAACTCAAGACATGCAAATTACATATCAAATGAACAAATGCTAGTAGGACTTATGATCATATAAGGGGACCACATGATCTTAGATCCTTAGGTTGATGTTTTGAATGAGGAGGTTTACTTAGGATCTGTACGATCTCCAATTACCAAGTCTCTTATGTTATATTCTATTCCTTCCACAATACTTCAATCAAGGTTACGAATTTTAAGCTTAGCTCTGGGCCTTAACAATAAAGATTAACTATAGTATCTCCAAATTTTTTGTTTATGGAATGGACACATAAATTCATAGGCCTAACCTATTGGGGCAGTACTTTCCATGTTCTTTTATATCATGATGCCTTTAAAGGTGAGTCTTGTAAGAACGCATAGCTGTTAATATAAACTCTAAAGTTTTATGTCGCATCTTCGACGAGTAGGGCATTATGCTAAGTTATATATCTATGGTTGATTAAATTTACATATATGCCCAACCTTTTCTAGTCAAAATCTTCACTACATAATGATACAAGGAAATATTTTCCAAAATTGTGAAAAACTCAAATCAGTAAGCACAGAGGGACATAGTATACGAATACAAGTCACATTGGGCATTACACATAGAGAGACTAGCTAAAAGGCAGCATGCAAGGTATACAAGCATTGATCTATAGAAATAGTACATGGTGAAGGAGTTCATATGAGCTATAGGGTAGCGTGTGAGAGAATGAATTATATGGAGTGTAGGAATGGACCAGATGATCACATGGGTACATAAGGTAAGACATGTAGACTATATGATATGCAGACATATAAATCACATTGAGCAAGTGTATTATATCGCATATATAGGTGGACTAACATGGCGATGAGTACATATATGGAATATGAGCAAGTGAAGCGCATGACACATGGCGAGAAAATCTATAAGGCCTTTAATATTCAAGCTAATAGGCTACAAGGCATCTAAAATATATAGAAATGGTTTATGATGCATATGACATGTAAACAAGTGGTATTGATTAATATAACCCAGGAGAACTAATTTTTCCCTTATCATATGATCAATAGCCTGCGATACCCCTACAATATTGACAAGTGACATGTGGAAAGTAACCAGTGCAATAAATAACTTGTAGGAAAAGGTCCTACTAAAACATATAACATAAACAAGGGTGCTCCGATGCGGGAAACACTTACATGCAAGAATTCTATGACATTAAGTGACATGTGAGAAAGTAATCCATAAAGGGAAAATGTCATACAAATCGATGAGTTATGCAACATGTAGCATATATGATTATATAATTAACCATCTTTGAAAACTATAAGTTATCCTATTGAGACACTTTTTATTTTAAGAGAAAAACACTGTCTTAAGAGTTAGAGTTCAAAGGTGGGATAGTTCTTCTCATATTCCTTACTCACCTCAATGCAGATACAGTTGATGTCCCCATATACTCGCTTCGATCACCTCGGAATTCTTATAAACGTTCAGCTATTGTGACTCTTCTTCCCTCTATGTATTGATAAATACCCCAGTTAAGATAGAAAAAGAAAATCCTCAATAGGTCATTTGTGGAGTAGAAGTTTGAGGTCAACATTGCCTTCACTACTAGCTTGTGTTATATCACACTCAATGTCTGGTGCCCTTTGAAGGTCGAAATACAAAATATACAGTAAAGACTGAATGCACCATAAAACATGGACAATAATAACATGTAAATGTAAGTTACCTATAAAGTTATATCATAATTCATAAAATCTTAGAGTTAACCCCTTTGGGCTTAACAAGATAGAGGTCTGGCCATACTAATAAATTTTTCATAAAAACAAGTTAGGGTGCTCCGACTCTTTTATCATGAAGGATAGCAAATAAATACAACTAACATATGATATATTTTTACTCTCCCTTAACTATATTATGACTGATTAATTAATGAATTAAAATAATAATGAACCCTGTAGGAGTTCTATCCAATTTGATGTAAGTCTATACATGTGTATAATGCTCTACTTATCTTTTCTACTAATGATGTAGATGAACTAGGTCCATGCATCTTCTATCAGGAAACCTTTCTATTCCTTTGTTTTTCCTTGTTCTTATCAGGGCCAAATATTAAGACTTGAATCAATACTAAGTTGACTTCTCAGTCTAACAAAGGTTCACAAAGTTGTTCATAGGTGCGCCAATTATAACTCGTTAGGGTTGATGAGTTGATAAATTTTTATTGCCTCATACACTTAACAACTCTAATTCATAATCACGTATCTCACTCCTCTATAGCATCCTCATATTACCCCTTCTCCTATGTTTTAGGAATTTAACATATCTCATCTCTTTTTAATGAGAAGCTCTACGTACATATTCGGCCCGTGTAATTCAAGCTTCATTCTCAGATGCTTCCTATCAAACAAGTGCCTTTTATTCAAAACTTGTAGATACATGTACTCTAATCCAACTATGTATAACCAACTAATAACAACTTAGGTCTAACCAATCAATTTTCCTTTTGTTTACCTTACTCTTAGTGACAGTAATCCTCTATAGCCAACACATATATCATAATAGGAACTACCATACATATATCTTTTGCAGAAAATAGCACAATTATCCATAACATTATAATCATGAAATTAGTATAAATGATATTTGTACTTATTTGGGGTGGTTGAAACATACCACATAAACCGACTATTAACATATTCGGGATTATATATGGTGAAAATTTAGGCCTTGTCAACCAATTAGGGGTATCTCTAGTAACACGATTGCACTGATACATTCAGCTGTTAGACTGTTTTACTACCTTCTCCTACTAAAAGAAACTGGTTCAACAACATCGATTTCTAGTACATGTTTACACTGGAAATTCTATGTATATCATAGACTAAGAATAAGTGTCCTATATACGAATATATCCTATAAATATGGAGGAATATAGAACTCAAGAGTTGGGTACATCCTCCTAAGAAGATGTGGTTGGGAATGCAACATCTCATATATGTAAGTAGGTAAACCCATCATTTTTATAAGCATATGGATAACAATACTATATCGTTCTCAATTGAACCAACGTGATACAAATGGTACAACTGCAACTTAGATGCAAATAACATATAAGCATGTAGATACCTTGTGGAGTGGAATGGTCGAATAAAATGAGCTCAATCTAGTCTGTTGACAGTTTAACTAGAATTAACCTTAACCATGGTAAGCATAATATAAATAACATCATCAGGTAAAAGTTGAAAGTGACTTCTTAACTTAGCTCTATCACACGATCTGGATTATAAAAGAAAGTAACATTTTCTAAATGTCCAAGAAGCCCCCTAATTGTAAATGTGGCGCGCAACACATTCATAAGTAAGACTCTACCAGACACAACTTTGTAGACTCCCTAGGATGAACCGCTCTGATACCCCTTTTGTCACACCCCAACCCTAGGAGAGGCGGACAAGTACCATATGGACACATGATTTACAAGTGACCTTTGATGAGAAAGTAAACTACAATGCCGTATATTTACTGATGACAAGCTTCATATACAATACATGTTGATTAGTTGACCAATACATGTGACAAGTGTAACTATGAATACAGATAATAGATTTACATTGTCTACAAATCCTCTACTGGAATCCATGTCGATACTACTATTAAAATACGCATAGTAAAGAATCGGTAAAGTCCCGAATCAACCTGGAGCTCACTAAACAACTGCTGAGTATAATGTGCTTTCTATTGGGGAGATCTACTAGTTGAGTACTTGTACCTGCAGCATGAAATGTAGCGTCCCAATAAGGGACTTCCATGCGAAAGAAAGTATTGAAAATGTAAGGCATATACAACCATAAGTAAAATGATAGCTAAAGTGAAACTTACCAATAGATAAGGATTAGAGACCACTGACTACTGCAACTGACTCAACAGTTAGGGTTTCATAACTAAAATTCTTATCCTGAACTAAATGATAACGATAACCCTTAGAAATCATCTTTCTGGCCGTATGGTAAGAAATGAATCGACCAATAGGCGCTATGATACTACCCTTCCATAATGAGATTAGTTCGTTTGGAAACTAAAAAAACAAACCTAGTTCTACAATCGACTGAGGCATAACATGAATGTAACCAATCCATGCCTAGAATGACATCGGAGTCTACCATTTCTAACTCTACAAGATAAACTGAGGTAAATTTTTACCGTGATAGGGCAATTTCTGTATAGCCGTTTAGCTATAACTGGGTCAGCAACTGGAGTAGAGACTGAGAAAGGTTTTGAGAGTGTTTCTGGACTGACACTTATATGGACTACTATGTAAGGAGTTACAAAAGAAAGATTATCCCCTTGATCTAACAATGCATAAACATCAAGGTCAAAGACTCATAACGTATTAGTGACTACATCAGGAGAACCTTCCTGATCCTGGTGAGCCTGAAGAGCATACAACCTGTTCTGGTGCTGACCGCCACCGGTACTAGATGAGTTACCTTGCCTAGTCGGGCGAATTACCGGTGTTGCTGAAGTTGTAGACTGAGCTCTACCATTACTACCTCCTTGACCCTGTTTAGAAGGACAATCCCTTAAACCTATGACCAAACTGACTGCACCAAAAACACCATTCCTTTCCTGCAAGGTACTCACCTAGATGGTTCTTACTACACTTAGGGCAAGTGGGGTAAGTCATTGTGCCTGAAACACTTCCTTGAGACTTAGAGCCTCGTGCTCTAACCTTCTGGGCAAACATGTTCTTGGAGGATTGAACTCTAGCTGATGAAGGGGCTACGGATGAAAACTTCTGTCAATGCTACGAGAACTTTCCACCACCTGATTTCTATTGAAAATAGACATAGTTCCCAGTCCTAGCCTCCTTATTCTCCTTGGCGTGTTACCTAAGCTTATCATCCTCAACCTGCTGAGCATGAGTTGTAAGTCTATATATGTTCATATCTCCTAGTAACATAACATTTTTGCACTCTATTTTCATCAAATTTGACACTCCATACAGGAACTTATTCATCGGAGCCGTGGAGTCAGCATCCATGTGAGGAGCGTACGTGGAGAGTTAGTTAAACTTAATCCCATACTCTTGGACTGTCATGTTACCCTGCCTTAAGTTCATGAGTTCCTGGGATTTTGCTTCTCTCAACTCTAGTGGGAAAAACCAGTCCAAAAAGGTCTCACTAAAGCAATCCCATGTAATAGGATCTGCATTTGAACCCCTATTCTCCTTCCACTGAGTGTACCAGATTTGAGACACATTTTTCAGCTGGTATGACGTCAACTCAACCCGATCATTCCCAGTAACCGGCATCACCTCAAAAATCTTCTTGATCTCATTTAAGAAGTTTGGGGGATTCTCATTAGTTTGCATCCTAAGAACTCAGGAGGATTCATCCTAACAAAGTCACGGACCCTTGCTGCTATCGATCCAACATTTTCATTCACATGAGCTTGAACCCACTGATTGTTCTGGTTGGCGAAACTTTGAGCCAACATCTTAATGGAACTCCTGAATTTAGAAATGGAAACTTCTTGATCTAGAAATGGAGGAGCTTCATTTGCATTTCGAGTGTTCGCATTCCTGGCTTTAGCTCTACGTGGAGGCATGATCTAAAACGTAGAACGTCTAGTTAGAATGGAATTAAATCATACCTTACGCATGATACAAGTAACAAGAAAGCGAAGTTTTATCCTAGAATACTTCATATCCTCTCTGTCATTAGATGTGGTGCACTTCACACCCATGAAAAGGACTCTATTTAGTGAGGCTTTTTGGACATCCTAGGACACTTAAACCTAGTGCTCTGATACCAAGTTTTTCACGCCTCGAACTACCCCAAGACGGAGACATGGGACCTACGACCAGAAGTGATCCCAAGCTAACCCTGCTTGCCTGATCATTAGCATACTAAAGAATATAAACTATTGCGGAAACTAATTCATGTATTAAATGAAAAGATGGGGAATACCCATATACTATAGGTGAAATATTTGAAATACTGACGAGTTTAATACAAGGATGTTATTAACTCAATGCTATGCTGAAACTAAATATGTCTGAAAATAGACTCTAAATTGACTAGAAATGTTGAGAAAAGACTCAAGAAAGTCTGGCGAAAAGACTCATATGTATTGTCCTTGGAAAATGAGAACTCACCCTTGAATCTGCTGAACTGGAGATAGGAAATCGATCGAAGTGTGATCTGGATGCTGAAAAACTGAAACTACTTCACAAGAAGATGTAGCACACATATGCATTAGTACTTAAAGGTACTGAGAATCTAGGATAGACTAAAGCTGAACTAAAACATAACTAAACATGCACAAATACAAGTAAAAAAAGTTCTGAAGATGATATATTAAATATTGAGATAACTAGAAACAATGACCAATTTATAACATGATGAAATTAAATACTGAATATACTGATAAATGGTCAATGCAATAGAGTCTGACTGAACAGTGGGATACTAATGCCCGATAATTAAACCACAGGAGCTAAATGTGGAGTTCTGTTTATATGCGCCATCGAGAGGATCAAATATACCCCACCAAAGTAAAAAGGCATGCTAGCGTGATCACTAAACTAATGCCCACAGAGGGGACTTACAACCTACTTGGCTAGTAGTTCTAGGACTATTTGGGTACGATGAACCCTAGTCCAACTCGGTATTATGCTACTCCTAATGAATTAAATGATTAAGACATTAAGACTAAATTTCTGTAAATACTTGATAACTCAAGATTGAGCATGTAAACTGAGAGTGCAATAATTAATCTGGTAGTTATGTATTTATAATTGAGGCATGCATATCTGAAGTGACTGAAATGTCTGGCCTATCATGGGTAATTCAATAACTAAGAGAATACATAGATAAGGTTCTAAAATTCATGCAATAATCTGAGTAATAATATGATAATCTGATTTGGAACATATAACTAATAAATTCATGAAGTTCTGTTGAATTTATAGAAACTCTAAGTCTAATCATGATATGGGAATCAAGAATCTCAATGAAAACTAGGGATCTAATGGCTGAAAGGAACCCACTAGTTAAATCCCACATACATGGTGATGAAACTTACGGAGAAATATTTATATTTTGGGGCTGGAACTGCTGGACCTTGCTGCATTCTTGAACTAGGGTTCTTGACCTTTTTCTCCTTTCTTTCTTCTAATTTTCTAATTTTTGATTTATGATTTTTGACTAAGGTAAGTTCTTGTTATGTTTCTAGGCTTAAACTGACTATATTCTGATGATTAGGGTCAAAATGACGTATCTTAAATAAAGTAGTAAAAGACCAAAAGACCCCTGAGTTAATTGTTGTCAGACAAAACGACGACCTGCAATGATGGTCCATCGTTCAATCGACAGTCCTTCGTTTGGGTGTATAGGTCGGGTCAGTTCAACATCCCTTTAATAAAAAAAGGGCATAAGTTTTTACTCAGAGTCTTGATTTTATCAAACTCGGTGGCTATGGAAAGATAATTCAATTATACATCTTTTTATAGGTCATGGGACACCTAATTCATTTTGTGCTAAGATTTATGACCATTTGAAGTTGACCATACAACATTTTCCCTTTAACTGTCTACTAATTTTCATCTAAGGTCATACCAACGGTCCGTAGGTCCATCTACAGACCTTACTGGTCAATCATGGTTCTTGTCAGATGCTGGGTAAATAGGGTGTTGATCAATGGATATAGACTACGAATCGTAATCAATTTTTGTTGGCTGCGTCATGGGAGAGTTTCAGTCACAAACGATGGATGTGCTGTACGGGTCGTAGATAAGACTACGGTCCATCGATAGTGATCATCAATTGCACATGTAGATTTCTAGAAAAATTATTTTTGGTCTGATTTGGATACATGATGTTACATTGATCAACAAATTTGGTCTACTGGATTAAGACCAAAACAGTACTTGGCAGTAAATCTATAATTGATACCATCAGGGGTGCTATTCTGTCACACCCCAACCATAGGAGAGGCAAACATGTACCTTATGAACACTAGCTTTACAAGTGACCTTTGATGAGAAAATAAACTATGATGTAGTATACTTACTGATGAGAAGCTTCATATACAACACATGTTGACTAGCTGACGCAATACATGTGACAAGTGACACTATGAATACAAATGATAGCTTTACAATGTCTACAAAGCCTCTACTAAAATCCATGATGGTACTATTATAAAAAAACGCATAGTAAAGAATCGGCAAAGCCCTGAATAATTTAGGAGCTCACCAACATATGTTAATTGGTTTCTTTAGGGGAGATCTACTAGTTGAGTACTTGTACATGTAACATGAAATGTAGTGTCCCAATAAGGGACGTCTGTATGAAAGAAAATACTAAATATGTTAGGCATAATACAATCATAAGTAAAATGACAGTTCAAGTGACACCAAATACCAATAGATAAGGATAAGAGACCACATTTGTTTATACTTGTGAAATTTGTGTATGTTAACATTATTTTGTTTACTTTTTGTGCAATATAATATTTATAAGATATATGATATAAATGACCAGCTGATCAGTGGTAAAAGAGGATGACCCATGCTAGGAATTTTAACCCTTGGGACGTTGTCCTCATAATTCCACAAATTTGAATTGGCCCATGCTAGGCTTTCGCCCCTGAGCTTACACCATTCCATACTAATAGGGATCTGCCCATGCTAGGCTTTCGCCACTGAGTTGCCACCCTTCTGTACCAATTGGGATCGAACCATGCTAGGTATTTTCCCCTGGGCTGCCGACCATAATTATACAGATAACTTTACTTTGATTCTTTAATCTTTCGTATTGTCGGCTGATGTTCATAACTCGTTTGAGACTGTTCTTTGGGTAATCATAAATCTTTTCAGATTGTTGTTTTGGTAGTCATAATCATTTTTTAGATTTTGAACTATGGACCACTAGTAGAAGACATATGAATTTGGACTTATGATAATGACAATGAAGTGGGAAGCAAATGTGACTTGAATGTGTAATTCTTAGAAAATTGTATGATTCAGTATTCATTTTGACATCTCAAATTGTAGTACGTGTCAAGTGAAGCCATTTAACTATCAGCTAAGAGATTTGAACTCCGTATGATAACCAAGTACTCACTAACTAATATCAAAGACATGGTATACATGAATGTGGAACCAAGGAAGAATGTGGACAAATTCAACTTAACGACGGATACATATTCCAAGTAAGTATATATAACATGTACAATAGAGCAAGTAGATATCTTGTGAGGTAATATCTAACACAACGGGAGTATTAACCAATAAAGGGAACACATGACATGTGACAAGATGACACATATATAGATAATTGAAGCAAGCAGCATGATATGGGCAGATTTAATATCCAACATATAAACATATGTACCATGTGTAATCTTGGATCATTTTGATTTATATAAGGGAAATACATGCCAAGGGTAATTTCACGATTAAAAAAGTTTAAATCTTGCATGCTAATATACTTGGTAGAGTAAGCACGTACATTTAGTAAAATGCTCATATTATAGTGCTCGCTTTAATGCTCTAGGGAGTAGGAACTTCAACGATGGATCAGTCACTACCAAGGACACTTAGAAAGCTCATGCCAAAGAAATAGAAAATCGAATAGACTTACATACCTTGTTGAACAACAATGGATATCACAATGAAGTAACCATCTTCATTTTAGATTATTTATCTACAATGGAGTAAATAATAAAAACTAGCATTAGATGTTGATCTACAAGATTGGGTTGCTTGTTAAGACTAAAACAGTAATTGGCAGTATATCTATAATTGATCCCTTCAAAAGTTCTTCCCATCCATTTTCCCCTAATTATTTTTATATACTATACAACCTTCTTATAAGGTCCTCTGAAACCCCTCGGGCTTCATTATGTCTGTTAAACAGTACTAAAGGAATGGCAGGAACTAAGCTCATGTAACACTCAATTAAGTGGTGTATCACTACTCTTTCAATCTTCTTTCATCTAACAAGTTCCCATGACTTCTCTACATATCCAGCCAGACCCTCGTATTTTTTGATATACAAAACAGTCCCTAAGTATCACAATGTGGAAGAAGAAATAAATGAACTCGCAACTTCAGACCAACACCACATGAACTCCAACTAACAATACATTTAAGATGCTTAAAAAAAGCTCACAATCAAAACTTAAGGGAACTCCACTACATGGCTGTCCCAACAAGCACAACCTTCCTAGACATTTACCAAGCCCACACCATATATAGGAAATACTCCTCAGTTCATTAACACATACAAAATTTTACTAATGATGCAACAACAAGAGAGGAATGAATATTTCCATAGCTTACCTTGCTGCAAAGAAACCTCACTAGTTAAGTGGTTGATTCTTCAAGGTTTAGGTTGTCCTCTTTCCCTTACCTTTATGTTATATCATATTTTTCATTTGAATTCCTTAATATGGCGATGTTCTATCAACCTGTACTTTCAGAATATCTGTTTCCTTTAGATTTAAATGGTGGGGCTGTAGAACAGACTCTTAAGAGCTTCTATGGCTTTCCTTAGGAGTAAGTTTTAAGGAAAACAAGTGATGAAGGAGAAATAGGTGCATCAGGTACTTTCTCTTTTCAATTGAATGCATTCCACTCATTCTAAGTAGATGCACCACCTAATTCCTCCTTTTTATATTAAAATTTAGTCCACTAATTCTAAGTAGGTTGATCACTGATATACCGTGGTTTCACGGTATTTTTAATACTTTTTCCTTAAGTTTAGTATGTGTCCAAAAGCCTTTTTGTATTTATTTTTTTGTAAATTTCTCCTTATTTGTAGGAAATATGTCCAAAGATGAGCGCGGAAGTTTTTGAGCGAAGAAATGCAGAAGAGACCACCTACAGAGCTTATGACAGTCCGTCGATCTTGTGATGGTCCGTAGTTGGCATCGTAGAGAAGCTGCTGAAGGAAGATGGGGAAGTCTGACCAAGTGTGGGATTACGGAAGTCCATGATGGACCGTCATAGACACGATAGTCCGTCCTGCTAGTTCGTTGCAATGATCAGAGAGTAGTCCCAGTACCCAATTTCCAAGAAGTTCAAGTATTATCGAACGGAGACCCTCGACGGACCGTCATGCTTGGAACGGTCCGTCATACCTGCCGTTGAGGGTAATGAAGAGAGCAGCAGAAGAATCTGTGAAGTATGGGACGAAGGATGCCATGACGGACCGTCGTGACCACGACTGTCCGTCACGAGGTCCGTCGACCCATCCACGTTTTGACAGATTTTCAGTAATTAGAATCCTTCTTTTATTAGGTTTTGTTTTTATTTTAAATAGTTAAAAAAAACCTCGTTTTTAGGGTTAGACTCTTTGTTGGTTAGACTCTTTGTTAGTAGACTCTTTGATATTAGACTTTTTGATTGATACACTTTTTTTGGAATTGATTGTTGGTGATTTTATTGATTAATCAAGTGAATTTCTGGAGTTTTTTCTTTCTCATCAAAGTAAGTGCATGAATTCTTATATTAAATATATTAATATTGTGATTATGACTATGGTTAACTAAGCTCCCTAACTAGGGTTCTGGGAACCATGGGTGAATAATGAGGTAAATTCTAACTAAAATAACAATTCCAGATTAGTGTCTTGCATGTATTGATAATTCTTTCGTTTAGAAGTCTTTTTAACGGATGGCCAACGTTAGAACTTGCCTTAATGATACTTGCCGGACCAAGGAGGTAGATAATAGGAAAAGAATTATCAACATAGATTTAGTGTATACTATCTAATAGGCTAGTGTCGATTGGTACGAGGTAATAACTTAGTCAAACATCGAATATAGTGCTTAATATAGCAACACATGTAGCCGGACTAAGGTGCGGAGTTAAATTTTCTAGATGCCAGACCGAGGATTTAGAAATACATAACTTATCACTTTAAATGCAAGATACTAGGAAAGAATTGTTATAGTTAGAGTTATCAAGTTAGGAACCTGTGGGGAACACTTAAACCCTAGTTACTTTTATTAATTGATTAAACTCCAAGATTTGAATCTGTTAGTTGTTTACTTTAATTTAGTTAGTTATTTTCATTAATTTAGAAATAAACCCCCCCCCCTTTTATTGTCTTTTGTTTTCTAAGAAATAATTGACTAAATAATAGTAATAATAGATTAAACTTAAGTATGAACTATTTTCCTCGTGGGAACGATCCCAACCTCATTAGTTGGGTCCTTTACTTGATACGACCGCTTTACTTCTTATTTGTGTAGTAAGTTTGAGCGTATCAAATTTTGGCACCGCTGCCGGGGAAAGTAGCTTTTAGGTTAACTTAAAATTATTACTAAAGTTTAGTCGATATTTTCTTAACGTTATTTTTTTTATTGTTTTTTAATCTTGCAGAACTATCTTCCTTGTATGCCAAATCCATGGAGAGAATGAGAACCCTTGTTTCCCTACGATCACGAATTAGAGCGTACAGTACGCAATATTAATTGAAACTTGGGTATTAACGATTTTTATCCAAACCAGAACATCCCAGCCCCAGTTGATGTTCATGGTCAGTTGTTACCTGATGATCCGGGTGAAAATCAACAAATGGGACAAAATCCTGCTCCACGTCCTCAAGAATACTACAGAGGCTATGATAATATTGCAGACTCTGATAGGCCACTTGTCTTGCCCCCTCTACCACAAGGCCACACCTTTGTGGTAACTAGTAGTATGATGCAAATGCTCACTATAGAGGTTTGTTTTCAAGGCTACCTTCTGAGGACCCATATGCCCACATAGCTAAGGTAAGGGCAGTGTGTAAAAGTTGTGTAAGGGGGCCTGATTTAGATTTGAATGTAATAAGAAGAGTTTTTCCTCTCTCACTGACGGGAGAGACTGCTATTTGGTTCACTAAGCTCCCTTATAACTCAATTTTCACTTGAAACCAACTAAGGGACGTTTTCTTAGCACGTTACTACCTAGTCTCCAAGAAACTAAACCAAAAGACAGAGTGAACAACATTGTGGCACTACCAGGAGAGTCAGTTAGTAGTTCTTGGGATAGATTCACTTCATTTTTGAGAAGTGTCCCCAATCACCGCATAGATAATGAGTCATTGAAGGAATACCTCTATCGGGGACAATATTATAATAATAAAGCAGTATTGGATACTATACCGGGTGGTTCTTATGGTAGTGTCCTTATGCCGAGATTGTCGAAAAGTTAGAGAAAATCTCCCGGAATAATAAAGCATGGAATACTAGGAAGTCAGATACTGGGAGAAATACCTTCGTAGTGCAATCCACTCACAACCCAGCCACAGATGAGATTCGTGAAGAGATGGCTCAGTTGAGAACTGAGCTTGGGTTGGTATTAAAACATGTCACTGGGGTGCAGAAAAGATAAATGCAGTTAACTACTTCTCTAAACCACAACTACAAAATGATGAATGTTATTATGAGGAGGATTCCTATGCGGTAAATGAGCAGATGAGGGGTTTCCGACCGAGTGCTCAAGGATCAAATCTGGAGAATTGGCGCCAAGGTCAAGGAAACCAAGGTCGAATCTATGGTAACTATAACCGTGAGGGTCATTATGTCCGAGATGGAAATTACTACCTCAATAACAACTTCAACAGGGGTAACTATGGTAACAGAAATGATAGGAATGGGCCCTATGTTCCTCCTCAAAATCGTGAAGTTACCCCTAGGGATGGTGGAGGTAGTATAGCGCGAGTTGAGGATATGTTACACAAAATGATGAGGAGGTTCGATACTAGTGATGAGCACACTAAAGAGTTAAGAAGTGATTTAGCGGGTATTGGGCAGAAAGTCGATACACATGCAATATTGATTAAGTAGCTTGAATTACAAATGGCCCAATTATCTGCACATGTGAACAATCGGGCACTCTTCCTAGCAACACTGTCCAAAATCTGAAAAATGATGGACACTATATGGCAATCACTACTCGCGGTGGTAAGCAAACCATTGACCCACCGATGCCGTCTAATGAGGAAAAGGTGAAAAAAGATAATGATAAAGTGGTAGAGGTTAGTGGTGAAGTAGAAGATAACACTGGAAAAGATGTTGAAGTGCCTAAAAAGGTAACTCGCATGCCTAGACCATCACCCCCATTTCCTCAATGATTAGTGAAAAAGACTGAGGATGGTAAATATCGTTGTTTTATAACAATGTTGAAGCAGCTTTATATAAATGTCCCTTTGGTAGAAGCTTTAGAACAAATGCCCGGTTATGCCAAGTTTATGAAAGATCTGGTTACAAAGAAAAGATCGGTTACTTTTGAGGATGATGATTGAATGCAGCATTGTAGTGCTATTGCTACAAGATCTATGGTACAAAAGAAAGAAGATCCGGGTGCGTTCACTATTCCTTGTACAATCGGGTTATTAAATTTTGCGAAAGCATTATGTGATCTGGAGGCAAGCATAAATCTCATGCCCCTCTCGATTTACAAGAAGTTGGGTTTGGGTGATCCAAAGCCCACTGCGATGCGGCTACTGATGACCGATCGAACAGTAAAAAGGCCTATAAGGATACTCCACAATGTGCTAGTAAAAGTGGAGTCGTTCAAATTTCCGGCAAATTTTGTTATTCATGATTGTAAAGTCGATTTTGAAGTGCTTATTATTCTTGGGAGGCCATTCCTTAGTACGGGTAGAGCCTTAAATGATATGGAAAAGGGCAGATGAAATTTCGGTCTAACAATGAAGAAGTGACCTTAAACATTTGTAGGTCCATGAGGCAGAGTGGTGAGCTCCTATCGGTATCTGCTATATCCTACAAAGTTGGTGAGTCATCTGAGACACAAATAGAAGTATGAGCAATCAATTGTCTTAAGTCGTGCCGTGATGTTAATTCAGGCGCTGGTTGGGAGGCAACCCAATACTTATAGTTTTCGTTCTAGTAATGGTAGCATTTTTTACTAATGGGTTTTAAATTTGCAGGCACATCACCAGGAAATTCTGCAGAAAATCACTCTGCAACAGTCACTGATGGATATATCAACGGACCGTCACACATGCGACGGACTATCGCATGAATCCGTTGTGCCAGGTATGTCTTTCATTAACTTTCAAAATTAGGGCACACGCGACGGAACCCATGACGGACCATCGCATCTGCGACGGACCGTCGTCGGGGACTCATTGCGTCATTAACCAGCATACCCGACCCGACCCGAATGGAGTATTTTAAAAAATTGTCATTATTTAAAAAGCCCTACCACTTCATTTCACCCATTTACTTCCCTTTTTCTCCCATTTCCCTCCCTTTCAAACTTCCAACTTCCTACCTCTCTTCTCTTTCAACTGTTCACTTCCCCAAATCCCCAATTCCAGAAATCTCCTTTCAATTGGTCGGAGTCTGCTGCTGTGGTTCTGCTCTTGATAACCAAGTGCCTCATTTGCTTGTTTTTCTCCTCTTCTAAGGTATGTGTCTCTGATCTCTACCCATTTACATTACCTTTGTTGTTTTTAATTAGTATTAGCCTATTTCTTTTTGGTGGGTCTTCATTCTTTGATCAAATTTTGTCTGACCTAGGCTGAGAATCCTCTAATTGCCTTTTTAAAACTCGAGAAATAGGCGCTTTAGCATTGCTAGTTTTCTAGGTATTTGGGTTAATAACATGTAGGTTAACACTACGTATTCCATTTGAGTCACAGGGGATGATTGTGGCATCCTCAGTTTTGTCACTGAATGACAAAACGTACCCCGATGACGGACCGTCGTACCCACGACGGACCGTCATAGGGTCTGTTCCAACACCCCACTGTTCTTTTTCTCTAAGTGTCCACCAACGGACACATGTGAGGAACTGTAGTTCCCACGACGGTCCATCCTGCACAATCGTCATGGTTGTCAGAGACCCTTGTCCTAAGGGTCTCAAACTTTCTCTAAGTATCCACCAACGGACACATGCGATGGACCGTCGTTCCCACGACGGTCCGTCCTGCACAACCGTCATGGTTGTCAGAGACCCTTGTCCTAAGGGTCTCCAATTTTTTCTAAGTGTCCTCTGACGGACACATGCGACGGACCATCATACCCACGATGGTTCGTCCTGCACAGCCATCATGGTTGTCAGAGACCCTTGTCCTAAGGGTCTCTAACTTTTTCTAAGTTTCCTCTGACAGACACATGCGACGGACCGTCATACCAACACGGTTCATCCTGCACAACCATCATGGTTGTCAGTGACCCTTGTCCTAAGGGTCTCCAACTTTTTCTAAGTGTCCTTTGACGGACATCTACGACAGACCATCATACCCACAACGGTCAATCCTGAACAACCGTTATGACGGTTAGAGACCCCTCTCCTAAGGGTCTCCATACTTTTTCTAAGTGACCCACGATGGACATCGATGATGGACCGTCATTGTCACGACGGTCCGTCCTGCTTATCCGTCATAACTGTCAGAGACTTTCCTTCAGCGGTCTCCACAAAAACATAGTTGAAGTAAGACATGACAGTCTGTCACACTCACGATGAGCCGTCACCTGGCCCGTCGGGTTTCACTTTTACTACAGATATGTCATTATAGCTTTGCTCTTATATTTATTTTGTGTTGTTTTTGCTTGAATTGTTTGCTCCTTCTAGTACTAATATTGATTTTTTGCAGGTACTATCTCTAATGGCACCAAAACCAGATTGAGTTTACGCATGTGGGCGTTCAATGTCTGTCGCCCCGTCTGCCCGACTGGTTATAGGCTATGATGATGAGCATGATCCCGAGTACGTGCCCCCACACACTGCACTCCATCACGAGCTACACGTGCAATAAGAGCTATGCCCAAAAAGGTGGCGTCCAGCGTAGTCACTGCCTCCCAGTCTGATGAGGAACACACACTGACCGGCACACCTTCTAGGTCAGCTACACATGAAGAAGGAGCGTCTGGTTCCTTAGGAGTTTCGTGGTCGGAGAAAGCCTCCTGGTCCGCAGAAGTCCCAGCACCCGCACTTGTCTACTGATGGACAGGGTGCCGACTGGTTAACGGAGCCGAAGGGAGCCATCAAGAAGGCTAACTTTACCTTCACGGCTAAGTTCTTATGGTTGATTGTCCTCCACTGCCTTTCTCCCACGGCTGCTGATAATATAGTCACATGGGATCGCGCAGTTCTGATGGCGGCGATGATAGTCGTGTTTGAGGTGGACTTCGCTTGGCTTCTACAGGCAGTCATGCACGAGAGGGCTTTCAAGGTCACAACTACTTACCCTTTTTCTGTGCATGATATTTTCCTTATGCAGGTCCGCAGGTGTACCCATCTGGCACATTGATCAGCTCAAGACTCCGTTGGCACTGTTGATATTGGCCTCATCAGGGATGAGGCCAATGAGTTGGCTTCACGCAGAGGGCCCCATCTAGAGTTGCCTCCACTTGGTGAAAATCTGGCTGATACGATAGCACATGCTCGAACGGCTACACAGGCTGCTTCCGAAACCACTGACACTACCCTGGTCGAGTCTATCCCGGGTAGTAGCACTGCCCCTAGCTCCTATTGCTCAGCCTCTTTCCCCTCTCTGGTCCCGCTTGCTAGGGTCTAGAAACTAGAGGCTCAGATGGCCACACTTCTGCATCACAACCAGCCTTGGATGCAGAGGTCTATTGCTGAGGTGTCGGAGGTGCATCAGCGTTTGGACGCTTTTGAATTACGGGTGCTAGCCCGGCCAGCCCCTCAGGTGGACGTGTCGACTCTTCAGGCTGCGGTTGAGAGTCTACGAGCGAATATTGATATGATCCTAGAGGCTAGGGTGCCTGAGTCTGAGGCCCCTTCTGTAGAGCCTGCTTAGGACACAGTGATGGCTGCCTTATTCGCCATTTTTGAGATTCCACCACCTCCCCCTCGAGAGCATTCCAAGAGGCGCAAGTGTCGAGAGGAGGATGAGGATACAGCACGGAAGAACGAGCGCCGTGAGATGGAGGCTGCGAGGAGAGCATCGCTCGGTGATGAGGAGGCGCGTCAGATCAGGGCTGTAGAGTCGGCTGCTGGGGCATCTAGTTCCAGAGTTGTGGAGACCGCGGGAGGCACTACTGAAAGTGCTGTTGCTGATGAGGACACTACTGAGGCTGTCTAGACTATACAGGTAGTGGCTTCCGGGGAACCAGACCCACCAGCTTGCTGATCGTCGACACTCTACGCCCCAGGTTTGCTTCACCTACCACTCTCGTACTTCCGTTTTTTTATGCATTGGGGACAATTTCATATCTTTTTGTTGGGGGTGGGGTAAATTGAAACTGAGTGCTAGGGTGAAGTCTGAGTAGCCCAATTCAGGATCCTCTTTTGGGGTTTTCTTGCCTGTGTTGTTTTTCCCCAAGAGACTGATTATTTTTATTGTTGAACTGGCATGTCTATATCTTGTGTACATAGTATAACTCTAAAGCATGATGGATAATACAAAAAATGATATTCTGATGTAATGAAAATGATGCATGGCTAGGCATAGTAATTGATAAATGTGTGGTTCTAAGCATGACATAGAGATACACCACTGCATGACCGTAAGTCTAAGACTCGAACTAGGTCTCTGATAATCTGGTAGAGTAATGAGATGTCAAGTGAGTGTGAGGAAAATTTGAATAGTCCACTATTTGTACTAAGCTAGAACTTGCCTGGTTAGTCCTGCTAAAAGTAAGTTCTAATAGACAATTAGGAAAGGATCATAGGCCCTTGTTCAATATAGCCAATTTTTAGCATAAATTGAAAAAAAATAAAAATAAAAAAATAAAAAATAAAAACGAATGAAATTGATCCCTCTTTGATCCAAATGATTTGAGCTTAAAATAGACCTTTCTTTTTCACCCCAACTGATCTTTTCTGAGAATAATGTGTTGGCCCTGGTCTCTCCTTGCACATGTGCACCTCAGCTTATGCCAAAAGCATAAGTTGAGGGTGGCTAATGCAGTAAACAACATTTTCATGGCCCTGACCCAACTTTGGGTATTGTGTACTTTGACTAATGGCAAAGCCATGAGTTGAGGGTGGCTATTATAAGCAATGCTCTGGAAGGTGGGGTTGAAAGAACAAAGAGAGAGAAAGAACAAAAGTAAAGTGACTCAAGAACCAGTTGAAAGAAAAGTGAAATAAAAAAAAAATATATATAATTAATACAAGCAAGAAAAGAAAAGAGTCACTTACACAAATGAAGAAAGAAGGGAAAATAGCAAGGTGAAAGAATATGAGAAATTGGGCGAAACAAAATGATAAAAAGTGGTAGGCTTAGCCGATATGTCAAGGAGGGAAAAAAGTCACTAAAGCATACCTAAATATACCCTACCTGACCCTGAGCCTATGTTACAAGCTAAGAAAGTCCTACCGTAATCCTAAGAGTTGTATGGCAAACTTAAAGAAGTGAAAATAAGGGCAAGCTTATGGCAATATGTATGAATGAGTTGTGAATTTGTTCTTAGAGTTAGTGTTGAAAAGTAATCCTTATACTCAAACTGAAATCACTGTGTGAAAAAAAAAGGATGTTGTTTTGAAGTGAGGACACTAGTTCCAATAGTAGAAATATTAACACCTCGGTGAGAAATTGAAGAGGATAGGTGTCAGTGTGTGCTGAGTGTGTTTCATGGTATGATTCCACATAATTCAAGCCTAATAGTGATAACATGCATAAACATGATGAGATTGATGGGGATAAATAGCCAAATGATTGCGAAAGCTAAAATATGGATACTATTGTACAAAGATTTTGTAGTGAGTCATAGTGTGTCGCTCAGGACAAACAACAAATTTAAGTTGAGGGTGTTGATATACCGTGGTTTCACGATATATTTAATTCTTTTTCTTAAAGTTTAGTGTGTGTCCAAAGGCCTTTTTTTATTGATTTTTATGTAAGTTTCTCCTTATTTGCAGGAAATATTTCCAAAGACGAACGCGGAAGTTTTTGAGCGAAGAAATGTAGAAGAGACCACCTACGGAGATTATGACGGTCCGTCGAGCTTGTGACGGTCGATAGTTGGCATTGTAGAGAAGCTGCTGAAGGAAGATGGGGAAGTCTGACCAAGTGTGGGATTACCGAAGTTTATGACGGACCGTCATAGCCACGACGGTCCGTCCTGCTGGTTCGTTGAAATGATCAAAGAGTAGTCCCAGTACCCAATTTCAAAGAAGTTTAAGTATTATGGAACGAAGACCCTTGACGGACCGTCGTGCTTGGAACGGTCTGTCATACCTGCCGTTGAGGGTAATGAAGAGAGCAACAGAAGAATTTGTGAAGTATGGGACGACGGATGCCATGACGGCCCGTCGTGACCACGACGGTCCGTCATGAGGTCCGTCGACCCAGCCGCGTTTTGATAGATTTTCAGTAATTAGAATCCTTCTTTTATTAGGTTTTGTTTTTATTATAAATAGGTTAAAAAACCTCGTTTTTGGGGTTAGAATCTTTGTTAGTAAGACTCTTTGTTAGTAGACACTTTGATATTAGCCTTTTTGATTGTTACACTTTTTCTGGATTTGATTATTGGTGATTTTTTTGATTAATCAAGTGAATTTTTGGATTTTATTCTTTCTCATCAAAATAAGTGCGTGAATTCTTATATTAACTATATGAATATTGTGATTATGACTATGGGTAACTAAACTCCATAACTAGGGTTGTGGGAATCATAGGTGAATAATGAGGTAAAATCAACTAAAATTACAATTCCAGATTAGTGTCTTGCATGTATTGATAATTCTTTCTTTTAAAAGTCTTTTTAACGGATGGCCAACGTTAGAACTCGCCTTAATGATACTTTCCGGACCAAGGAGGTAGATAATAGGAAAAGAATTATCAACATAGATTTAGTGTATACTATCTAATAGGCTAGTGTCGATTGGTACGAGGTAATAACTTAGTCAAATATCGAATATAATGCTTAATATGAGGTAAAGGTAAGGGTTAGTATAGTAACACACGTAGCCGGACCAAGGTACGGAGTGAAATTTTCTAGATGCCAGACCAAGGATTTAGAAATACATAACTTATCACTTTGCATGCAAAAGATACTAGGAAAGAATTGTTATAGTTAGAATTATCAAGTTAGGGAACACTTAAACCCTAGTTACTTTTATTAATTGATTAAACTCCAAGATTTGAATTGTTAGTTGTTTACTTTAATTTAGTCAGTTATTTTCATTAAGTTAGAAATAAAAACCCCCCTTTTATTGTCTTTTGTTTTCTAAGGAAATAATTGACCGAATAATAGTAATAATAGATTAAAGTTAAGTATGAACTATTTTCCTCGTGGAAACGGTCCCAACCTCATTAGTTTGGTACTTTACTTGATACGACTTCTTTACTTCTTATTTGAGAACTAAGAATAATCAACTACTTTATTTTACAGCACTTTCTCCATTTTAGTTTCTTTACAAGACCTAATATGCACTTGACCACTTTGACTTTTACATCGAATACCACCTTTTAGTATCTGAGATCGAATTGTTTTTGAGTTTAGTTATTTGTGTATGTGTTGGAAGACACGAGCAAGGTATTACAACTATAAACTTATTTTATTGTCACCTATCGCTTAGGAAACTGCGTCAATAACTATACCACAAGGAAATTTTGAGCGATATATACATAGATCTAGTACACGTAGAATACGGGGTGTTACATCCTACCCTCCTTATGATCATTCGTCCTCTAATGAAGGGTGAAGCTGATAGTTTTGTTAACCTATGAATTTCATTTGGAGATTTGTGAGAGTTCCCATCATAAATTGGACTATCGAAAATCCATAAACTAATCTAAAACACGTATAGACAAGTCTATATGAAGTCTCAATAGATATGGTTTATAAAATAATAAAAGGAAAAATTAAGCACCTTTCTTGACCATATAATTCACTGATGATACAGAAGTATAACTCATTAAAATAAGGAATTTAATACGCCCACTAAACTCAAGACATGCAAATTACATATCAAATGAACAAATGCTAGTAGGTCTTATGATCATATAAGGGGACCACATGATCTCAGATCCTTATGTTCATATTTTTAATGAGCAGGGTTACTTAGGATCTCTACGATCTCCAATTCCCAAATCTCTTATGTTATATTCTATTCCTTCCCCAATACTTCAATCGAGGTTACGAATTTTGAGCTTAGATCTCGGCCTTAACAATCAAGATTAACTATAGTATCTCCCAATTTTTTGTATATGGAATTGGACACATAAATTCATAGGCCTAACCTATCGGGGCAGTACTTTCAATTCTTTTTTATCTTATGATGCTTTTCAAAGGTTAGTCTTGTAAGAACGCATAGCTGTTAATATAAACTCTAAAGTTTTATGCCGCACCTCCGATGAATAGGCATTATGCTAAGTTATATATCTAGTGTTGATTAAATTTACATATATGCCCAACCTTTTCTAGTCAAAATTTTCACTACTTAATGATACAAGGAAATATTTTACAAAATTGTCAAAAACTCAAATCAGTAAGCACAGAGGGACATAGTATACGAATACAAGACACATTGGGCATTACACATAGAGAGACTAGCCCAAAAGGCAGCATGCAAGGTATACAAGCATTGATCTATAGAAATACATGGTGAATGAGTGCATATGAACAATAGGGTAGCGTGTGAGAGAATGAATTATATGGAATGTAGGAATGGACCAGATGATCAGATGAGTACATAAGGTAAGACATGTAGACTATATGATATGCAGACATATAAATCACATTGAGCAAGTGTATTATATCGCATAGATAGGTGGATTAACATGGCGATTAGTACATATATGGAATATGAGCAAGTGAAGCGCATGACACATGGCGAGAAAATCTATAAGGCCTTTAATGTTCAAGCAAATAGGCTACAAGGCATCTAAAATATAAAAATGATTTATGATGCATATGAAATATAAACAAGTGGTATGTGATTAATATAACCCAGGAGAACTAATTTTGCCCATATCATATGATCAATAGCCTGTGATACCCATACAATATGGACAAGTGACATGTGGAAAGTAACCAGTGCAATAAATAACTTGTAGGAAAAGGTCCTACGAAAACATATAACATAAACAAGGGTGCTCCGAAGCGGGAAACACTTACATTCAAGAATTCTATGACATTAAGTGACATGTGAGAAAGTAATACATAAAGGGATAATTTCATACAAGTATATGAGTAATGGAACATGTAGCATATATGATTATATAAGAAACATTCTTTGAAAACTATGAGATATCCTATAGAGCCACTTTTTATATTAAGAAAAAAAACATTGTCTTAAGAGTTAGAGTTCTAAGGTGGTATAGTTCTGCTCATATTCCTTACTCACCTCAAAGCAGATACAGTTGATGTCCCCAAATACTCTCTTCGATCTCCTACATGTTCAGCTATTTTGACTCTGCTTCCCTCGATATATTGATAAATACCCCAGTTAAGATAGAAAAACAAAATCCTCAATAGTTCATTTCTGGAGTAGAAGTTTGAGGTCAACTTTGCCTTCACTACTAGCTAGTGTTATATCACACTCAATGCCTGGTGCCCTTAAAGGTCGAAATATAAAATGTACAGTAAGGATTGAATGCACCATAAAACATAAACAATAATTACATGTAAATGTAAGTTAACTATAAAGTTATATCATAATTCATAAAATCTTAGAGTTAGCCCCTTTGGGCTTAACTAGATAGAGGTCTTGCCATACTAATAGATTTTTCATAAAAACAGGTTAGGGTGCTCCGACTCTTTTCTCATGCAGGATAGCAAATAACAACAACTAGCATATGATCAATTTTTACTCTCCCTTAACTATATTATGACTGATTAATTAACGCATTAAAATAATAATGATACCTGTAGGTGTTATATCCAATTTGATGGAAGTCTATACATGTGTATAATGCTCTACTTATCTTTTGTACTAATGATGTAGATGAACTAGGTCCATGCATCTCCTATTAGGAAACCATTCTATTTCATTTGTTTTTCCTTATTTTTATCAGGACCAAATATTAAGACTTGAATCAATACTAAGTTGACTTCTCTTTCTAACAAGGGTTCACAAAGTTTTTCTTAGGTGCGCAAATTATAACTCGTTAGGGTTGATGAGTTGATAAATTTTTATTGCCTCATACACTTAGCAACTCTTATTCATAATCACGTATCTCACTCATCTATAGCATCCTCATATTACCCCTACTCCTATGTTTTAGGGAAATCAACATATCTCATCTCTTTTTAATGAGAAGCTCTACGTACATATTCGGCCCGTGTAAAACTCATAGGCTCATTTAGACGAATGAAGGAGTGAAACTTTCTTAGAACCGAATAGCCTCCTCTTCATATTATGCTCTGATACCAATTTTGTCACCACTCGAGAGAACCCCCTAGTTATAATCGGCATACTAGACCTCAACAAGGTCTTGTACAAGGCTTATGGATAATTCATTGCATACATACTTAAAATAACGAAGAATAAAAACTTTCTTTACACACGATGAATATTTTCATTAAAATAGCTAGCTTGACTTATAACTTTACAGAATGTCTCATAGCCATCTAATAATTTAGAGTACAATACGGACTAAGCCTATACACAACTTAAAATGAAGTCAAAGAAGACATAAAAAGGAACATGTGGGGTCTTGTCCTCGATCTATGAGGACTCACCAAAACATCATCTTCAATCACGTTAGGAACCTAATCAACATCCAAAGCACACAAACCTCCAATCCCTACACTTAAGTCAAAAAGGTGAAAAGAGGAGTTCAACACAATTAAGAACTAAGTATGGAAGCCATGGAAATACATGCAGAAAGAGATATTCAGTAAAGAAATATGCTGTCATGACATTTTGATAAAACCTTTATCATAAGAGTTCAAGAGACAAGATTCAAGTCAACATTCACATATAAGAGATATTCAACAAACATCAACATATAACACTTAACTCCATATTCATCAAATAACCCTTTCATCATTTGGACCATCTACCGAAAGCTACTCAATGACCCACCTAGGTAAGATATGAAAGGGTCGCTCATACAATCTTTTCAAGCACACCTAAGTGTTCCTCAAAGCCACCCTATATAAGAACCTTTCTATCATTAGGAGAACATTCTTTACTTAAGTCATTTAGGAAACAATTATTCAATTAAGGTACTTCACATAATGGACTTTAAAGACTTAGAAAACTCATTCTAGCACCTTCAAAGCCTACTCGTGCAATGTGTAGATAGCATCCCATACTGCTACCTACACGTCATAGAACCTATGCAATAACTAGAGTTCACATACCATATCATGGGAATAGGTATTAACAAACATAGACCATACTATCTAGGCATGGAATTCAGTGTCATAAAGTCCCACGCCGTGGAGGGAGTTGTACTTGCCAACGGTAGAATTAGGACACATCCCATGCAGGCACATGGTTTAGGGGATATCAAAAAACTTCTTTGTACTCTTGCACTATCTTAAGCATATCCACTCAGTTTTTTTCGTTTGTTCCCATACACTAACTTTATTCACATAAATGCAATAGAGAGGGTTTTATGTCATTCCAACCAACAAATTTCTATGTCTATCATTTCACACAAGAAGGAATACCATTAAGGTCTACCTCTTCAAGATTTCTCATTCACATAGTGATCTAAACTCATCATGTAAGGGCACCATGCTTAGATCTACCGATTTAAGACATAGTTTAGAGGCCTCATTAGTTATTCATGGAAGGGCACCAACTTTAGGTCTACCAAAAATTCGTTCATTAATTTAAGAAGAGGTTACCAATCTATGTATATCGACTCATACTCAACTAGAGACTTAGGTCAAGATTTATTCATTACTCAAGAGAAGGATGCTTAAGCCTACAAAGTAAAGAGGTCACATTAAACATAACTTTCATGCATCAAGGAGAAGGCACCTAAGACTATCATGTTCAAGAGTTCATAATCAAGAATCTTTCATGTATGTCTACCAAATCAAGACACAACATCGCCATATAAAGACTCTTCATAATCATCTTCACATATAACCTTTAGAGAGCTCATGCTTTTCATCACAATTCACTCACATTATACAAGATTTCCTTAACATTATATTCACATCATTCATATGATCAGCTTCACTCCATACAACTATCTATACAATAACATGACAACACTTCAATTCACCAGATAGTGCCTTCAAGGCAATATTCACCATAAGAGACAAGAAGTTAACACTTTCACCATAAGTGGATAAAACTATACAATAGCAATTCTATATAAATTATACACTTAACCATGAGATTAGATAACCTTACCATTCTCTAAAGACATAATCACCACTATTCAATTCCCAGCAATTCTATCATTACGAGAAGACTTACCCATAACTTTGCCTATAAGGCCATAATGCCCAACTAATCCATATACTAATATTTATAATCAATAGGTATAGACAACAATAGGGATCAACAATACAATTCAATATAAGCATAATTCCATCAATTTCCAATCATTATCATAAAACCCACTTCATCAGCCAAATTTTTGATTTTAGGGAAGATCATGGGTTGAAGGAATTTTCATCTTTAAAACATAAATTAAAATCAATAATAACATATATAATCATTTGAAATTGTTTCATGAAAGAATCCATGAGTTCGAATGAGAAAAAGTATTTTTCATAAACTTTGAAATATCTTTTAAAATTGGCTCTAGGATGAGCTAACCCAAGATAACAAACTCCACCATGAGAATTTAATAAGAAATCCATTTAAATCCACAACCCTAGCTCAAACTTGACCTTGATCTTCCATGGATTTCTAGAGGAAACTTCTTAGAGATGATTGTTTTCATTCTAGGAAAAGTGAATTCTGAAATCTAAATTACCAATTAAATGTTGTAATACTCCTAAAATATCTAAACATAAAACAACCGTCCCAACACTTGACCAAGCAAAGGGGGATTTTACCAACCCACCTTCACTTGGCCGTGTGAAGGAGACAGATTATAGGTTCCACTTACGACAGGACCTACGGTCCATAGCTCGAGCTACTATGCGTAAGTCTTGGCCATAGTTCACCCCACTTGGAAGCTTTTGGGGTTTAACATAGGGTTCTCCTCAAGGACCCTTAGGGTGGTCCTTGGGGAGTTGTACCCGGATTTTTAACTTCTACACATGCTAATCTAGGTACTAGGGCCACTTCCACTAGTTTTAGTCTCAAAACAACAAACTCATGTTAATAAGACACATTAGAACACAATAGCACACAAAAGACTAGTTTCGGACGTCTTGGTTGTTTCTTGACGTTCTACCACAAAAACAACCAAACTGATTTATAAACTCATTTTTAAGCATTTAGACTAGATTACCAACCATATTCAACAAATGAGACTCTAGTTCATCCTATTCCGTTTTGAGGGTCCTTACATTATCCCTACATTTAGTGGGCTAACAATTGGACTAGTTTGGTCAGAATGGTGGCAAGCTGCAGACATGAAATTATGATCTGTGAAGTGGGAGAAACCTGATCAACCCTTCTTCAAACTTAATACTGATGGTAGTGCTCTCCACAACCCTGGTTGGAGGAGGGGGAATCTTAGGAGATCCACAACGAAACATGACATATGCCTTCACCATTCCTTTGGGAATTGGTACCAACAACCAAGCAGAAATTCTAGTTGCCTACCATGGTCTTCACTAATGTATTCAACATGGATATAAGAAAATTCACTTTGAAGTTGACTCAGAATTTGTTACTACATGGCTATCAAATCAGGCCAGACCACCTTGGAACCGTCATCAATACTTTATGGAGTTACACAACTTAGTTCAGCAACTTCAACAATTCAAACACACTCACACTAATAGAAAGTCAAACAATGCTGCTGATTATCTCTCAAAACTTAGTTCCTTGTTCAACATTTTTACATCAAGGAACAACTTCATAAGCTTGCAAAAGGAAGCTTCATTATTGAAAAACTTGGCATGGCAAACCTAATATGATAGAGACTTAAAGGAATTAAGGAACCTTATTGATTGGTTTTCTGTCTAGCTTATATGAAAACTTCTATATCCTTTTTGTTAGGAACCTATTAAGACCGATTTTGCTAGTTTTTGTTTAATCATTTTAAATAGGATAGAGTTTATTCTTTCCATTTGTAGGGGAGAGTCTCCCTTATTTAAATGCATTACTTTTTGTAATGCAATTTATGGATTCATGACAAAGAAATAGGAAATCGAATAGCCTTACATACCTTGTTTTACAACAATGGATTAAGATTATTTATCTACAATGTAGTAAATAATAAAAACTAGCATTAGCAGTTAATCAAAATGTTTGGGTTGCTAGATAAGACCAAAACAGTAATTGGCAGTATATCTATAATTGATCCCATCAAGAGTTTTTCCCATTCATTTACCACTAATTATTTTATATACTATACAACCCTCTTAAAAGGTCCTCAAAACCCCTCAGGCTTCATCACGTCAGGAAAACAGTGCTAAAGGAATGGGAGGAAGTAAGCCCATGCAACACTCAATTAAGTGGTGTATCACTACACTTTCAATCTTCTTTCCTCAAACCAGTTCCCATGACTTCTCTACATATCCAACCAAACCCTCTTATTTTGTGATATACATAACAGTACCTAAGAATCACAATGTTGAAGAAAAAATAATTGAACTCACGACTTCAGATCAACACCACATGATTTCCAACTAACAATACATTTAAGATGCTTAAAACAAGCTCACAATCAAAATTTAAGGGGACTCCACTCCAAGGCTGTCAAAACAAGAACATCCTACCTAGACATTTACCAAGCCCACACCATATAGAGGAAACACTCGTCAGTTCATTAACATATACAAACTTTCACAAATAATACACGAACAAGAGAGGAATGAAAATTTCCATAGCTTACCTTGCTACAAAGAAACATCATTAGCTATGTCTTGGATTCTTCAAGGTTTAGGTTGTCCTCTTTCCCTTACGTTGATGTTAAATCATATTATTCATTTGAATTCCTTAAGATTGAGATGTTATATCAACCTGTACTTTCAAAATATCTGTTTCCTTCAGATTGTAATGGTGAAGCTGTAGAATGGACTCTTTGGAGCTTCTATGGCTTCCCTTGGGAGTAATTTTGAGGAAAACAAGTGATGAAGTAGATGTGATAAGATTGAGTGAGAGAGGTTCCTTTTGGACGTTTCCACTTAATAAATAGGAGAAATAACATGGTGCTTTACTTTTAAGCCAGCAGGTGCATCACCTCCTTAGTTTCTGCCACAAGTTTTGAAGTAGGTGCATCAGCTACTTGGTTTATTCAATTAAATACATTCCACTCATTCTAAGTAGATGCATCACCTACTTGCTCTTTTTTATATTAATATTCAGTCCACTAATTCTAAGTAGGTGCATCGCCTACTTTTCACCTACTAGCATAGTTTAGTCAAGATAGCACATCAATTATTTTACTCCATTTTCTCCATCTTAGTTTCTTTACAAGGCCTAACACGCACTTGACCACTTTGACTTTTACATCAAATACAACCTTTTACTATCCTGAGATCGAATTATTTTTTAGTTCACTTATTTGTATATGTGTTAGAAAGCACGGGCAAGGTACTACAACTTTAAACATATTCTATTGTCACCTATCACATAGGAAACAGAGTCCATAACTATACCACAAGGAAATTTTTAAGCGATATATACATAGAACTAGTACACGTAGAATACGGGCTGTTACATCCTCCCCTCCTTATGATCATTCGTCCTCGAATGATGTGTGAAGCTGATAGTTTGGTTAACGTATGAATTTCATTTGGAGATTTGTGAGAGTTCCCATCTTAAATAGGACTTTCCAAAATCCATAGACTAATCTAAAATAGGTATAGACAAGTCTAGCTCAAGTCTCAATAGAATGCTTGATAAAATAATAAATGGTAAAATTAAACACCTTTGTTGACCATATAATTCATTAATAATACACAAGTAGAACTCATACAAATAAGGAATTTAATACACCCACTAAACTCAAGACATGTAAATTACATATCAAATGAACAAATGCTAGTAGGACTTATGATCATTTAAGGGGACCACATGATCTTAGATCCTTAGGTTGATGTTTTGAATGAGGAGGGTTACTTAGGATCTCTACGATCTCCAATTCCCAAGTCTCTTATGTTATATTATATTCCTTCCTCAATACTTCAATGGAGGTTAGACATTTTGAGCTTAGCTTCCGGGCCTAAACAATGAAGAATAACTATAGTATCTCCCAATTTTTTTTATATTGAATGGACACATAAAATCATAGGCCTAACCTATCATGGTAGTACTTTCCCTTCTCTTTTATCTCATGATGCTTTTCAGAGGTGAGTCTTGTAAGAACGCATTGCTATTAATATAAACTCTAAACTTTTATGTTGCACCTTCGACGAATAGGGCCTTATGCTAAATTATATATCAATGGTTGATTAAATTTACATATTTGCCCAATTTTTTCTGGTAAAAATGTTCAGTACCTAATGATACAAGGAAATGTTTTACCAAATTGTTCAAAACTCCAATCACTAATCACAGAGGGGCATAGTATACGGATACAAGTCACATTGGGCATTTCACATAGGGAGACTAGCCCAAAAGGGAGCATTCAAGGTATATGGGCATTGATCTAGAGAAATACATGGTGTACGAGTGCATATGAGCTATCGGGCAGCGTGTGAGCGAATGAATTATATGAAATGTCGGAATGGACTAGATGATCACATGAGTACATAAGGTAAGACATATTGACTATATGATATGCAAATATATAAGAAAATGAACTACGAAACACAAATCACATTGAGCAAGCATATTATATCCCATAGATAGGTGGACTAACATGGCAATGAGTACACATATGTAATATGAGCAAGTGAAGCACATGACACATGGCGAGAAAATCTATAAGGCCTTTAATGTTTAAGAAAGTAGGCTACCAGGCATGTAAAATATATAAAAATGATTTACGATGCATATGAAATGCAAACAAGTGGTATGTGATTAATATAACCCACGAGCACTAATTTTTCCCATATCATATGATCAATAGCCTGCAGTACCCACACAAAATGGACAAGTGACATGTGGAAAGTAACGAGTGTAATAAATAACTTGTAGGGAAAGGTCCTACGAAAACATATAATATAAACAAGGGTGCTCCAAAGCGCAAAACACTTACATGCAAGAATTCTATAACATTAGGTAACATGTGAGAAAGTAATCCATAAAGGTAAAATGTCATACAAATAGATGAGTTATAGAACATGTAGTATGTACGATTATACAACAAACCATCTTTGAAAACTATGAGATATCCTGTAGAACCACTCTTTAATATTAAGAAAAAAACATTGTCTTAAGAGTTAGAGTTTATGAGTGGGATAGTTCTGCTCATATTCCTTACTAACCTCAAAGCACATACAGTTGATTTCCCCATATAGTCTCTTTGATCTCCTCGGTATTGTTATACATGTTCTACTATTTAGGACTCGGCTTCCCTCTATCTATTGATAAATACCCTAGTTAAGATAGAAAATAAAAATCCTCAATAATTTCATTTGTGGAGTAGAAGTTTGAGGTCAACTTGCCTTCACTACTAGCTTGTGTTATATCACACTCAATGCATGGTGCCCTTTGAAGGTCGAAATATAAAATAAATAGTAAAGATTGAATGCACCATAAAACATGAACAATAATAACATGTAAATGTCAGTTACCTATAAAATTATATCATAATTCATAAAATCTTAGAGTTAGCCCCTTTGGGCTTAACTAGATAGAGGTCTGTCCATACTAATAGATTTTTTAAAAAAAACAAGTTAGGGTGTGTAACATTCTGGAAAATTACATGTCTAGTTAAGAGCCCAATAGGACTTGAAGAATGCATATTGGGGGTACATAGGCATCCCAATTCACAATAGGGAGAAATATTGGGCATAGTATAGAAAATTGTCTAAGGGTTTTAGCCAATTTCTCTATAATACCCAAATAAGCAAAATATATTCCAAGCCTGTTCAGAAATTGTACCTACAAAAAAGACCCTAAACTAAGAAATTTTTTTTTTAACTATACCAACATCAAGTACTAGGTTTCCAAGTGTCAAACCTAGTACCATAGCAGATAACCATTTAAAATGATCAAGTAGATTAAGCTATGCCCAAGGACATAGTGAGGATCCTTGGGACAATAAGTAAGCATTCCAAATGAAACTTCCAAAATGGTTAGTAAGGAAACTGAAAGAAGCAAATGTTCAAGCACATGTGCAAACACATGTGTAAATCGGCCAAGAGGACCACCCTAACCGATTCGGTTAGGTCGGTTGGGGGACAAGCGCACACGCAGGTTCAACCGCGTGAAACCAGACTCCCTAACCTGTACTAGACCCTACCTAACTAACCTAACTAACTAACAAACCTAAGAACAACTAAGAAAGACAAGCCAAGGGACCCGAAAACCTAGGACCATGTCGGGTGACACCTAACTAACCTAACTAACTTACGGACAACCTAGTACCTAACATAGGATAGTTCAAAGGGTTGGTTGTGGTCCTAAAAACCTAAGGGTACTTTATTAATTATCCTAGGTTACTTAGTTAATTAATTTAACAACATAATTTTATTTATTTAAATAGTAAAAACCGAAATAATTAAGCAATTGCAAAATTTCGGTTAAGAGAAGTACAACCTACTACCTAACCTAGGATCGTCCAAAGGGTTGGCTATGGTCCTAACAACTTTGGGGAAGTTTAGTAATTACCCTAGGATACCTAATTAATTAATTTAGAAACTTAATTTATTAATTTAAATAGCTAAATCCGAAACTACAAAGGAAATTTCCATATTTCGGTTAAGATAACAAAGAGAGAACCTAGTACCTAGCCTAGGATGGTCCAAAGAGTTGGTTATGGTCCTAACCACTTAGAGGTACTTTAGTAATTACCCAAATGTACTCTTTAATTAATTTATTAACTTAATTAATTTAATTAATAGTACAAAACCGAAACCACAAAGAGAGACCCAAAAATCGGTTAAGACAAAGAGTTCTCTAATTCTAGTAAATCTAGGAAGGGCATTTTGGTAATTAGTTACTTAATCTATTTTAGTTAAGTATATAATCTAAGATGACTTAGTTAATAAGTTCTTAAAATATTTTAGACCTAAATTGATCACCATTAACTCCCAGCGTAAGAACAAGGAAGTCATGACCGAAACCCTAGACGATTAGCAAGAATGCTTCAAGGTTCTTTCATGTGAAGTTCGTAATGATCCTCGTAGATTTGATTCTACCGCAAGGTATGAGTTTTATCTCCTAGAATTCTTTCTCCAAGAGGCTTTTCAAACGTTTTTACTTAAAGAATATCGAAACTACGATTGTTCCCAATGAATTCATGTCCATCTCCCTAGTTCTCCCAATTTCTGATTCTTGTAGTATTAGTCGCGTAATTCTCGATGCATTGTTGATTGTATGTGGTGTTAACTGATCATTATGTGTATGTTTGAGTGATTTATATGTTGAGTGAAATATACATGTTAGATCCGCATACTTAGGGTGTTATTTACATGAATGTTGAATGTTATAATGCCTACTTGTGTTTCGAGAATAGGAGATTGATAAGAATTGTTAATTGATTTGATTTATATGTTAATAAAAGGTTAAAAGTTGACTTGTTTTACATGTTAGATTACAATAATGTATTCATGAAGTGATTGAATTGGCTACTGATAATATTATGACAAGTAACTGGTGAAATTGTGAATGATGCCAAAAAATTGGCTAACAAGACTTTTCCTAATCATATTACTTTAAAAATTCATCCTAATATCCATATCAATAAACTGATAACATAGGGTATGCCAATCAATGGAGAAGTCCCAACATACCCTATCCACACGAACTTGTGAATGCAATAACATCTTACTAAGAATAAATAACCATCATAAAGAATAATATAAGGCTAGTAAGTGACATGAAAAAATTATGGGGAGTAAAGAAATAACTAAGAATTAAGTTATGAAATAAGCCTATTATAGAGTTATTGAAAGAAGTGAGGCGAGTGTCAAGAACATTTTATCGTTATGTCAAAATTACTCACATAAGAGGGTGCTAGAGTCCGTGAGACTAGTCTCACTCGTACCATGACGATAAAGTAAAGACTTAAGATCATAATCATCAAGTAAATAGAGGGATGACCAGTCATCCATAGATTAAGTAAACCTCATAAACTAGAAGCAAGCTTTCATAATGTGTGAGTAAACTCTAAAAGATAAAAAGATATAAATCAGCGCTTAGCACCGATAGACTAGTAATGAGCTTGTTCCGTCACATATAAGTCTCATGATACGAGATCACTAACAGAGTGGACTAGGGTCTCAGAACGTCTCCTAGTCTTAGAACTATGTCTAGCCCACATAGGGGTACTAGCAAGTTGGAAGCCTCCACCCAAGAATTCTAGCGTTAGGTTTCACTTTTGCCGGTGATTACACCTTTTTTTGGTGTGGGGGATACACCGGATTTCATGTTTATATCACATGATCTATGTTGGCTAAAGCTCAGGACAAGTATCCGATTCAGTACAGGCGTGAACCCCCCTTACGGTGTAAGGAAGACATTGACTCAGTTCACCTTAGCCGGTGAACCCCCTTTTTGGTGTGGGGAAAACACAGAACATGGTTCACCCTAATCGGTGAATCACCTCTTTTTGGTGTGGGGGAGACACTGAATTTCATGTAGCTCATATGATCTACTTCCGGTAACGCTAAGAGAATTCTTTAAGAGAGTATTAAAGAATAAGGTAGAATTTTCAAAGGGAACAATCGAGCAAAGAAGTAGAATCATAAGTTCATAGTGAACTAAGTAAAGTAAGAGCCTAATGAACTTTTATCACTAATGTTTGATAGAAACAACAAGTTAGTGGCTTAAGCCAATGTTGAAGTATGAATAGATGCCTCAAGGTATATATGTAGGGTTAATAATAAAATAAGGGGCATAGCCAATATAGATTGGCTTAAAAAGCATTCATACCAAAATTTAAGAATGAAATATTTACCCTAACAAGAATTTTATGCTCATAGCTACTAAAGATTGGCTTATAAATACATTCAGAAGCAATCAAAGAAGAATGAGAAATCTAACTCGTAAGTAGGGTAGCCAAAGCATTTCCTTAGTCCTGTGAGTTGCTTACTCGATTCATTGTAGGTATGGGACTACAATGAATCATTCCACTTGTAAGTACAACATAAGATCAAAGGAGATCATAGAACTACACAACATAAGATAGAAAATTCTGGATAAAAATAAACTAAGTATGGAGAAGGAAACTTTTGGCCCAATTATGAAATTAGTAAACATTTGTTTAATTAATTCAAAAATTATGTTCATGATTCCAAGGTCTTATATTCATATATAAAACGAGTTGTGTGCGTTAATTGTATGAGAACGTGTCCTATACATATCATAAATAGAGATTTCCGATTTAAGAAAGAAAGTACATTTTTGACCGTGATTGACTTGTTGTATAAGAAGAGCTTTCCTTGTTCCTATATAGTCCCTTATGTGTTTTGAAGACTTACGTGTGCTTGCACTCGCTCATATCTAGTCTATCGGTGCTAAGCTCAGATTTTATCTTCTTATCTTTTAGAGTTGACTCACTACATTATGGAAGCTTGCTTCTAGTTATGAGGTTTACTTACTCTATGGATGACTCTTCATCCCTATCTTTAATTGATGATTATGCTTTTAAGACTTTACTTTATCATTGACGTAACAATTAAGTGTTCTTGAGACTCGTCTCACTTCTTTCGAACACTCTTTATTAGGTCAATCTTCTAACTTAACTCTTAGTTATCTCTTTACTCACCTTAACTTGTTTACGTTACTTACTAACCTTATATCATTCTTTATGTTGGTTATTGATTTCCTTGTAAGATTTATGGTGTTACAAGTTGTGTAGATAGGGTATGTTGGGACTTCTAACATTGATTGGCATACCCTATGTTATGAGTTTATTTAATTGATAATGATAATCACTTTGCATCTTTTGAATCTATTGGTACGAGCCCATTTATTGGCACAAAATCATATCTGATATTAACACAAGCCAATTCGATAATTCATGGATACAATATAGAGATCTAACATGTTAAACAAGTCAGAATATAACCTTTAATTAACACATAAAAGAAATTCACGAATAACTCATAAAAAACTCATACTCTCGATCACAAATAGGTATTATAACATTTAACGTCCATGTAAATAACACCCTAGCATTCGCATCTAATCATGCGTATTTCACTCTGCATGTAATTTACTTAAACACACATATAAGATCAGTTAATACCACATACAAACATCAATGCGATGATAATAGTGCTACTATACTACAAGAATCGGAAATCGAGAGAACTAGGGAGATGAACATACGATTCAACGGTACAACCCTAGTTTTGATATTCTTGAAGTAAAAACGTTTGAAAATCCTCTTGGAGAAAGGATTCCGTGAGAGAAAACCCATACCTTGCTGTAGAATTGAATCTACGAAGATCACTACGAACTTTGCATGAAAAACATTGAAGATCCTTGCTTAGCGTTCTAGGGTTAGGTCACGGTTCTTGTCTTGCATTTTCGACGTCAATGGTGAGCAGCTTTTAGGTATAATTATTTTGAGAACTGATTATGAATCAGGTGAATTTAATTTATATACTTAACTAAAATATCTTAGGTAGTTAGTTACCAAAACACCCTTCCTAGATTGACTAGACTTAGGGAATTGTTGACTTAACCTATTTTTTTAGGGTGTCTCCTTGTAGTTTCGGTTTTGTATTTTTATTTTACATTAAATAAGTTTCTAAATTAATTAATTAAGTTTATAGTGTAATTAATAAAATACCTTGGGTTATTAGGGCTAAACTAAACCATTTGGACCATCCTAGGTTAGGTACTAGGTTGTTCCTAAGTTAGTTACACTCGATATGTGTCACCCGACAACGTCCTAGGTTGTCGGGTGTCCTAGATGTCCGTACTTGGTCTGTCTAAGGGTGGTTGGTTAGTCAGGTTAGTTGGTTAGGGCCTAGGTTTGTTTAGAGGGGCTGGTGCCACACGGTTGGACCCGCACGTGCATGGTTCCCCCAACCGCCCTAATTGATTCGGTTAGGCTGGTCCCCTCGGCTGTTCCTTGCCCATGTGCAATCCTAGGTGTTTCTTGCATTTTAATAATTAACTATTTGGAAGGGTAATTTGGAATATTTACTTACTGTCATAAGGATCCTCACTATGTTCTTGGGCACTGCTCACTCTACATGATCATTTTAAATGGTTATGTGTTATGGTACTAGGCTTGATACTTTGATGCCTAGTACCTAATGTATTGATATATATGGCGATTGAATTTTAGCTTAGGGTCTTCATTGCAGGTACATTTCTTATACAATCTTGGCATATATTTTGGTTATTTGGGTATTGAATAGAAATTGGCTAACACCCCTAAGCAAATTTTCTATATTATGCCCAATATTTCTCAATATTGGGCATTGGGAAGCATATTACTTAATGAGAATATAATTGGGCCATATATGGAGAATATACTTTTTAAGTACTTGTGTATGCATTGAAATTTTGCTAACACCCCATAACCAATATTCTATGATATGCCCAATATTTTTCAATATTGGGTATTGGGATGCCTGTATGCCCCAATAGGCATTCAAACGGACATTCTGGGCTCTTCACTAGACAAGAAATTTTCTGGAATGTTACATTATCCCCCCTTAGGAACAGTCGTCCCCGAATGACACTACTTATCATTTTAAAAGAAAAGAGGGAAATTTTCGGAAATCACCTTAGCATACTAGAACTTTATCTTCGTGAATGTCTGATTCACAACTTACTCTGAGTGATGCACATACTCTAAGATTATCTGAAGCTTCTTATTTAAGATCGAGGACTTCACTTCTCAATTCTACCTTAACTCAATGCACATCACACTCATGCAACACATAATAACGTAATAAGCTATACAAAAACAGCAACATGAAAGCAAACATGAACTCATATTAACTCATATAGTGCAAGTATAAAACACACAATTATGGACTTAAAACACCAAAAAACGCCTAATGCACTAAGATTTAAAGTTGAAGTAATCGAAATCCGACTTAGGAAACATTTGTATAACTTTAAGAACCGAATATGTGAGGGTCACAGGATTTCTTATTGGCCTCGGCCTCTCAACGAGGTGGTTTCTCCTTAACACTATTACGGTGACAACCTCCTTGTTTTTCAACCCCTTTAGATAACCTCTTGTTGGCTTAAGATTGGAAACTAGTTGACTTTCTTAATATAGACTTTCGGTCCTAACACTATCCCTGATGGGAGTATTAATAAAGAAAATGGCTCATACAGAATCTCAGGAAGCAAATCAATTTTACTGGCTAATAGTGGAGTAACAAAAGACAAGGTAGATCCAATAATGCATAATTAGGAAAAGGAAAGACAAGAAAGTTTACCAGTAACCACATACGCGGAATTCTCTTGTTCCTCTCTTTCCTTCAACGCGTAGAATCTGTTCCTTTTAGGGGGTTCGGTGTTGCATTGGGATTAAGCCGAGGCTGAGTATTTGCCTTTGCCTGATTCCTCACTTTGGGCAGTCCCTAAAACCGTGCCCACTCTCACCGCACCCATATCATCCATTAAACCCTACCATGAACTCACCTCCATGCGCACGACCACACTTACCACATGCCCTTGGGTCAGGTTTGTCACTCCTATCATTGCCCTCCTTGTCCTTAGTGTTATTAGATGGAGTAGGATTACTTGAGTGCTTGTTCCCATTCTTGAACTTAGGCCTATCCCGAACTCCAAACGAACTATTACCATTGCTCTAGATGGACTGATCCGAGTGCTGCGTCTTCTTACTCTCTCAGCTTCTGTTTATACGATGACTTTCCTCAACTTGTTGTGCATGTACCATCAACCTACCAAGGTGCATGTTATCGTGCAACATCACTAACCAACAGTCCTCATCCAAATCCGCCGACACACCAGTCAAAAACATGCTCATCTCATCCCTACTATTTGCCACAAGAGAAGAATCATATTTGGAAAGCTTAACAAACTTCAAAGAGTATTCTCTAACCTACATACCTCTTTGTCGTAAGTTGATGAATTTCTCAATTTTAGCCTCTCTTTTTTCTTTGGGAAAGAATCTTTCCAGGATTGTAGTTTTTAGAATGTCCCAAGTGACAGGAACATCCCTAGGTGTTCGACCATCTCCCCACATCCTGTGCCACACTTCAGCCACATCTTTGAGTTGATAAGTAGCCAACTCAGCCTTTTCTTCTTCATTAACCGCCATAGCACATAGAATCTTGTAAGCCTCATCCACAAACTCTTGAGGATCCTCATTAGTTTTGGACCCATAGTACACTGGAGGATTCATCCTAGTACAATCCCTCAACCTACTAGCCATAGTGCTAACCTACAAATTTTCTCTAGGGGCAACTTCTCTATTGGCTTGAGTCGTGATGGCTTGTGCCTGTACAGTGATGGATTGGGACATCTGAAGTAGTGTCGCCCTAACCTCTTCATCTGTCATTCAAACTACGTTGGTGGACACTTGAGCTTCAGCGGCTGAGGCTTGAGGAGGAGCTTGATTACCTCCAACATCTACTTCTTCAACCCTTCTGTTGGCAATTCCTCTTGTGGTCATTTTCTACACGTATACACAAGAAGGGAGTTAGATATATAGAATGAAACAAAATGTCAAAGCTCTGGATGGCACGATAAAGAGTAGAAGAAGGGAGGATTCCTAACATCACACAGTCTCTAAATCATGATTGTGGCGTGCTTCACAACCATAAGTTAGAAACTACGCAACGTGGTTTTGTTGATATTTGGATCCTAGTAATTTAACCTCATGCTCTGATACCAAGTTTGTCACGACCCAGATTCTGGAATCCGAAATGCGACTAGTGTCGTTAACCTCTCAGAGGTTGCAGACAAGCCTCTCCTTAACTTTCATCAAAATCATATAGTTAAATTTGTGGAAAATTTAAAACTTTTAATTACTTAACGAAGTATACATATAATCCATAAAGTTTTGTATAAGAGTGATATTCTACTAGCTCAAACATTACAACCATCTATCAATAGATTAAACAATGAAATAAATGATCGTAAGAATAATAATAATAATAGTTTGCCAATTGGCCTTATTACAACACTTTGAAATAATTACTTGGAAAGAAAAACTAGGGACAGTAGTCACCAACTTAGTACATTTGATTTAGCTAGTGACTACTGTCCCTAGCGTTTCCTTTCAAGTACTTATTAAAAGCGTTGTAATAAGGCCAATTGGCAAACTATTATTATTATTACGATAATTTATTTCATTGTTTAATCTATTGATAGATGGTTGTAAAGTTTGAGCTAGTAGAGTATCACTCTTATAAAAATCTTTATGGAGTCTATGCATTCTTCGTTAAGTAATTAAAAGTTTTAAATTTTCCATAAATTTAACTATATGATTTTGATGAAAGATAAGAAGAGGCTTGTCTGCAACCTCTGAGAGGTTAAAGATGCCAGTAGCGATTCAGATTCAAGAATCTAGGTCGTGACAAACTTGGTATCATAGCATGAGTAAATTACCTAGGATCTAAATATCAACGCAATCATGATGCGTAGTTTCTAACTTATGGTTGTGAAGCGCGCCACAATCATAATTTAGAGTCTGTGTGATGTTAGGAATCTTCCCTTCTTCTACTTTTATTGTTACATCTAGAGCTTTGACATTTTGTGTTATTCTATGTATCTAACTCCCTTCTTTTGTATACGTGTAGACAATGAACACAAGAATTATGATGGCCAATTGTTCTAAGGCGCCAGACTTAAGATCTGTCCTTCTCAAGAAAGGGCAATGATGGAAATGCCCAGCATGATCGAAAGACGTGTGGTAAGTGTGGTCGTTCGCATGGAGGTGAGTTCATGATAGGTTCTAATGCCTACTATGATTGTTAATGAAGATGACAAGACTGAGTTGGCTGCATACTAGGTCAATGTTGTGGCTCAGGTATGGATTGTCTTCATAAATGTTATGTTACAATAGACTATCAAAAATGGGGTAGTAAGTTTTTTAGTTTCCCAATGAATTAGTGTTTAAATGGGAAGGGCGTGGTTTAAATCCAACAAAGCCAAATAGTTTCCAAGCTTAAAGCCAACAAAAAGTTATCGAAGGGGTTAAGAGTCAATGGAAACCTTTATTACAAATATACTCCCGTTGATTTTAGAGCGCTAAGTGAAACGGTTTAGGAACAAGGAGGTTGCCACCGTAAAGGTGTTATGGGGGAACTACCTCGTTGAGGGAGGCCGAGGCCAGATAAACTCTCCCTAAGTCCGATTCTGTTTAGCTTGTACGTGATTTATGTGTTGCATGAGTGTGAAGTGCATTAAGTTAAAGTAGAATTGAGAAGGAAGTTCCTCGATCTGGAAAAAAAAAGCTTCAGATAAGCTTAGATTATGTGAATCATTTACAGTAAGTTGTTATCCAGAAATTCACGAATATAAAGTTTTAGTATGCTAATGTGATTTTCAAAAAATACCCTCTTTAATTTAAAACGATAAGTAGTGTCATTCAGGGAGGAATGTTCCTAAGGGGCTGATAATGTAACATTACAGAAAATTACATATCAAGTGAAGAGCCCAATAAGTCTTTAAGAATGCATATTGGCGGTACATAGGCATCCCAATTCCCAATATTGAAAAAAATTGGGCATAATATTGAAAATTGGCTAAGGGGTGTTAGCCAATTTCTATATAATACCCAAATAAGCAAAATATACTCAAAGCTTGTTTAGAAATTGTACCAGCAAAGAATACCCTCAGCTAAGAAAAATATTATGTAACTATAGCAACATCAAGTATTAGGCATCCAAGTGTCAAGCCAACTACCATAGCACATAACCATTTAAAATGATCATGTTGATTAAGCAGTGCCCAAGAACATAGTGAGGATCCTTGGGACAATAAATAAGAATTACAAATGAACCTTCAATAAGGGTTAGTTAGGAAAGTTCAAGCAGCACATGTCCAAGCACATGTGCAAACACATGTGAAAACTGGCCAAGGGGACCACCCTAACCGATTCGGTTAGGGAGGTTTGGACACAAGTGCATATGCGGATTCAACCGCGTGATACCAGACGCACTATCCTGTACTAGACCCAAACTAACTAACCTAACTAATTAACTAACCTAATACCAACGAAGAACGACCAGCCAAGGGACCCAACAATCTAGGACCTTGTCGGGTGACGTCTAACTAACCTAACTAACTTAGGGACGATCTAGTACCTAAGCTAGGATGGTCCAAAGAGTTGGTTATGGTCCTAAAAACCTAAAGGTACTTTAGTAATTACCCTAGGTATACTTAAAAAATTAATTTAGAAACTTAATTAATTTATTTAAATAGTCAAAACCGAAATCACAAAGAAATTTTGAAGATTTCGCTAAAGACAAGTAAGAGACAACCTAGTACCTAACCTAGGATTGTCCAAAGGGTTTGTTATGATCCTACAACCTTAGGGAAACATTAGTAATTACCCTAGGTTACCAAATTAATTAGTTTAGCAACTTAATTAATTAATTTTAAAGGATAAAACTGAAACAACAAAGGAAATTTCAAGATTTTGGTTAAGACAACAAAGGGACAACCTAGTACCTAACCTAGGATGGTCCAAAGAGTTGGTTATGGTCCTAAACACTTAGGTGAACTTTAGTAATTACTCTAAGATACTTAATTAATTAAATTAGCAACATAATTAATGAAATTAATAGGACAAAAACGAAACAACAATGAAAGACCAAAAAATCGATTAAGACAAATTGTTCTCTAATTCTAGTCAATCTAGGAAGGGTATTTTGGTAATTCATTTCGTAAGCTATTTTAGTTTAGTACATAATCTAAGTTGACTTATTTAACAATCAGTTCTTACAAGATTTTATACCTATATTGACCACCATTAACGCCCAACGTTAGAACAAGGAAGTCGTGACCGAAACCCTAGACGATTAGAAAGAATGCTTCAAGGTTCTTTCGTGCAAGGTTCATAGTTATCTTAGTATATTTCATTATACAGAAAGGTATGGGTTTTATCTCCTGGAATTATTTCTCCAAGAGGCTTTTCAAACGTTTTTACTTCAAGAATATTGAAACTAAGGTTGTTCCCAATGAAGTGCATGTTCATCTCCCTAGTTCTCTCGATTTATGATTCGTGTAGTATTAGTCACGTAATTCTCGATGCATTGTTGATTGTATGTGGTGTTAACTTATCATTATGTGTATGTTTGAGTGATTTATATGTTGAGTGAAATATACATGTTAGATCCGCATACATATGGTGTTATTTACATGAATGTTGAATGTTATAATGCCTACTTCTGTTTCCAGAATAAGAGATTGATACGAATTGTTCAATGAATTGGATTATTTGTTAGTCAAAGGTTAAAAGTTAACTTGTTTGACATGTTAGATAACTATAACATATTGATGAGGTGATTTAATTGGCTAGTTATAATATTATGACATGTAACTGGTGAAAAAAATGAATGATGCCAACAAATTGGCTAACAAAACTATGTCTAATCATATTAGTTTAAAAATTCATCCTAATCTCTATATCAATAAACTTATAACATAGGGTATGCTATCCAATGGGAAAAGTCCCAACATACCCAATCCACACGAACTTATGAACGTAATAACATCTTACAAAGAATAAATAACCATCATAAAAAATAATATAAGGGTAGTAAGTGAGGTGAACAAGTTTAGGTTAATAAAAAAATAACTAAGAGTTATGTTATAAAATTGACCTAATATAGAGTGTTAGAAATAAGTGAGACGAGTCTCAAGAACACTTAATCGTTATGTCAAAATTACTCATATAAGAGGGTGCTATAGTCCGTGAGACTAGTCTCACTCGCACCATGATAATAAAATAAAGACTTAAGATCATAATCATCAAGTAAAGAGAGGGATGACCAGTCATCCATAGAGTAAGTAAACCTCATAACTAGAAGCAAGCTTCCATAATGTGTGAGTAAACTCTAAAAGATAAGAACCTAAAAATCTGAGCTTAGTACAGATACACTAATAATGAACTTATGCCAGCACATGTAAGTCTCATGAGACGAGATCACCACCCCGGTGGACTAGGGTCTTATAACGTCTCCTAGTCATAGAACTATGTCTAGCAAACATAGGGGTACTAGTGGGTGGAAGCCTCCACCTAAGAATACAAGCAGTAGATTCCAGTTTAATCAGTGATTCCACCTCTTTTCAGTGTGGTGAGACATTGTATTTAATGTTTTGCTCAAATGATTTATGTTGGTTAAAGCTCAGGACAAGAATCTTGTTCACTACAGTCGTGAACCCCCCTTAAGTGGGGAAGACATCGACTCGATTAACCTTAGCCGGTGAACCCCCCTTGTCTGTAAGGGGAAGACACAGAACATGGTTCACCTCAATCAGTGAATCACATCTTTTTTGGTATGGGGGAGATACTAGATCACATGTAGCTCGCATGATCTGCTCCCGTTAATGCTTTGAGAATTCTTCAAGAGAGTATGAAAGAATAAGGTAGCATGTTCAAAGGGAACAATCGAGCAAAGAATTATAATCATAAGTAAATAGTTAAATAAGTAAATTAAGAGCTTAAAGAACTTTAATCACTAATGTTTGATAGACAACAAGTTAGTGGCTTGAGCCAATATTGAAGTATGAATAGATGCCTCAAGGTATATATCAATGGTTAATAATCAAATAAGGGGCATAGCCAATAAAGATTGGCTTATAAAACATTCATACCCAAATTTAAGAATGAAATAGTTACCCTAACAAGAAATTTATGGGCATAGCTACTAGAGATTTGCTTATAAATACATTCAGAACCAATCAAAGAAGAATGATAAATCTAACTCATAAGTAGGGTAGCCAAATCATTTCCTTAGTCTTGTGAGTTGCTTACTCAAATCATTGTAGGTATGGGACTACAATAAATCATTGCACTTGTAAGTAAAACATAAGATCAAAGGAGATCATAGAACTACACAACAAAAGATAGAAAAGTCTTGAAAATAAACTAACTCTGGAGAAGGCAACTCTCACCCCAATTATTAAATTAGTAAACATTTGTTTAAGTCGTTCTAAAATTATGTTCATGATTCCGAGGTCTTATGTTCATATAGAAATCAAGTTGTGTGCCTTAATTGCATGAGAATGTGTCATATACATATCATAAATCAAGATTTCCGATTTAAGAAAGAAAGTACGTTTTTGACCGTGATTGACTTGTTATATAGGAAAAGATTTTCTTGTTCATGCATAGTCCCGTATGTGTTATGTGAATACACCAACACTTAGTACCAGTGTGTACTAATCCTATATATATTTACTATTTTTATAGGCGTAGGTTCTCAAGAAGTTTGAAGTGTTGACGAAGTAGTTTGGAATAGCGATCTCCAGACATTGGTAGGTCCTCTTGAGTTCGAGGATGCTACTCTTTATTATTATAGCTTAGTACATTAGATTTCTCTAGTGACTAATGTATATAGATTTTCCTTGCAAGTAATTATTCAAAGCGTTGTAATAAGTCCAATCGGCAAACTATTATTATTAATATTATTACGATCATTTACTTAATTTGTTTAATCTATTGATAGATAGTTGTTGAGTTTGAGCTAGTAGAATATCACTCTTATACAATACTATATGAATTCCATGTACACTTAGTTAAGGAATTAATTTTTTTTAATTTTCTGCAAATTTAACTGTGTGATTTTGATTAAAGCTAAGTAGAGGCTTATCTGCGACCTCTACGAGGTTAACGACACTGGTCGCGGTTCGAATTCTAGAATCCGGGTCGCGACAAAATTGGTATTAGAGCTTGAGGTTAAATTGCCTAGGAACTAAGGCTCAACACAACCATGTTGCGTAGATTCTAACTTATGGTTGTGTAGATCACCACAATCATGATTTAGAGAATAAGTGATGTTAGGAATCTTCCTTTCTTCTACTCTTTATCGTGCTGTCTAGATCTTTGAAACTTTGGGTCATTATAGGATATAAATTCCTTATTGTATGTGTGCGTGGAGAAATATTCCCAAGAATTAGGATGCCAAGTGGTCTAAGGCGCTAGACTCAAGATCTGGCCTTTCCAAGAAGGGGCAATGATGAACATTCCCACCGTGACCGAAAGACGTGTGGTAAGTGTGACCGTTCTCATGGAGGTGAGGGCATGATAGGTTCTAATGCATGCTATTATTGTTACTGAAAAGGAGAAGACTGAGTTGGATGCATACTAGGTCAAGGATGTGTCTTAGGTATTGATTGGCTTCATAAATGGTATGCTACCATAGACTGTCGAAAATGGGGTAGTAAGTTTTCAGTTACCCAATGAGTTAAGAGTTTAAATGGGAAGCGCGTGGTTCAAATCCAACAAAGCCAAATCGTTTCCATGAGTAAAGCCAACAAGAAGTTATGTAAGGGGATTAAGAGTCGATGGAAACATTTCTTACGAATAGACTCCCGTTAAAATTTTAGATCTCCAAGTGAAACGGTTGAGGAATAAGGATGTTGCCACCGTAAAGGTGTAATGGTGGAACCACCTCGTTGAGGGAGGATGAGGCCGATATGAGATTTTTCTACCCTCACTTGTTTAGTTCTTAATGTTCGATAAACTCTCCCTAAGTACGATTCCATTAATAAGACTCTTAATCTTAATGCATTTGGTGTTTTAATTCCATAACTTTGTGTTTTATACTTGCACTATACGAGTTAATATGAGTTCATGCTTGCTTTCATGTTGTTCTCTTTGTATAGCTTGTACGTGATTTATGTGTTGCATGAGTGTGATGTGCATTAAGTTAAAGTAGAATTGACAAGGAAGTTCCTCGATCTTAAATAAGAAGCTTCAGATAAGCTTAGAGTATGTGCATCATTCAGAGTAAGTTGTGAGTCAGACATTCACGACGATAAAGTTCTAGTATGCTAATGTGATTTCGACGAATACCCTCTTTGGATTAAGACGATACGTAGTGTCATTCGGGGACGAATGTTCCTAAAGGGGGGATGATGTAACATTACGGAAAATTACATGCCTAGTTAAGAGCCCTATAGGTCTTTAAGAATGCATATAGGCATCCCAATACCCAATATTGAGAAATATTGGGCATAGTATAGAAAATTGGCTTAGTGGTGTTGACCAATTTCTATATAATACCCAAATAAGCAAAATATATTCCACGTTTGTTTAAAAATTGTACCTGCAAAGAAGACCCTAAACTAAGAAAAATATTTTGTAACTATACCAACATCAAGTACTAGGCATCCAAGTGTCAAGCCTAGTACCATAGCACATAAAAATTTAAAATGATTATGTAGATTAAGCAGTGCCCAAGGAAATAATGAAGATCCTTGGGAAAATTAGTAAGCTTTCCAAATGAACCTTACAGAATAGTTAGTTATGAAAGTGCAAGCAGCACATGTGAAAACCGGCCAAGGGGACCACCTTAACCGATTCGGTTAGGGATGTTGGGGGACAAGCGCATATGCGGGTTCAACCGCGTGGGACGAGACTCCCTAACCTGTCCTATGCCATAACTAACTAACCTAACTCACTTAGGGACAACCTAGTACCTAACCTAGGATGGTCCAAAGGGTTGGTTATGGTCCTAACGACCAAGGGGTACTTTAGTAATTATCCTAGGTTACTTAATTAAATAATTTAGAAACTTAATTAATTAACTTAAATAGTCAAAACCGAAATCACTAAGCAATTTCCAGATTTCGGTTAAGACAAGTAAGAGACAACCTAGTACCTAACCTAGGATTGTCCAATGGGTTGGTTATGGTCCTAAAAACTTAGGGGAACTTTAGTAATTACCATAGGTTACCTAGTTAATTAATTTACCAACTTAATTAATTAATTTAAAAGGCTAAAACCAAAACTACAAAGGAAATTTCCAGATTTCGGTTAAGACAAGAAAGGGACACAACCTAGTACCTATCCTAGGATTGTCCAAAGAGTTGGTTATGGTCCTAACCACTTAGGGTACTTTAATAATTACCCTAAGATACTTAATTAATTAATTTAGCAACTTAATGATTAAATTAATAGAAAAAAACCGAAACCACAAGGAAAGACCCAAAAATCGGTTAAGCCAAAGAGGTCTCTAATTCTAGTTAATCAAGGAAGGGCATTTTTGTAATTCGTTACTTAAACTATTTTAGTTAATTATAGAATCTAAGTTGACTTTGTTAAAAATCAGTTCTTAAAAGTTTTTTGATCTAAATTGATCACCATTAACGCCCAACGTAAGAACAAGGAAGTCGTGACCGAAACCCTAGACGATTAGGAAGAACGCTTCAAGGTTCTTTCATGCAAAGTTCGTAGTGATCTTCGTAGATTTAATTCAACAGCAAGGTATGGGTTTTATCTCCTTAAATTCTTTCTCCAAGAGGCTTTTCAAAACCTTTTTACTTCAAGAATATCGAAACTAGCGCTGTTGCCAATGAATCTCATGTTCATCTCCCTAGTTCTCCCGATCTTCGATTCTAGTAGTATTAGTCGCTTGATTCTCGATGCATTGTTGATTGTATGTGGTGTTAACTTATCATTATGTGTACGTTTGAGTGATTTATATGTTGAATGAAAAATACATGTTAGATCCGCATACTTAGGGTGTTATTTACATGAATGCTGAATGTTATAATGCCTACTTGTGTTTTGAGAATAAGAAATTGATACGAATTGTTCATTGAATTGCTTTATATGTTAATCAAAGGTTAAAAGTTAACTTGTTTGACATGTTAGATTACTATAACGTATTTATGAAGTGAATGAATTGGAATGATGCCAACAAATTGGTAACAAAACTATGTCTATCATATTACTTTAAAAAGTCATCCGAATCTCCATATCAATAAACTTATAACATAGGGTATGCCAATCGATGGGACAAGTCCCAACATACCCTATCCACACGAACTTGTGAACGCAATAACATCTTAAAAAGAATAAATAACCATTATAAAGAATAATATAAGGTTAGTAAGTGACGTTAACAAGTTAAGGTGAGTAAAGAAATAACTAAGAGTTAAGTTATGAAATTGACCAATTAGAAAGAAGTGAGACGATTCTCAAGAACACTTAATCGTTATGTGAAAATTACTCATATAAGAGGGTGATTGAGTCCGTGAGACAAGTCTCACTCGCACAATGATGATAATGTAAAGAATTAAGATCATAATCATCAAGTAAAGAGAGGGATGAACAGTCATCCACAGAGTAAGTAAACCTCATAACTAGAAGCAAGCTTCCATAATGTGTGAGTAAACTCTAAAAGATGCGAAGATAAAAATCTGAGGTTAGCACCGATAGACTAGTAATGAGCTTGTGCCAGCACATGCAAGTCTTATGAGACGAGATCACCACCCCGGTTGACTAGGGTCTCAGAATGTCTCCTAGTCTTAGAACTATGTGTAGCCAACATAATGGTACTAGCGGGTGAAATCCTCCACCAAAGAATGCTAGCAGTAGGTTCAACTTCGGCCGGAGATACCAACTATTTTCGTTGTGGGGTTGACACCATATTTAATGTTTAGCTCACATGATCTATGTCGGTTAAAGCTTAGGACAACTATCGGTTCACTACAGCAGTGAACCCCCCTTACGGTGTGGGGAAGACATCGACTCAGTTCCCCTTAGCCGGTGAACCCCACTGATCGTTTTGTGGAAGAAAAAGAATGTGCTTCACCCTAATCAGTGAATCACCTCTTTTCAGTGTGGGGGAGACACTGGATCTCATGTAGCTCGCATGATCTACTTGGGAATTCATTAATAGAGTATGAAAGAATAAGGTAGCATGTTCAAAGGTAACAATCGAGCAAAAAAGTAGAATCATAAATAGTTAATAGTGAACTAAGTCAAGTAAGACCTTAAAGAACTTTAATCACTAGTGTTTGATAGAAACAACAAGTTAGTGGCTTGAGCCAATATTGAAGTATGAATAGATGCCTCAAGATATATATATCTAGGGTTCATAATCAAATAAGGGCCATAGCCAATAAATATCAGATTATATAACATTCATACCCAAATTCAAGAATGAAATATTTACCCTAACAAGAAAATTTATGGGCATAGCTACTAAAAATTGGCTTATAAATACATATAGAACCAATCAAAGAAAAATGAGAAATCCAACTCATAAGAAGGGTAGCCAAATCATTTCCTTAGTCTTGTGAGTTTCTTACTCAATTCATTGTAGATATGGGACTACAATGAATCGTTGAACTTGTAAGTAAAACATAATATCAAAGGAGATCATAGAACTACACAACAAAAAATAGAAAATTCTGGAAAATAAACTAAGTGTGGAGAAGGCAACTCTCGGCCCAATTATGAAATTAGTAAACGTTTGTTTGAGTCGTTATAAAATTATGTTTATGATTCCAAGGTCTTATGTTCATATAGAAAACGAGGTGTGTGCCTTAATTGCATCAGAACGTGTCATATACATATCATAAATCAAGATTTCAGATTTAAGAAAGATATTACGTTTTTACCGTGATTGACTTGTTGTATAGGAAGAGCTTTCCTTGATCATGCATAGTCACTTATGTATTATGTGCATACACCCATACTTTGTACAAGTGTGTACTAACCCCATATATATTTACTATTTTTATAGGTGCAGGTTCTCCAGAAGTTTGAAGTGTTGACAAAGTAGTTTGGAATAGCGATCTCTAGACTTTGGTAGGTCCTCTTGCGTTCGAGGAAGCTATACTTTATTATTACAGCTTAATACATTAGATTTAGCTAGTGACTACTGTCCCTAGCGTTTCCTTTCATGAACTTATTCAAAGTGTTGTAATAGTCCAAGTAGCAAATTATTAATACTATTATTACGATCATTTATTTCATTTGTTTAATATATTGATAGATGGTTGTTGAGTTTGAGCTAGTAGAATATCACTATTATACAATACTATATGAAGTCTATGTACACTTCGTTAAGTAATTAAAATTTTTTAAATTTTCTGCAAATTTAACTGTATGATTGTGATGAAACCTAAGAAGAGGCTTATCTGCGACCTTTGAGAGGTTAATGATGCCGGTTGCGATTCGAGTTCAAGAATTCGGGTCATGACAGGGTGCTCCGACTCTTTTCATGCAAGATAGCAAATAATAACTAATAGCATATGATCAATTTTTCCTCTCCCTTAACTAGATTATGACTGATGAATTAATGCATCAAAATAATAATGAACACTGTAGGAGTTCTATTCAATTTGATGGAAATCTATTCATGTGTATAACACTCTACGTCTCTTTTGTACTAATGATGTAGATGAACTAGTTCCATGCATCTTCTATCAGGTAACCTTTCTATTCTTTTATTTTTCCTTGTTTTTATCAGGACAAAATATTAAGACTTGAATCAATACTAAATTGACTTCTCTGTGTAACAAAGGTTCATAAAGTTATTCATAGGTGCGCCAATTATAACTCGTTAGGGTTGATAGTTTGATAACTTTATATTGCCTCATACACTTAGTAACTCTCTTTCATAATCACGTATCTCACTCCTCTATAGAATACTCATATTACCCCTACTCCAATGTTAAGGGAATTTAACATATCTCATCTCTTTCTAATGAGAAGCTCTAGGTACATATTCGGCCCGAGTAATTCAAGCTTCATTCTCACATGCTTTCTATCTAACAAGTGCCTTTCAATTAAAACTGGTAGATACATGTACTCAACTCCCACTATGTATAACCAACTACACACTCTAACAAGTGCCTTTTAATTACAACTGGTAGATACATGTACTCAAATCCCACTATGTATAACCAACTAATCACTACTTAGGTCTAACCAATCAATTTTCCTTTGTTTACCATACTCATAGTGACATTAATCCTCCATAGCCAACACATAGATCATAATGGGATGGTTACAGAAAATAGCACAATTATCTATAAGTTTATAATCATGAAAAGAATATAAATGTTATTAGTACTAATTTGGGGTGGTTGGAACATACCACATAATCCGACTATTAACATATTCAGGATGATATATGGTTAAAATTTAGGCCCTTTCAACCAATTAGGGGTAGCTCTAGTAACACGATGGCACTGATACATTCAGCTGTTATATTGTGACACTACCTTCTCCTACTAAAAGAAACTCGTTCAACAACATCAAATTCGAGTACATGTTTACACTGGAAATTATATGCATAACATAGACTAAGAATAAGTGTCCTATATAGAAATATATCCTGTAAATATGGAGGAATATAGAACTCAAGAGTTGGGTAAATTTTCCTAAGAAGATGTGCTTAGGAATGCTACATCTCATATATGTAAGTATATAAACCTATCATTTTTATAAGCATATGGATAACCATACTATATCATTCTCAATTTAACTAAGGAGATACAAATGGTACAACTGCAACTTTAGATCCAAATAACATATAATCATATACATACCTTGTGGAGTGGGATGGTCGGATAAAATGAGCTCAATCTAGTCTATGTCAGTTTAACTAGAATTAACCTTAACCATGGTAAGCATAATATGAATAACATCATCAGGTAAAAGTTGAAAGTGACTTCTTAACTTAGCTCTATCGCACGATCTGGATTATGAAGGAAGGTAACATTTCCTAAATGTCCAAGCAGCCCCCAAATTAAAAATGTGGCACGCAACACATTTATAAGTAAAGCTCTACTAGACACAACTTTGTAGACTCCCTAGGATGAATTGCTCTGTACCACTTTTGTCATACCCCAACCCTAGAAGAGGCGGACAAGCTTTACAACTGACCTTTGATGAGAAAGTAAACTACGATGCAATATACTTACTGATGAGAAGCTTCATATACAACACATGTTGACTAGCTGAACCAATACATGTGACAAGTGAAACTATGAATATAGATGAAACTTTACATTGTCTACAAAGCCTCTATTTCAATCCATGGCGATACTACTATTAAAATACGCATAGTAAAGAATTGTCAACACCTCAAATAAACCTGGAGTTCACCAATAACTATTGAGTATAATGTTCTTTCTATTGGGGAGATCTACTAGTTGGGTACTTGTACCTGCATCATGAAATATAACGTCCCAATAAGGGACATTTGTACAAAAGAAAGTACTGAATATGTAAGACATATACAACCATAAGTAAATGAGAGCACAAGTGAAACTAAATACCAATAGATAAGGATTAGAGACCCCCTTTGTTTATACTTGTGGAATTTGTGTATGTTACATTCTTTTCTTTACTTTTCTATACATTATTATAATATTTATAAGACATATGAAACAAATTACATGTTTATCAGTGGTAGAAGAGGATGGCCTATGATAGGCATTTTAAACCTTGGGATGTTGTCCTTATAATTCCATAAATTGGGATCGACCCATTCTAGGCTTTCACCCCTAAGTTTCCACCCTTCCATATTAATAGGGATCGGCCCATTCTAGGATTTTCACCCTAAGATGCCATCCTTCTATACCAATTGGAATCGACCCATGCTAGGTATTTTCCCCTGGGTTACCACCCATAATTTTATACATATCTTCACTTAGAGTCTTTAATCTTTGAGATTGTTGTTTGTTATTCATAACTCTTTTGAGATTGTTCTTCGGGTAATCCTAAATCTTTTAAGATTGCTATTTTGGTGGTTAATCATTTTTTTAGATTTGGAACTATGGACTACTAGTAGAAGACATATCAATATGGACTTGTGATAATGATAATGACGTGGGAAGAAAATGTGACATGAACGTATAATACTTAGGAAAATATATGACTCGGTATTCATTTTAACATCTCAAATTGAAGTACGTATCAAGTGAAACCATTTAACTTTTAGCAAAGAGATTTGAACTCTATATGATAACCAAGTTCTCACTAACTAATATCAAAGAAAAGGTATACATGAATGTGGAACCAAGGAAGAATGTGGACAGATTCAACTTAACGACGGATACATATTCCAACTAAGTAAATATAATATGTACAACAGAGCAAGTAGATATCTTGTGAGGTAACATCTGACAAAACGGGAGTAATAACCAAAAAAGGGAACACATGATCATGTGACAAGATGACATATATATAGATAATTGAAACAAGTTGGCATGATATTTGACAGATTGTATATCCAACATATAAACATATGTGCCATGTGTAATCTAGGATCATTTTGATTTATATAAGGGAAATACGTACCTAGGGTACTTTGTCAATGAAAAAACTTTAAACCTTGCATGCTAATATACTTGGTAGAGTAAGCATGTACATTTAGTAACAAAATCATATTAGAGTGCTCACTTTAATGCTCTAGGGAGTAGGGACTTCTAATATGGATCAGTCACTACCGAGGACGCTTAGAAAGCTTACTTTTTATAATGGAATTAATGGATTCATGCCAATGAAATAGGAAATCGAATAGCCTTTCATAAATTGTTGCACAACAATGGATATCACAATGAGTTAACGATCTTCCTTTCAGATTTTTTATAAACAATGGAGTAATTGATCTACAAGTTTTGGTTGCTTGATAAGACCAAAATAGTAATTGGCAGTATATCTATAATTGAACCTATCCGGAGTGCTTCCCATCCATTTTCCCCTAATTATTTTTATATACTATACATCCTTCTTATAAGGTCCTCCGGAACCCTCTAGCTTCATCACGTCTGGAAAACAGTACTAAAGGAATGACATGAAGTAAGCTCATCCAACACTCAATTAAGTGGTGTATAACTACACTTTCAATCTTCTTTCCTCTAACAGGTTCCCATTAGTTCTCCATATATCCAGCCATACCCTGTTTTTTTATGATACGAAAAACAGTCCCTAAGCATCACAATGTGGAAGAAGCATATATGAACTCGCGGCTTCAGATCAACACCAGATGATTTCCAACAAACAATAAATTTAAGATGCTTAAAACAAGCTCACAATCAAAATGTAAGGGGACTCCACTCCATGGTTGTCCCAACAAGCACATACTTCCTACACATTTACTTGGGATTAATTTTCTGGAAAACAAGTGATGAAGGAGATGTGATAAGAATGAGTTAGAGAGGTTCCTTTTGGACGTTTCACATAATAAGTTGGAGAAATAATATTGTCCTTTACTTTTAAGCAAGCAGGTGCATCACCTCCTTAGTTTTTGCCACAACTTTTGAAGTAGGTGCATCAGCTACTTGCTCTTTTCAATTAAATGCATTCCACTCATTCTAAGTAGGTGCATCACCTACTTTCTCTTTTTTATCTTAAAATTCAGTCAACTAATTCTAAGTTGGTGCATCACTTACTTTTCACCTAAAAGAATAGTTTAGTCAAGCAAGAACCTATATTATTTTACATCATTTTCTCAATCTTAGTTTCTTCACAAGGAAGTAGCACTAATACGCTCTTGACCTCTTCAAAATTTACATCGAATACCACCTTTTACTATCCCGGGTTTAAATTATTTTTGAGTTCAGTTATACGTACATGTGTTGGAAGGTATGCGAGATGTATTACATGTTTAAACATATTCAATCGTCATTAATCACATAGGAAACCGACTCCATAACTATACCACAAGGAAATTTTTATGCGACATATCCATAGAACTAGTACACGTTTAATACGGGTGTTACATCTTTCCACCCATTCTCCTCTAAGTATTTTTTCTTATACTATACAGCCTTCTTATAAGGTCTTCCAAAATTCTTTGGGCTTCAAACGTTTGGAAAATAGTATACAAAGGGATGGCAGGTAGTACGCGTTATATGTCTACACTTTTCAATTTTTAATCCTCTAACTAGTTCCCATGTCTTCTCTGCACATATCCATCCAAACCCCTTATTTTTCAATACATTAAACAAACCCTAAGCCTCACAATGTGGAAATAGCAATATGAACTCATGACGTCCAATCAATATCACGTGGGTTCTAACTAACATTTATATTTTCAAAACAATCTCACAACCAAAATTGAAGGGGACTCCACTCCACGTATGTCCCAACAAGCACCTCCTTCATGAACATTCACCACACTCACAACATATAGAGACAACACTCCTCAGTTCATAAAAAAACAAACTTTTATAAATAATGCAAAAATAAGAGAGGGATGAAACTTTCCACAACCTACCTTGCTAGAAAGAAACCTTACCTGCCAAGACATGGATTCTTCAAGGTTAGGTTGTCCTCTCTCACTTACCTTTATGTTAAATCAAATTATTCACTTGAATTTCTTAACATGGGAGATATTCTACCATCTTGTACTTTTGAAACAATGGTTTTGCGTCAGATTTTAATTGTGAAGCTATAGACCAGAACTCTTGGAGCTTCCATGGGAGTAATTTTCTGGAGAATAAGTGATATGAAAGAGATATGATAAGCCTGATTCTTTAGAGGCTCCATTTTGGAAATTTTCCCTTTAATAAATTGGGAAATAATATGTTCCTTTACTTTAAGCAAGCAGGTGCATCAACTCCTTCATTTCTGCCATAAGTTTTTAAGTAGTTGCATCAACTACTTGCTCTTTTCACTTAAATGCAGTCCACTTATTCTAAGTAGTTGCAACACCTACTTGCCCCTTTTAACTTAAAATTCAGTCCACTAATTCTAAGTAGGTGCATCACGTACTTGCCCTTTTTCACTTAAAATGCATTCCACTAATTCTAACTAGGTGCATCACCTACTTGTCACCTACTAGCGTAGTTTAGTCAATCAAGAACCTCAATTATTTTACACCATTTTATCCATCTTAGTTTCTTTACAAGACAGTAGGATTAATATGTACTTGACCACTTTAAAATTTACATCGAATTCCACCTTTTACTATCCCGAGTTCAAATTGTATTTGAGTTCTGTTATTCGTATATGTGTTGGAAGGAATGGGCGAGGTATTACAACTTTAAACATATTCAATTGTCACCAATCGCATAGGAAACCGACTCCATAACTATACCACAAGGAAATTTTTAAGCGACATATACATAGAACTAGTACACATAGAATAGGGGGTGTTACAACCTCCTTTCATCCTAAGGATGGGGCAAAACAACATTAAAACTTCCTACTCATCACACCTATACAGTCCTAACACAACATTTCATAATCTCTTTCAACCTACCTCAAAATTAAACCTAAAGTCAACATTACAATGTACCATTCCATATCTATCAAATCACAAATAACCTTTTCTCTCCATGAACCTGGAAACACAATCCTTGCAAGGGGATCACACTTAAAGGACCATCACATAAGAAACAAGGTAAATACATTATAGAGCATAACTCTTAGGCACGACTAGAAGAATGAAGGAGCTAAACTTTCTCAGAACCCAATAGCCTCCTCTTCACATTATGAACAAGACTCTATTAGATGTGGTTTGACACAACCTAAATTCATTACGAAAATTGCATGCTCTAATACCAAGTTATCATGACTCGAGAGCACCCCCTCAGTTGTAATCAGCATACTCAACCTTGACGAGGTCTTGTACAAGACTCATGTATCATTCATTGCATACAATACTTTAAATAAGGAAGAACAAAAACTTTCTTCACACACGAAGAATATTTCAATTAAAATATCAAGCCGAAGACTTCGAACTTTACAAAATGTCTCATAGACATTTAGTACTTTATAGTACAAATATGGACTAAGTCCATACACAACTTAAAATAAAGTCAAAGAAGACCTAAAAAGGAACATGTGGGGACTTGTCCTCAAATCTATGAGGACTCACCAAAAAATCATCTTCAATCTCCTTATGAACCTAATTAACATCCTGTCACGATCGAAGTTAAGACCCCAGACGAGACCGGTGTTGTTGACCTCACAGAGGTCGCAGACAAGCCTACACACGTCATTTTTACTTCATCTAGAATAATTTTAGCGGAAAATTTAAAACTTTTTGTTTTCTAACATGCTTACTAAACATTCTGTTACATATATAATTGGTCACCATCAACCATCTAACATTAAGATCATCAAATGAAAGAAATAGTTCTTAGATGCATTAAATGTGTACTTGCCGAAACAGCACCAATACAAAGTCTAAAATGAAATGGGAAATGAAACATTAGTGGAATATGCTCCACTAGCTAAAGCCTACATCTAAGCTAGATAATAACAGTAGACAGCCTCGAAAGCATGAGGGCCTACCAAGTCCGGATGAAAGCTCCACGTCCGGATAGTTGCAACGTTAACCTATAAGCTCTAGCGTCTACCTGTGCCTGTACCTAATAATTTATAGTTGTATGGAATTAGTACACACTTGTACTAAGTATGGGTATATGCAAGCACACACCAAGGATATGCATGAGAAAGGATAGCTCTTTCCTAACAACATGATTATGGAAAGTCAAGTCAGTGGACTTGCCAAATTGAGATTAGGAAAGTTAGTGAACTTTCCAAATTTAAATTAGGAAAGCCAGTAAGCTTTCCAAATTTTGATTAGGAAAGTCATGCCATGAGAGTAACATGCATCATCATACTTATCATATTGCACACATCACATAACATCTTACACATAGCACATATCTTATAACATATAGCACATAACATTTTTTATAACACTCATTCGTATGCCATGATACCTTGGAATCATGGACGTGACATTAAGACTTTCCAAAATGAGGGCTCAACAAATGGGGCCTCAACTAGGGTGTCTTCATTAACAAACACAGACTCTGCTTCATTCATTCAGACGTACTTCATTTTATTTCGTTCATAGGCTAGTGTGAACACTAGCTATACCTAGGATGTAGTTTAAGACTTTCATCGGGTTTGTTGTGCAATGATCAAGAATAACCTAGTGTCATTACTTGAGTCTATCTCACCTCTTGATTATCCTATCCTAACACCTTTTGTATCGTTCATTTCATTATGTGCATCATTTGAGGCTGGCCTTATTTATCCATTGGGAACTTTAACATTAACCGACATAGATCATGTGATCATTGTGAAATCCAGTGTCTCCCACACACCGAAATGAGGTGGAACCACCGGCCAAAGTGACCCAAAACATTCTAGCGTACATGGGAATTTAACCCCACAGATCCCTATATTGGCAGTATAGGTTCGAAGACTATGAGATAAAAGGTGACCCATACCCGGCATACCGGACAGTCTCATCGCATGAGAGTTATCTGAACCTCCGCTCTTCCAAAAAGAAGCCATCACCGCTCATAGCTAGTCCATCGGTGCTGAGTTTAAAGTTCCATTACATTCAACTCATACGTCATGGAAGCTGGGTTCTAGTATGAGGACCTCATATATGAATAGATGATTTCTCATCTCATCATTAGTATTATGTGTGTTAATCTCAATACTTTCATTAGAGTGTTCATAGAGACTGGTCTATTCATTAACTTTACACTTTCATAGGTGAGTACGTCTTAGTAACATCTAGTTAGGCTCATTTGAGATTGCTCTCATCTTCTACATTAGCCTCATATCATGTTGTCACCACAATCATAAACATTAGCACATTTGCTCTTCATAATTACTCACCCCTTTTTACGTGAACATTCATTTCATCATATGCCAATGCACTTCGCCATAGTGTGTTTCACACTCTTACTTAACCCTTCTAGGGTTTCATCACTTCATTGTTCCTTTCATCATTTCATTGTTCATTTCGTCATATGCCAATGCAGTTGGCCATTTAGTGTATCTTACACTCGTAATTAACCCTTCTAGGGTTTCATCATTTCATTACGAACATCTTAGGTTCACTTATTTTTAATTGTATGCTAGACTTATGGATCTATACGTACAAGCCATGAGGGTTCATTCATAATTTGTTAAGTGACTCATATCAACCTAAGATTATGTATTACAAGACTTATATCTTGTATGTATGCCAAGATCTTGATTTCGATCTAAGTAGGTGGCATTATTCTTGAACATTTAATTCATGTATGATTTATGTATCAATACGGAAATTTTGGCAAGGGAACCCAAGTTCGAACCCCTTGGACAACAATTACATTTCTCTTTGACTTTATTTTTAGTCTTCATGACATTAGGAATCTAGATCAACCCCTAACATCAACATTCTATCTTTATTTTTTCTCCTTGGGTTTTACTCTTATTTGGCCAAAGGGTTGTGGGATGGAACACCCACAACCCCTTTTTATTTTTCATTTAAAATTTGTATTGTCCAATTTGCCTAGACTAAGATGTTGTGGGATCAAACCCCCACAGCCTCTTTTTATTTTATTCACTATTTCGCTGGAAATTGGGAGGTTGTGGGTTCGAACCCCCACAGCCTTCTTATTTTATTTTTAATTTCGCTAGGGCTGTGAGGTTGTGGGTTGGAACACCCACAGCCTCGTTATTTTGTTTTTAATTAAAATTTGCTTAGCTAGGCATTTGGCAGTGAGGTTGTGGGATCGAGCCCCCACAGCCTCACTACATTTTCTAATTTATTTCGCCCTTCTCCATTCAAGCCTTGAGGTCGTGGGTTCGATTCCCACGCCTCCCATTTTATTTATTTAAAGTTTTTCATTCTCCTTACTCGCCTGTACACCCCATTTCGAATCGCCCCATCCCTATTTCTTTCTTTCTTGCGAGATTAAAGTTCCACACAGGTGAGGTCACAGGTTCGAATCCTGGTGGCTTCACCCGTTTAAATTAATTTAATATTCCAGATTTCCCTTCTATATTTTCGTCTAATCTAAAGTTATTTTTTTTGTCTATACAGTTAATCATTTTCTTAACTTATTTTCATCAATATTTCCGTTTGAAAACCTGGGAAGATTCATGGATCGTTTAACACTTTTTGTGGTGTATTTCATGAATTCGTTTAGCTAAATTATTGGCGCTCAAATCAGCCCCACTCCATTTTTATGAACATCACGATTTACATAGATTTATGTACGTAAAATGACAACCAAAACAATATTAAACTTGAAGCCTTAACCTGACCTCATTCACAGTAACCTTCACAGTGACATTTTTGCACATATACACACTTGCACAAACTTTCGAGAACATGGTTGCATTTTATACGATTTCAAGTACACAACGTAATCATAGTCATCACGAAAAGATCACATACACCTAAATCTACCAGCAATAATACCCAACCTACGATTCATTGGGAGCTTGTGACAGGGGCATGCAAAAGGGGAAAGAATCCTAGTTTTCGGATGACTAATACGAACCTTAAGGGGTCTCTTCGGAAAGGGACCAAAAGAGGAGAAAACCCATACCTTGTTTTGAAGTTCAAACCTTGAAGTTTCTGCCCAAAAACTCCGCTCAAGAACAGGTCTAAGCCTCCTCAATATTAACTCCACTCGAATGACAACCTCCCTTAGCCTAGTGTGCGATTAACGTTTGTTTTCTTGTGATTTCATGTGAGTTCTTCAAGTGTGAAGAACTTGGTTTATTTTTCTGCTTTTGTAGCTTATTTTGGCAGAGAAATATCGTGTGAAGAATTGAAGATATTGAGCGTTAGAGTTGAGGGATAGACGTGAGAGAGTGGGAGTTATATTAGGCTTAGGAGTCTAGTTTAGGACTTAGTCAAATAAGGTTTTCTTAATTATTAAAAATCTGAATTTATTTTATTTTAAATCAGCTAATGAATAGTAATCATTAATTTATTATATTAATTCAATAGCTTAAATAAAAATCACATTAATTCATTGCTTCCACCTAGGTTTGAACCAAGGTGAAGCAAGACTTCACTTCAAGAGCTCAATTTTGGCTATCTCTCCCCAAATTAACCCTCCACCTTATTAATTAAATAAATAATTATATATTTAGGGTAATTACGGTATTACCCTTATCCTAGAAAAAGACCATTTCACCCCTAGACCCTCCAAACCTCAGATTTCCTCTTTTTAAGTCAGGTAAAGACTCCTTCGAGTAAATCTTCGTATTCGAGAGCCCTACATGGTTGAAACCAATCTTTCCTAGCTCAATTAACTCCCCACGTTAGTTGGCTTGGATGTAGCAAGGGTTCCAAAGTCTGGTTTTATGCGCATCAATCCGTGTGAACCCTGGTCTAATCATAGGGATTCTTGACACATTAAGTATTAAAAAGTATATCCATTTTTTGGGTTGTTACACATACATAGCACACCAACCTCCAATCCCTACACTTAAGTCAAAAAGGGGAAAGAATAGGTTAACACAATTAAGCACTAAGTAAGGAAGCCATGCAAGTACATGAAAAAAGAGACATTTAGTATGAAAACATGCTTTCATGACATTTTGATAAAACCTTTATCATAGGAGTTCAAGAGACATAATTCAAGTCAACATTCACATATAAGACATATTCAACTAACATCAACATATCACACTTAACTCCATATTGATCCAATAACCCTTTTATCATTTGGACCCTCTACCTAAAGCTACTCTACGACCCACCTTGGTAAGACATGAAAGGGCCGCCCGTACAATCTTTTCAAGCACACCTAAGTGTTCCCGAAATCCACCCGATATAAGAACCTTTCTATTTCAATATACGATCATTAGGAGAACATTCTTTACTTAAGTCATTTAAGAACCAATTATTCAATAAGGGAACTTCACATAATGGACTTTAAAGACTTAGAAAACTCACTCTAGCACCTTCAAAGCCTACTCGTGTCATGTGTAGATAGCATCCCATGCTACTACCTACACGTCATAGAACATATCCAATAACTAGAGTGCACATCCCACATGATGGGAATAGGTATTAGCCAACATAGATCTTACTATCTAGGCATGAAATTCAGTGTCACAAAGTCCCACTCAGTGGAGGGTGTTCTACTTGCTAAGGGTAGAACTAGGACACATCCCATGTAGGCACGTGGTTTAGGGGATATCAAAAGACTTCTTTGTACTCTAATACTATCGTAAGCATATCCACTCAGTGCTTTGCCTTAGTTCACATAGAGTAATTTCATCCACATAAATGTATTAGAGAGGGTTTTATGTTGTTCTAGTCAACCAATCTCTAAGTCTATCATTTCACACAAGAAGGAGCACAATTGAGGTATATTGTTTCAAGGTTTCTCATTCACTTAGGGATCTAAACTCAGCATGAAAGGGCACCATGCTTAGGTCTACCGATTCAAGAAATAGTCTAGAGGCCTCATTAGTCGTTCATGGAAGGGCACCAACTTTAGGTCTACCGAAAATTCATTAATTAATTTAAGAAGAGGTTACCAATCTAGGTATACCGATTCATACTCAACTAGACACTTACATCAAGATTTATTCATTACTCAAGAGAAAGATGCGTAAGCCTACCAAGTCAAGAGGTCACATTAAACATAACTTTCATGCATCAAGGAGAATGCACCTAAGACTATCAAGTTCAAGAGTTCATAATCAAGAATCTTTCATGTATGTCTACCAAAACAAGACATAACATCGCCATACAAAGACTATTCATAATCATCTACACATATAACATTTAGAGAGCTCATTCTTTTCATCACAATTCACTCACATTATACGAGATCACCTTCACATTATATTCACATCATTCATATGATCACCTTCACTTCATACAACTATCTCTACAATAACATGACAACCCTTCAATTCACCAGATAGTGTCTTCTAGGCCATATTCACCATAAGAGACAGGAAGTTAAACACCTCCACCATGAGTGGATCAAACCATACAATACCAATTCTATATCAATTATACTCTTAACAATGAGATCAAATCATTTTACAATTCTCCAAAGACATAATCACCACTATTCAATTCCCAACAATTTTATCATCAGAAGACGACTTATCCATAACTTTGTCCATAAGGCTAAAAGGCCCAACTCATCCATATACTAACAATTTATTATCAATAGGTATATATAAAAATAGGTATCATTAATACAGTTCAATATAACATTAAATCCATCAATTTCCAATCATTATCATAAAACCCACTTCACAGGACAAATTAAGGATTTTAGGGAAGATCATGGGTTCAAGGAATTTTCATCTTAAAAACATCAATTAAACATAGATAACAACATATATAATCATTTGAAATTGTTTCATGCAAGAACCCATGAGTTTAAGTGAGAAAAAGCTTTTTACATTAACTTTGAATCTCTTTTGAAATTGGCTCTAGGGTGATAGCTAACCCAATATAAAGAACTCCACCATGAGAATTGAAGAATAAATCCATTGAAATCGACAACCTAGCTCCAACTTTACCTTGAGCTTCCATTGAGTTCTAGAGGAAACTTCTTAGGAGAGGATAGTTTTGATTCTAGTAAAAGTGAATTATGAAATCTAAATTACCAATTAAATGTTTTAATACTGCTAAAATACCTAAACATAAAACAACCATCACAATACTAGATCAAGAAAAGGGGGATTTTACCAACCTACATTCACTTGGCCGTGTGAAGAGATAGACTGCAGGTGCCACTTACGACCCCCATCTACGGACCGTAGGTGGGTTGACGGGCTGTGTTGCGCTTCCGTCATAAGTGACTGACTCTCCTAAATGTGAGTCTTGCTCCCTATACTAAGATAGGACCTACGGTCCATAGCTCGAGTTACTGGCCGTAAGTCTTGGACGTAGTTCACCCCACTTGGCAACTTTTGGGGTTGACCTTAGGATTCTCCTCAAGGACCATTAGGGTGGTCCTTGGGGAGTCGTACCTAGACGTTTAACCCCTACACTTCCCTATCTAGTTAATAGGGTCAGTTCCACTAGTTTTAGTCTCCAAACAACACAGTCATGTTAACAACACACATGAGAACAAAATAGTACACAAAAGACTAGTTTCAGACGTCTAGGTCGTTCCTTGATGTTTGACCTCAACCACAACCAAACTGACTTATAAACTCATTTAAAGCATTTATACAAGATTACCAACAATATTCAACATATGAGACTTTAGTTCATCCTATTTCATTTTAAGGGTCCTTACATTATCCCTATATTCAGTGGGCTAACAATTTAACTTATTTGGTCAGAATGGTGGCAAGCTGCAGACATGAGATTATGATTAAAACTGTGAAGTGGGAGAAACCTGATCAACCCTTCTTCAAACTTAATACTGATGGTAGTGCTAAACACAACCCAGGTTGGATGAGGAGGAATAAACCTTTCCTCCGATCCTAAGGTGAATCTGAGTAGACTTTCCTACTAAGTCAATCCACTGATCCCCTTACAAGAAAGTGAAACTTAAACAATACACCTAAGGAGAGGAATCCTCTCAATACATCTACTCTAGTAAATGCATAAATAAGGGAGACTCACCCTTTACAAGTGGAAAGAATAAAGTCTATCCTATTTAAAATGATTATAAAAAAATTAGTACAATCAGTCTGACTTGGTTCCAAACCAAGAAGGATACAGAAAATTTCATATAATCTAGACGGTAAAATAATTAAGGAGATTCCTTATTTATTTTAATTCTCTTTCTACTCAGGTTTGCCATGCCAAAGTTTTTAAGTAATGAAGCTTCCTTTTGCAAGCTTATGAAGTTATTACATGATGTAATAATGTTAAAAAAGGAACTAAGTATAGAGAGGTAATCAACAGTGTTTTTGCATTTCTGTAAGTGTGAGTGTGTTTGAATTGTTGAAGTTGCTGAATTAGGTTGTGTTACTCCATAATGTATTGCTGAAGGTTCCAAGGTAGTCTCGCCTGATTTGAGAGATATGTAATAACCAGTTCTGAGTCAACTTCAATGTCAATTTTCTTATCCATGTTGAATGCACGAGTGAAGACCATGGCAGGCAGCTTGAATTTTAGCTTGGTTGTTGGTACCAAATCACGAAAAAATGGTGGAGGCATATATCATGTTTCCTTGTTGATGTTGCTGCGCCCCTGATCCCCCCATGGGTCATTAAAAAAACTCTCAATACAACCCTAATTCTTAACCATAATACCTACACTTAAACCCTAAACCTTAATGCTAAACCCTAAAACCCAAACCCTAAACCCTCAACTTAAAAGCCTAAACCAGAAACCTACAACCAGTAACCCTAAACCCTAAAACCTAAAGCCAAAAAGCTAAACCTAAACATTAACTCCTAAACTCTAAATACTCAATGTTACTGTTGTGCAGAATTCTGTAAACAAGTGCAAGGACAGCATCAAGGGAATGAGAATTTACATGGGATTGGGAGTTCTGGGAATGTTCAATTCGCACAAATCACTAATAACTTTGGTAGACATAATATTCATGACAATCGGAATTGGATAGGCAAACAAGATCATGTTTCTTCTAAAGATCCTAATAAAGTTAAAATGCTCATCAACTGCCTAAAAAGGATGCTATACAAGATCCTTCTCCTTACACTGTTATACATTCCTATGCTACTAGGCTTAGATTTAATCTAAGCAAAATTGTCACACCTATTACCTTTGAGACTCCTAAGGTTACTACTAAGCATGGTTGACGTGCTATAATTTAATGAAGAGGATTTTTTGATTGAGTGGGCTGATAGGTGTAGATGCACTCAAATTGGAAATTTTAGTAGTACCATGCCTAAGGTGGAGCTAATTAGTAAAAGTTTCATTAATCAAAGTCACTCATCGGGAGGTGTTAAAATAGCTCATTTTAATTCTAGACATGCCTACATAGACTTGGATAATGAACTTGACTATGTCACTATGTGGACTAAACAAAGAATGATCATAAAGGGTCAGCCTATGTGGATTCAGACATGGACTCTAACCTTTAAAATTTCTGGAAACTCCTATTGCCCCTGTTTGGATTTTTCTTCTGGAGTTACCTTGGCATTATTATTATATAGAAATTCTAACTGTCTTCTTGTCTCCTGTTTGGAAAGGTTTTATACCCAGATAATGATTCTATCAATAAGATTAGGGGTAGCATGTCTAGAGTTAGAATTCAACTGGAAAGACCTCAACATGGTGGTTTGGTTTTGATGAAGAGGACCTGAAAAAAGGTAAGTAGCATATTATTGAGTACGAAAGCATACCTGATTATTGTCCTTAATGTAAGCATCAAGACCATAGGATCAATGATTGTACAATCAAATCACGAGATGAGGATTATTATATGAGAATGGAGATGGAACAGTAAATAAAGTAAAGCAAAAGGACAAAATTAAACATCGGAACTTCCTAGCAATCCCACTATAGGTGTCCTCCAACAGGTGCAACAGACTACAAATGTTACACCAACACTACAACAATGGCAAGAGTTATTAGACCATGAAGATCAGTGGCAGAGACAGAAGAAGAAATCAAACAAAAATTATGAATAGGTCAACCCCAAGGCTGTGTGGAAACCTAGAGAATTGCAGCCCAAAAAGTCTTGGATGAAGTACAAAATGCAGCGCAAACATGTATGATTCCTAGTGTCCCTATTCATAATAATTTACTAACTTAGATATGTAAGACCAGATTGGCCCAAGCCTGGCAGTACTGGATAGCAACAATAAAAATGAAAATCATGAGTGTCAAACAAAAAAGGATTCAGGTAAAGCTCAGAATATGAGTGATTCTCTCATTAAAAGCAGAAGTAACGCATCATATTCCCCTCTACCCAGCCCCTTAAAGGTAATTTTGTGGAGAATATTTTGTCTGAAACCTTGGCATATATCTAAACTGTACCCCTCCCGCAGAGAGCTAATGAAAAAGCAAAAACAAAAAGATGATTTTTGTTTTTTAACAGTTTGGGGAATGGAAGCTGAACTTCCCTTTGGTTCTCCCCGAAAGCGACCTTCATTTTTTGAGCCCATTTTTAAGGAACTCGAAAAAAAAATTGGAAAATTCAAAAAGAAATATTTTCTAACTCTAAAAATTTTAAAAGGCAAAACAAAATTATTTAGAAGGGGAGGAGTGGATGAAGGGAGGAAGGAGAACTTATCTAATTTGCAAGAAGGGGAAACCAATTTGACACAGGTTATGCATGACATTCAAAAACCTCATCAGCTCTCTATTGTACAGAGTGAAAAGGATACAGGAGTTGCGGATCCTAATGAAGGACCCAGGATTCAACAACAAAGTAATGCTAGTCATGAAGGCCAATCAAAACAGGATTCAGGCCATGCCCAACAGGACTAAGACCGACAAGAAAAGGAATTTTTTGAGCTTACAACTCCTGGTATTAGCAGCGTTGATCAGCAAGAGGAATACTCTCCTTAGAATAGTAGAAGCGACAAATATAAGTCCAGACTAAGAAAAAAAGAAGAAATGCAATTAAAAAAGACAACAGAAGGATCATGAAACAAGAACTGGGATTGACCAGCAGAGAAAAAAGGAGATAATTGAAGATTCTAATGAATACACTCTTATAAATTCTGAGGATGAGGAAGATGAAGATATAAAATCCTTAGATAGTTATGAGGATAAAGAAGAGGAGAGCAAGTTTGGGTCCACTTTCCACACTGATTATGAGGGGTAGATCAAAGAAGCAACAGGGAAGCAAGGACTATCACCCAGAGGAAGGAAGAAAGTAAGGCATACCACAAATGCGACCACTTAAGACCACTCACTAGAGCTAGAAGTAGAGTGCAGTCATGACTAACACAAGCTTCATTCATAAGTGGATGTTTTAACATTCAAGGATCAATGAAAAGGATCCAAAGTCCCAAATATATCCAGTCTGTGGTATCAAGTGCAGGCAGGTTCAATTCAAAAGTTCAAGAATTCAATTACATTCAATAGTATGTGAGCTGCACTAATTAGCAAAAATATTACCTATGTATGTCAAATGCCAATATGTTAGAATAGGACTACTATTTTATTCTTCTCTTATTGTAAGGGGAGTGTCTTAGTATAATTGTATTGAGAGGAGTCCGCTCCTTTAAGATGCATAGTTCTAGGTTTACTCATTTCTAGTATGAGCAAAAGTTGGCTAACCTTAGTAGGTAGGTCGACTCTTGACTCACCATAGGATCGGAGGTAAGGTTTAAGTCCTCCTCTTTGTATTTTTGAATTTTTGTTATTAATAATAATACCTGGGGGTGTGTTCTCAGGACCTGGCCCCCAGGGTCGTTAACTAAAAAAAACCTAAACCCTAACCCTGACACTAAACCCTAATCTAAAACCCTAAACTCTAAATCCTAAATTTAAACCCTAAACCTCTCTCTAAGTGCTCTCACAAGCTGGTTTGACGAATTGAAAATGGCATCTCTGCTAGCGGTGAAGTAACGCAAGCCACCGAATAAACATAATGTCGATGTTTCAGAAGAGTAATTGGAATGTATAAGAAGTGTTACGGAAATGGCGAATTCTGGTTCGCTAGTGGTTAAAGGGAATGAAGTTATGAAGTCTACATATATATTTTTGTATCCGACGGAAAAATCTTAGCATAATTAAAGTCGTATACGGCTACCCTTGATGGAGTTCACACCACTATCTTAGGAAAAAGGATTATCTTCCCATATATAAATAGTATACCAAAAAGAGAAATTGACCATATAAAAAAATAAAAATGTATTTAGAATAAATCTACTCTCAAAACAAATTAATTATTTAAAAGAAGATGTAAAGATAAAAAGAATTCAATCCTTTTTAACATAATCCAGAAGTAGAAGCTAAAATTAAAGGTTTACAAGACGAAATGGAACAAGAAGTTTATTCTGATTTTGCTAATGTATTTTGGGAAAGGAAAAAATATGGTGTTGAATTACCTCATGTTGAAGGATTCGACGAAAAAATCACCCCCACTAAGTTAAGACCCATTCAAATATATGCCGAATTAATGGAATATTGTAAAAAGGAAATTAATGACTTGCTTGCTAAAAATACTATTCAAAAATCCAAGTCACATTGGAGTTGCTCGGTCATTTATGTTAATCATAGTACCGAAAAGGAAAAAGGCGCCCCAAGGCTACTTATCAATTATAAGCCCCTTAATAAGGTATTAAAATGGATTAGATATCACATACCTAACAAACGTGATCTTCTAAAGAGAACTTAGAAACTTAATATTTATAGTAAGTTTGACATGAAATCAGGATTTTGATATACAAATAGCTGAAAAAGACAAATATAAAACAACCTTCAATGTCCCTTTTGGACAATATGAATGTAATGTAATGACTTTTAGACTAAAAACTACTCCTTCTAACTTCAAAAATATCATCAATAATATATTTAATTTGTATAATCACATTTCTATAGTCTACATAGATGACGTATTGATATATTCCGAAGATATTGATCAACACTTTAAACAGTTCCACAGAATTTTGAAAGTTATCAAGAAAATTGGTTTAGTAGTAATGCTCAAAAGATTAAATTATTCCAGACTTCAATTAGATTCCTTGTCCATTAATTATATCAAGGAACCTATAAACCCATTTGTAGAGCCATAGAGTACTCATCCAAATTTCCGAATGAATTAATAGATAAAACACAACTCCAGAGATTTTTAGGGAGTCTCAATTATGTTGCTGACTTTATTCCTAATATTAGACAGGTTTGTAAGCCTGTTTATCAGTGGCTTAAAAATAAAGCAGAGCCATGGGGATAAGATCATACTAGTGCAGTCCAAAAAATAAAATTAATAGTTCAAAAACTCTCATATCTAGGTATACCTCACCCAGAGGCCCTTATGATAGTAGAAACAGATGCCCCAGATATAGGGCATGGAGGCATACTTAAACAAAAAATTGATGTAGGATCCACTAACAATTAGTGAGATTCACTATAGGAGTTTAGAATGATACTCAAAAAAATTATAGTACTATTACAAAAGAAATTTTTGCTATAGTACTATGTTATACCAAATTTCAGGATGATTTAATAAATAAAGTATTTTTATTAAGAGTGGACTGTATACAAGCCAAAGATGTTTTGAAAAAGGATGTTAAAAATCTAGTTTCTAAACAAATATTTGCCAGATGGCAAACTTTAATATCTAGCTTTGATTTTGAAATAGAATTTACAGAAGAAGAAGATAATTTTCTACCCGACTTTTTAACAAGAGAATTTTTACAGGAAAATAATGAGACCAGGAGTACCGGGAAAAAGGCCCCCGGAGCTCCCACTACAGCCCTTCGAACCAGAAGATAAAATTAGCAGATATCAATGATCCAGATAGTATTCAATTTTCAAAATTTACAATAAAGAGAATATTAAGTCCTTTTGAGTGATTTGTGGATCATCTACATACCCCTATTCCACTATAAACATCTTATCGTCCCCAGATGTATAATTGGTATTATTACAAGGCGACTTGGTATAATTTTATGTATCTCCGCCAAAATACCCACACTTGGTTCGTTAAATATTCAGAGGATATAAAATGAGACCACCTACTAGATACCATAATTTTATTAAAAATTATGATAGTAAAACTTTTGAGTCTACTATTACTATTTATAAAAATATTGAGACTATTAAATTGCTAGCACTTAACAAACTCAATAGTTATAAGAAAAACATATATTTCTTTATATAGGACTTGTCCAAGTAATATTTAATCCATTATATAGATTGGATTAAGATATACCCATATGTCTTTTGTTAAGAGACAATATATTATTAAATTTTGAAGAATCTTTATTAGGAGTAGTAGACAGTAACCATGCCAATGACCCAATATACTTTAATGGTATCCTAATTACTTCAATAAATATTAAAGATCCAAACATAATTGATACATTAACATTAAAAGTTAACACTAAAAATATGAATAGTAAGGATACTACTGAAAAATTAGCTATAATATGTAGAATATATAAATAAATTAATAAAAACTACCTTAACCCCTAATTCTAAAATATTTAATAATAAAAAGAGTTATCATACTAATGGAAGAATATTATTACACCTTTATCCCAAGAATAATAAAATGGAATGACTTATTAATAAAACAATATATGGCGTTTTTACTCCGTAGCAGAGTCAGAATCTGAAAAATAAAAATAAAAATTTCACAAATTAAGTCAACCGCAAAATAAAGAAATAAATTAAAAATTAAAAGAGGTAGATTTCTTAGATACTATTCCCAAAAAGAACATAAGGGTTTTAAGCCCATAAAATCCCCAAGTCCCACTACTGAAATTGAAGAAATAAAAAATTATATTGCATAATTTATTTAGACGAACCTTTTGAACCAGACTTTAATTGTTTTGGAATAGTCCGGGGAATTCTATTTAAAAACAATGATATATACAAAGATATTCTTTATCAGGTAAATTAACCTTTAGAATCTATGGTTTAGTGATATGAAAAGATTAAAATGTGACATAGAGTTTTTTAAGTTGTATAAATACACATGAAATTTAGATGAGCAAAAAGAGTAGTTAAAAATGTTAGTTAATAAATGGTATACTACTAATAACAAGGTAGTTGAATCTAAAATTCAATTTTGGAAGATATTAGTCTACCCGTCAAAGTTAGATTTATTACTGCTTGACATTTTAAAATGGATATAGTCGATACTAAAGGAGATCCTAAAAATAAAGATATAAGTACAATTCTGCAACAAAATATTTATACAAATCAACTACTTTATGTAGTCTCTAACCAAATTCTTGAAGACGATTCTAAATCAACTTATAAGGATAAATTTAATCCTTCTTACAATGATAAAAATCGATTACTAGAAACTCATCCAATATTTAAACTACTAGATCTTATCTTTCTAACGCGATATTCGCTGGGTTTCAAGAAAAGTTTGAAATTACTAATGATTTTATAGAAATAATTAATAAAAAAATAAAAGCAACAAATATTAATAACTTGTACGAAAATGATTAAGATATTAATAAACTAAGTTCTAATTATTATACTAAAAAGAATTATTATAAGAAATCTTCTTCTACTAAGAAAATGAGTTTCTATCTCATACTTCACATTCGGAAAGAGAAATAGCTGTATGGAATATTGATGGACTACTGGAACATCAAATTTATTATAAATTAAATGAAATGGGAATGGACATTACAACTTACAAACTGAAAAATTTATCGGATAAACAATCCGCTACTTTATTACAGCTGGATTTACCAACACATTAAAAAATTGGTGGGATAATGATCTTACAAGAGACAATAGGCAAAGTATATTAAATACTACAACTATTAACCCAATTATTAAAGATAAATCTTCAGGACCTATAGAGAATATAGTCCTAGAAGATGCGACTACCACCTTACTTTATAACATTGCTAAACATTTTATTGGAGAACCTCAACTTTTTCAAGATAGATGTCTAGGTATATTAACTAATCTATCTTGCCCAAAGTTGGACGATTTTTTATGGTATAAAGATATTTTTCTCAAAAAAGTTATGATTAGAAAAGACTGTAATCACGATTATTGGAAAGATAAATTTATTAGTAGTCTACCCAAGCTATTTGTTGAAAAGGTTAGAATAAAACAAAAAAATAGATTTGAAGGAAAAATTCCTTACAATCGATGAACCTATGGTGATCTCATAAGTTTTATTAATATTACTTGACTAGAATTATGTACAGATGTAAAACTTATCTTAAGAATCAACTAAAAAGAGATAGTAAAATATCTCAAAATGAACTAGGAAACTTTTGTCAAGACTTTGGTTATATTAAACTATACGCCCACTCAAAAGAGACTTTTGAAAAGGGAACAATAAAAATAAACATAAATTAGAGGAACTCCGTCATTACAAAAGAAGGTTCAAAAAATCTATCCATGACCCTGGTTAAAATAGATTTAAACCTAACAACACTGAAAGGTGTTGGGGCTGTGGAAAAAAGTACATCAAGCCAAAGACTGCCCAACAACTTATAAAAAGAAAGGAAAATTAATAAGTTGATTCTAGAAGAAGTTAATGATAAATTATATTCTATTTTAGAAGAAAATAATTCCTCCTTCGATAAAAATCTTAGCAACGAGAATCAGGTAGATATGACATTTAGTTTTGAAGGTAGTTACTCATCCAACACTTGCAAATGTGATAATGCAAGTTGCACCTACAAAAACCAAAACCATTCCATAAATGTGATTGCTAGTAATAATAAGGAAACATTCGTTGATATGATAAATCATAGGAAAAACCTTCATTTTAGCAAAAAAATACTTACCTATCTTAAGAAATTTATTCCTTGATAAACAAGCTGAGACTATTATTAAATAATTACCAACTAATCAGAAATCGGAAAATTATCAATCCAAACGTAAAAAAAACATAAAAAAGGTAGAGTTTCTCACAGAATCTCTATCTAAATTAAGAACTAGTACAATTACGATCATTAGACCGCAAAACATCCATACTAGGACCCTAGGTAAAAATCTTATATTCCCCTACATAAATTATGTATCTAAAGAAGAGAATAATTTTCTAAAAGAAGAAAATCCATTAAAATTAAATCTATTTTCACATCAAGAAAATTATACAATAAAAACTATTAAACATTCTCCTCGTCCGAGGTTTTACTTAACCTTCTTTATAAAAGTAGGAGGTACTCAACTTCAAAATAATTTAAACACAACTCAGTATATTTTTCATAAAAATAATACATATTTTAGTTGGAAAAAATTATTATACAACTTTTCAGAGAATTAATGAGATCAGGCTTAAGACTTTTTGACGTTCAAACCCAAAAAAAAAATTAAACGATCATTTTATGAAGAAGAACAAACAAAATTAGAAGATATATACATGTATTCCCTCCTATCAAAATATACTATGCCCTCACCATTAAAAGAACACATAACCAGCTCACCCAAGCGACAACTATTTCATTCAATTTTCTGAGAAAATTCACCCTCCTCGATCAATAAAAAAATAGATTGATCCAAACCAAGGATAGTTACAAGATATAAAATGCAGAGATATACCAACAAGCAAATATCGGGGCCACCTCTCAAAATAATAAGGATAAGGTTTCAAATAAAAAAATTTTGATTTAGCAATGTTACAGGTACTACCAATTACTGCACTTGATAAAAAAAATATGGTAATTATGAAATTCAGGATTTACTAAAGCCCTGCTACACCAATAAAAATTATGTGGAGACAGAAGATACCCTCAAAACCCGAAGGCATTATAAATTTATTTTAACAGATACCGATTCGATAAAAAATGAGCATATATTTGACGAAAATAATTCAGATAGTATACAATATTCCAAATTCACTATCAAAAGAATATTAAGTCTATTTCAATGGTTTGAAGATCATCTACATACCTCTATTCATTTATCAAAAGCTCATCGACCCCAGACATATAATTGATATGATTATAAAGCAGACTGATATAAATTTATCTTTTTCAGACCAAATACCACACCAGATTTATCAAATATTCAGAAGAAATGAATAATACAATTATTCCCCGATGATTTTATGAATGGGAGTTAGTTCGAAGGAAATAAACAGGTATTATCAACTCAACATCAAATACCCTATAACAAAATATTAAGTTATGCAAGTTCTTTATTGCCAAAAGGATCTCTTATATTATTAGTTGATCCTTTGACATTCGTGAATTTGAGAGAATTAAGTATTTAAGCAAAATCATTAAGAACAAAGGATGGGCTCCAGCTGTCCACGATGATAAGTTAAGTACAAGTTTATCACCCCAAAGGGATTATGACAACTCCAAAGAAAGATTAAAAAGAAGGCTCGAAGAAGGCTTACTTAACCTCAACAATGACACGGCATCAAAATTAGAGTTATTAGATACTGTTGCCTCCCTTGACGAACTTAGCAACAGAGATATGTTATATCTACAAGGAATAGCACAAGCATACTTTGTTAACTAAAAGAAAGTGCCAGCATACTTTGATGATAAACAAGAAAAATATCAAGAAAAGAAATATCCAAACGTGGACCCTACAAATAAAGATATATTATGCAAGTTTTAAGACCATTATAAAATTCATCATTGAACAAAGCAAGCTTATTCACTATTTCAACAATATCCACCATCTTGTGGACCCCAAAATAATAAAGCCACAAAATAACAAGAGGACAAAGTAACAAGATATGCTTTAAAGATAATATTTCTACAAAGAAGATACGCATAAAGTGAAGGCTACGTAAGTAGTTTCAGCTAACATGACATCTATTCCAAGCCACATACAATTATCAGCAATTGTATTTAGTATGTAGTAGTTACGTGTTAAAAAAATAATGTGTGCTTGTGTATGCAAACATGTAAAATAGATAGCATTATAAGTTAGATTAGTCAACATTTTTGAAGCATATTTAACGCTATCAACTTGTATCAGTAACAGACATTCAAATTCTTACACGGCTTTGAAAAACCTCTCTAGATTCTCCCATCTTTCAAGATCTCTCTCTATTTCCTAAATAAATAAAGTTATTTTTTATGTATACTTTTTATAATATTTTGTTTATTTATTTTAGGTTTAAATTTTAATGTTTTGTTTTAAGTTTGTATACTGCCTTATGTTCTTCTCTTTCTATTTGTTTTAAGCTTTGCTTGTTATTGCTCCCTTCTGTTACTCTACCCAAATTTACTTAGGATTTCGTCCCGGAACTTGGTAAGTCCCCTCCATTGGTATCAAAGTCAAGTTGGCAGGAAATGATATGAGTAGGAACGGCTAAGTTTCTACGCTGTGCTTGGGAGGACAGCGTCGAAACATAGTTTACGGTCAGGGTGGTAAGTTCGAAGTTTGGTAAGTTCCACTTATCTTATTAATTTTATTCCTTGAAGTGGGATAATCGAATAATTCTTGGTTTAGACGTTTACAAGACCATACTTTTCGTTGGATTAGTTTAGACTATGTTTATTGTAGAGCTGGACCCGGAGGGTGATCCCGTCTCCAAGCCTAGAGAAATAAGATCAAATAAAATCAGTGACAAAGGTGACAATAATTACTACACAAAGAATATATTATTCTGGTAGTAATCTTTAAAGTAGAAATTTAAGTCCAAGGATAGTGTTCTTCTCTCTGTTAGATTCTCCATCAACTTAAAATGAGACGACCTACTAGATACCGTAATTTTATTAAAAAATATGATATTAAAACGTTTGAGTCGACTATTACTACTATTAATAAAAATACTGAGACTATTAAATTGCAAGCACTTAACAAACTCAATAGTTATAAGAAAAAATATTAATTTCTTCGTATAAGACTTGTCCAAGTAATAGTAAACGCATTATATAGATTAGATTCAGATATACCCATATGTCTTTTGTTAAGAGACAATAGGTTATTAAATTTTGAAGATTCTTAATTAGAAGTAGTAGAAAGTAACCTTGCCAATAGCCTAATATACTTTAATTGTCATCCTAATTATTCAATAAATATTAAAGATCCAATTATAATTGATACACTAATATTAAAAGCTAAAACTAAGTAAGGATACTACTGGGAAAGTAGCCATAATATATAGAATCTATTATATATTAATAAAAACTACCTTAGCCCCTAATTCAAATATATTAAATAATAAAGGAGTTATCGTACTCATGGAAGCATATTATAACACCTTTATCCCAAGAATAATAAAATGGGATGACTTATTAATAAAAAATATTTGGCATTTTAATTCTTTAGCGGATTAAGAATCAGGAAAAAAAAATCAAAATTTCATCAAGTAAGTCAACCTCAAAATAAATAAATAAATAAATAATTAAAAGGGGTAGATTTTTTAGAAACTATTCCCAAAATATAACATAAAAATTCTAAGCCCATAAAATCCCCAAGTCCCACTATTGAAATTGAAGAAATAAAAAAATTATATTGGCATGATTTATTTAGACGAAACTTTTGAATCAGATTTTAATAGTTAAATATGTTTTGAACTAGTCTAGAGAATTTTATCAAAAAATAATGGTATATATAAAGATATTCTTTATCAGATAGATTAACCTTTAGAAATAAATGGTTTAGTGATATGAAAAGATTGATATGTAACATAGAGTATTTTAAGAGGTTTGAATACATAGGAAAACTAAATGACCAAAATAGAGTTTATTAATATGTTGGTTAATAAATGGTACACTATTAATAACAAGGTAGTTAGTTACATGTTAAAAAAATAATGTGTGTTAGTGTATGAACACATGTAAAATAAATAGCATTATAAGTTAGATTAGTCAACACTTTTGAAGCCTATTTACGGCTTTCAACTTGTATCACTAAGAGGCATTCAAAATTTTACACGACTTTCAAAAACCTCTCTACATTCTTCCATCTTTCATGTTCTCTCTCTAATCCCTAAATAAATAAAGTTATTTTGTAAGTATACCTTTTCTACTATTTTGCTTATTTATTTTATGTTTTAAATTTTAAAATTTTGTTTTATGTTGTATATAGTCCTTTGTTCTTCTCTTTCTATTTGTTTTAAGCTTTGCTTGTTCTTGCTACCTTCCGTCACTCTACACAAATTTACTTAGGATTCGTCCCAAAACTCGGTTCGTCCCCTCCATTAGTATCAGAGCCAAGTTGGCCGGGAAGGGTATGAGTAAGAGCAGCTAAGTCTCTACTTTGTCATTGGGCGGACGATGTCGAAACTTAGGTTGCGGTAGGGGTGGTACGTTCAGAGTTTGGTAGTTGATGTTCTTCTTCCACTAATCTTCTTAGTTTTATTCCTTTAAGTGAGGTAACCTGATAATTTCCGGTTTAGACGTTGGTAAACCCGTACTTTTCTTTGGATTAGCATAGACTGTGTGTGTCGTAGAGCCGGACCCGAAGGGTGTTCCCGTTGCCAAACCTAGAGGAATAAGAAAAAAAAAATTAGTGAAAAAGGTAACATCAATTACTACAGAAAGAATTTATTAATCCGGTAGTAATCTTTAAAGTAGACATGTAAGCCCAAGGATAATGTTATTCTCTCCGATAAATACTCTGTACTATATAAACTCTTACCTGTTCATGTCTAATCTACCATGTGTAAAAGACTTAGAATATTGAATATTACGACAATAAAAGGTCATAACATACTAAGTAAAGATACTACCTTAAAGGGTAATAAAAGGGAAAATGCAAAAGTACCCCCTCAACCTATGCCCGAAATCCCAGAGACACACTTACAATATACTAATGTCCTATTACCCCCTGAAATTATTTTATAAATAATTTTTATCATTTTCGGTCTACGTGACACTAGCTTGAAAAAAAGTCAACCAACATTTTGGTCAAAAGATAATGCCACGTAGGACGAAAAGGGGTAGAAAATTATTAATAAAATAAGTTCAGGGGGGTAATAGGACCTAAGTATAGTATAAGTGTGTCTCTGAGATTTCGAGCATATGTTGAGGGGGTACTTGCGCATTATAACGGTTATAAAATAATAAACAAGAATGTTAAGTAAAATCCATTTAAAATTATAAGATTTTTATTAGCATGATTGATTTAGATGAACCTTTTGAACCATATTTTAATTATTTAAATAAACTTTGGACTAATCTAGAAAACTCTATTAAAAAGCAATGTTATATACAAAGATATTCTCTATTAGGAAGAATAACCTTTAGATGTAATGGTTTAGTGATATGAGAAGGTTAAAATTTAATATAGAGTTTTTAAAATGGTTTGAATACACAGAAAAATTAGTCGACCAAAATGAGTTGTTAGAAATACTTATTGATAAGTTGTATACTGGTAATAATAAGGTAGTTGAATCTAAAGTTACTCCTTTAGAAAAAATTACTCTACCGACAAATGATAAAATTGTTACTACCTTACCTTTTGATATAAAAATAATCAACACTAAAGAAAGTAAAACAAGTCCTTCCTACAAGGATATAACTAAAAATCTAGAAACTGATCCAATATTTAAACTATCGGAATTTTCTAATACTAAATTCATCGAGTATCAAATTTATAATAAAATAAGAATAGCTATTAGAGCATATGAAATGAAATATTTATCATTAAACAATTACCAACTACAGATATAACTAGATTTACCAGCACATTAAAGGATAATACGAAGGAAAAATTAATTATAAGCAATTAACCTACGTGTAATCTAATAAGATTAGAAACAAGTATAAAACTTAAAAATCAATTAAAGAGGGATAAACATCGTTGTTAAAATTATATCGATAAACACGATGAATCCCTGTATTATAAAAGAAAATCCAGATTAGTTAATAAAGACATTAATTTGTGTTTAAACGTTGGAAAACACAAACATCATACTAAAGATAATCAGGCCCCTAATAAAAATAAAGATACGATAAACAGTTAAGAACTAGAAGATAATATTATAAATAAATTATACTCAGTTCTTAGTAAAAATCAAACCAGTTAAGGAATAAATTATAGTAGAGACAACCAATTTAATATATATGATAATTTAAAGGTAATAATTCAACTTATTGTGGAGGTAAAGATATAAATTGCACCGATCAAAATCTCTCCATCAATGTCATTAGTAGTAGTAATAAAGAAGTTTTATTTCATATAATTAAACACATCGAAGATCAAGATTATACGAAATAATATTTGAGGGCATTAAAGGATATAATTCTTAATCAGCAAAACCCTTTACCATGACCATTAGAGAACAAAATGCAAAAAATAACATTTCAAGCTCTTCAAACAAAATTCATATATGTAAAGAAAGAAATTAAAACAATCAAATAAAAACTTAATACTTCAGAAGATATATCCACCAAAAGTCAAAGTTTACAATTTGAATTAAACAAAGTCTCAAATCCTATACCACAAAACCATAAAAACTAAAAAAACCTAAACCTTAACCCAAACACTAACATAACCCTACCTAAACCATTAACCCGAAACCTCAGGCCCAAAAAACCAAAATCCAAACATTAACCACTAACCCATAGATTTTAATCAAAAAAAATCCTAAACACCGAAATCTAAAACCAAAAAAAAAACCTAAACTCTAGCCTTATCCCTAACACGAACCCTAACCCTAAACCTATCCTTAACCCTAACCCTAAGCCCTAAACACTAAACTGAAATCCGAAAATACCAAAACCCTAAAATTAAACACTAAACTGAAATCCCAAAATACCAAAACCCTAAGATTAAACACTAAACAATTGATATTACAACTCAAATCCTTAATCCGAAACACTAAAATCTAAAAAACAACTTAAACCCTAACCCTAACCCTATCATTAACCCTAACCCTAACCCTACCATAAACCCTAAACCCCCAGCCCAAAATACCAAAACTTAAACATTAAACACTAAACCATTGATATTAAACCTCAAATGATAAAACCTAAACCAAAAAACCTAAAAAAAACCAAAACCATAACCCTATCCCTAACCCTAACCCTAACCCGAACCCGAGCCCTAGCCCTAAACCATCAATCCAAAACCCTAAGCAAAAATACCAAAATCCAAATGTTAATAATAAACTATATATTTTAAACTTCAAATGCTAAACTGTGAACCATAAAAAAAAATGTACACCCTAACCCTAATTACAACCCTAACCCTAAATTTAAACCCTAAACACTAAACCCTAAGTCCAAAATACGAAAACCCGTATTAAACACTAAACCATATTATAAACCTCAAATCCTAAACAACAAATCCTAAAACCTAAAAAACCAAACCCTAACCCTAACCAAAAACCTAACCCTAACCCTAACCTTAACCCTATACCTAACCCTTAACCATTAACTCAAAACCCCATGCCCAACCAAACATTAAACACTAAACTATAGATTTTAAACAAAAAATCCTAAATCCCAAAACCTTAAACCAAAAAAAAAAAAAACCTAATCCCTTATCCATAACACAAACCTAACCCTAACCCTAATCCTATTCTTAACCCTAACTCTAATTCCTAAATCCTAACGCTAACACTATCCCTAACATGAAGCTTAACCCTAACCTAAACCCTAAACCCTAAACCCAAAACCCAAAATACCAAAACCCTAACATTCAACACTAAACCATAGATATTAAAACACAAATCCTAACCTTAAACATTAAACCAAAAAAACAACCTAAGCACTAACTTTAACCCAAACGTTAACCCAAACCTTAACCCTACCATAAAACCTATACCCTAAGCCAAAAATCCAAAAACTCAAACATTAAACAGTAAACTAATGATATTAAACCTCAAATCCTAAACCTAAACCCAAAAACCTGAAAAAACTTAACTCTAACTCTAATCCTAAGCCTAACAATAACTCTAACCCTAACCATAAACTATAAACCCAAAACCCTAAGCCCAAATTACCAAAAACCAAAAATTAAATACTAAACCATATATTTTAACCCTCAAATGATAAATCCTGAACTAGAAAACCTAAAACAAACCTACACCCTAACCCTAACCCTAACCCTAAACCCTAAACCCTAAGTCCAAAATAACATGAGTCTAAAATGCAAAAATGCAGACATTAAACACTAGACCGTAGATTTTAAGCCATAAATGCTAACCCACAATAACATACTAAAATGAGTAAAAATTTAAAACTTTCTTCACACACGAAGAACTCTTCTCATAAACAGTACACAAGCGGAAGACTTTCATTTAAAACATTAAACTTTTACAATAACCCTATGGACCATCTAAACTTTAGAGTATACAACACTTGGTACTAAGCCCATACAAGACATAAAGTAAAGACTTATGACACAAACGAACATGTGGATTTTGTCCTCGAATCGATGAGGACTCACCAATACTTCATCTTCAACCTTTAGAAACCTATCCATCCTCTATGTCCATCAAAACTTCCAATTCCCTAGACTTTAGTCACTAAGGGAAAAGAGGGGGTTTGCACATTAGATGTACTAAGTATGGACGCCATGCAAAAACCATGAAAAAGGGACATTTAGTAAATAACATGCTTTTCATGAATTTTGATTTAAACATCATACTATAACCATAAGGAAAACATTTATCACTTTAGAAATACATTAGGAAATCATTTAAGCAATTATCATAATTTAAGAAGCCACTTTACAGTAACCCCTATTCACTGTACAGTGAATTGCTTCACTACTACAGTGAAGTGAATTACCTTTCCTTTTAACCTTTCATGGCATGTAGTTTTCTCACTAAACCTATCCTAAGATTCACTTATGTCACAAAAAGAGAAACCACCCATACACCCTCTCTAGATGTGCCTAAACGATCCTTAAAATTACTCATAATGTGAAACATACACACCTACAATACATCAACATACAAGACATGAGATCCTCCTACCAAAGGTGATTAGAAGGTTCACTTGAGTGAGTATGGAGAGACTACCCATACAATCCCTATCACACACACACAAGAGATACTATAGACTACCTAGTATAGAATCATTATCACTTAATACAGTAGCGTACATCAAACATAAAAATCTCCTTTAAAAGATTATCAAAAGACCTACTCAAGTAATTCAAGAAGAATGTCCATAATTGACCTTTTCAAGGTTACCTAAGTAATCTTTAAGACTTACCTAGTTTAGGATCATGTCAACATAATCAATCAATTTTCTTAACTAGAATCATTACTAACACTTATCTAAGTAAGAGATGAAGTGACCATTCCCTTGCCCCCTTCATACCTGAACTAGACAACCCTTAACTACTCTAGATAAGTATTTATTCATTTAACATTCTTTGTTGACTTAAGTCATTATATTACTTAGTTCATTTAAGAGACATTGTATTAAAGAATACCTAGGGACTCCAACTAACACCTTCAAAGCCTATTGTGCAATGTCTAGATAGCGTCCCATACCACCACCTAAACGTCATACAACTTCTCTAATGCTAGTAAGTATCCCATATGATGAGAATAGGAAATAACCGACATACACCATGGTAGCAAAGCATAGAATCCGGAGTGGTAACCTACTCCAATGGAGGGTGTTCTACTTGCCAATGGTAGAACATAGACACATCCCATGTAGGCACATGGTTAAGGAATATCAAGGGCATGATTTGTACTCTAGCCTCATTCTTTAACTAGAGCTACTTCCCCTTGCCATACTCACTCGGTACTAGCCTTTGTTCTCATAGAGTAATTCACATTAAGGTTCATACAAATAGGTCGCAAATCATGTTCATGACCCAATTACATTTACCCTACCAAAGTAAGGTCCACTAGGGATATCTCACTATGGCAAAATGAAGCTCATCATGACTTTCCTAGGTATGATATGATTCCTTTCCAGTCAATAAACCTAAGTCCACCATTCATTACATGAAGGATACCATTACGACTTTCGACTTTAAGTTTCAAAACCTAACCACTAGGTTCAAGGTTTCACATAAAGGACCTTCTTATCATCATTCAATGTCTTACATAACATTCATACATTGAAGACTAAAACTCTTTAGTTTCTAAGAAAAGACACCACATAGTCATATTCATAAAAGCATCAGGTAAAGGACACAAGTATACCTAAACAAGACACAACATACTTCACTTTAGCACATATAATGTAACATTCTTTAGACACTTAGGAATGACCCTTATCAACATTATGTCAACCTATACATTACTCTATCATCATCCAAATAACCAATATAGACTCATACAGCCAAGTTAGGAACAACAATGTATCAACTCTAAGACTACACATATAAGCACATAGTCATAGTATAACATGATCACCTAATAACTTGAATACGAGAACACATACTTTCACATTAATTCACATATAGATAGACATGCTCATAATTCACATCAATCAACTATGCAAATCATTATAATACTTCAAGTAGTGCCGAGAAGGCCATGATCATCATAATGTATAAAGTAACGCCGACAAGGCCACATCAATTTACATAACACCGCCACCATAAGTGGACCATACCAATAACATATAATTCAAAATATAAATTAAAATAGCTATACATAATAAGAAAGGAGTTAGGGAAGTATACCACCCACTTGAACTCACCACTTCAATCCAAAGCCAAATCATCCAAATAAATACCATAAGGCCCTTACCAATGGCCATGAACATCAATCAAAATCACAAATAATAATACTCAATGAATCTAAGTCAATTCAATATAGATTTACCAATCTAAGATCAATGAGATATCAATTGAATACAATTCTCACATCATTAGAATGACCATAGAAATCTACACTAAAATCTATAAGCACGAAGTTCATATCAATTCGTTAAGATTAATAATCAATAGATCTAAGAGTATTCATTCCTCAATTAAAAATATTGAAACCTCCTATACATCATACATACATAATCTATACATGAATCAAAAGCCCATATCAATCTACTCATGAATTCATCAATCTCAAAAGCATAATCAATTCACTCATATTTTAGTGAAAATTAGTGAATTTAGAAGATCAAGGGTTCATGAAGAATTTCGTTGGAAAACATCAATTAAACATCAATAAGATCATATCTTAGGATTTGAAAATGTTTCATGCAAGAACCCAAGACATAGAGTAGAAACTAGACTTTTTCATCTTTTTGAAATCCTTTGAAAATCATCTTTGAAATTGGTTCGTAGATGAGAGCCACACTTAGATGAAGAACTACCATACCTTATTTGAAGAACCCAGTATTAATTGAAGAATAAACTCCATTGAAGATCCATCTTCAAGCTTCATTTTCACTTTGAACTCTCAAGGAGGTTTTGGAAGAACTTTTGGAGGAAATATGTTTTGATCTTAGTGTTAGGGTTATTTGAGAGTTTAAAGACTTATATACTCTTAAAATACCCATAAACACTCCAAAAACCATCCATGCACTTATAGGGGCATGGGGTGAATTTACAAGTTAACCCTCAACCTAATAGTGAGCTGGCAGGAAATAGGCTGCACCATCGACGCCCATACCAACGACTATGGTCTAACCCACTCACCGTTGTTTGGGTCTCATGGGTTGCACCTGAAACTCCCCAACCTAAAGGACAAGTGGCTCCATTGACGAGACCAATTGATGGGCCGTTGCCTGGTCAACTGGCCATTGTTTGGGTCGTCGATTGCCAGTGCTTGGTAGTGTTGAGCTCCAATGTTGGGGTCCTCCTTTAGGGCCCCTTGTGGGTCCTACATGGAGTCGTACCTCGATGTTTCAAATCCAAACATGCACGTAGACGTGTTTAGGATCTACCACATGAGTTTCATCCCAAACGATCACGTAAAACTCGACAAAACATGCTTAGACACACAAGGTCATTTCAAGACACATCTTTCGACATCAGGGACATTCTTTGAAGTTTGACCTCCAAACTTCATTAAATTTGACACACTGACTATATACACCATATAAACTCATTTAAGGACCACATACGCTCATGAATAACACAAAAATACATAACCAAACATAACCATATATGAGGGACTTAGGTGACTTAGTTGTCAAATGTCTTGGTCGTCCCTTGACATTTGACTTCCAATGCACCTAAAATCTTCGACACTGCCTCAATAACACTTTATAGACCACTTTAGGACATTAGACCACCATGAAAACCACGTTAAGATCTAGCTTCATATTCTAACCCTAAGCCCAAAAACAAAAAAAAAATCCTAACCCTAACCCTAACCCTAACCTTAACCCTAACCCTAAACCTTAACCATAAACACAAAACCCTAACCCCAAAATACAAAAACCCAAACATAAATGCAAAACCATAGATTTTAAACCTGAAATGCCAAACTTTGAACCATAAAACAAAAAAAAATCTAGAACCTAATCCAAATTCTAACCCTAACCCTAACCCTAAAACCAAAATCATAAACCCAATGTCAAAAAAACGAAAAAAAAACTAAGTCCAATTTAGTTAAACATAACATTAAGCACTAAATCATAAATTTTAAACATCAAACCCTAAACAACAAACCACCTAAGCAAACCTAAACCCTAAACCTAGCCCAAACCTTAACCCTAACCCTAACTCTAAACCATTAACCCAAAACTCCAAGCCCCAAATGCCAAAACCCAAACATTAAGATTTTAGTAATAGATTTTAAACCAAAAATCCTTAATCCCAAAACCTAAAACTTAAAAAAAACCTAAAACCTAACCCTAAACCTAACCCTATCTCTAATATGAACCCTAACCCTAACCCTATCCTTAACCCTTACCCTAAACCCTAAACCCAAATCCCAAAATACAAAATCTCCATGGCTTCCCCATTTCCCAATTTTTTTCTCTCTCTAAAAATTCTCTCTAAGAATACGCGCTCCCAAAGCTGATAGAATATATTGTTCCTAACGGCTAGTTGAGGCTGCCAGAAATGGCGTGTGACTCATCGGAGAGTCTTCCCAGGCCACCAGACCAACCCCAAGTGGGGCTCCTGACCAAGACTAACACAACCTACAAAAAATCTCCCTCTAATTCACATCAAAACTCTGTGAATTCCCAAGTTAATGGAGCGAAGAACAGTAGGAACTCACAGAGTGAAATGGCAGGGGAACAAAACATTATTTCCCTAGTTCAAATAACATGGAATCAAGGTTCAAGGGATGCAAGGAATTATTCTGTTTATCAAGGAGCACAAAATTTTCAAAAATCACACGATTCCATATTACCAATCGTAAATTATCAAGGGGCGACTTTTGGGATATTGTTGCAAAATCTCCTGACAATCTCCCACGAGTTTGAGAAACTTCCTAATAAATTCATGGTGAAATACACACAAGGGATTACTCTCCTGATCAAGGAGTACATCTCACAACAATTTCAACAAAAATAGATGGCCAAGTTAGTGGCGACATGAATTCTTATATACGAACTGTTGAACTCAGGAAAAACGAGGAAGATGATATCGAAGGGACCTGTCCTAAGGATATTGACATTTATCTTACCAGCATCGCATATCAACTAGGATAAGAACATAATCAAAACTATGTTGAAGAAGATGAACCAAAGACAACAATAAGTGAGACCCCAAAAGACAACATGGAAACCTACCTCAACGCAAAATCAGACAGCCCAGGAAGTTCACCAAACCACAGCACAAACAACAGGTAAACTTCCCTTATTACATCACAATGCTTTCACTAACTTCAACATGCAGGAAATTCAAGTTGTAACAAGAGAGGAACCTACCACCACAACAAAGCTTCTATGGCAAAGGATATGGGGAACAGAGAAAGCACTAGTAAACCTGAAAATACTCCAAAGAGCAAAAATAAACCTAGTAAGCAAAAAAGAGATGTAGCTAAGAGGAGACAAAATCAGGGAACAAGACAGTGAACAAAAAGGGGAACAATGCATGGATGAGGAACGATGCAGGAAATTCATAATGGTAAATGATCACCAAGGTCTAGAAATTCCTCCATTGCAAGCTAAATATATGACGCCTCCTCTTAATGAACCACCTGATAAAAGGAATAAAGTTTGACAAGTCAACACTACACCTCTTTTTGATGAATATGAAGTGAATGACTCTAAAGATAAGGTGCATAGAGACAATAATCAATACATGATATTGGTGATGATGATGATGAGTGAGACTAGTAAGGCACTAATTAGGGCCTTCACTACCTAGCAAGACTATAACCTTGAAGATGAACTCCAGGAGGTGACTTTCAAATAGGGTTTATCTCCAAGAGGTTTTCAGAATGAAAAATTCCACTTCAAAAATCAAGATGTATATACTATAACTGTATCCAGACCCAATACTAGACTTTTCTGTTCCATATCTTGTAAATGATTAGTACAATCATATGTTATGTGAGGGGGATTACTACTCAAGGATTTATGAAAGACTCAAAATGCTTAGGAAAATGCACCACCTCTCTATCATTATAGTTTTAGAACCTTTGTCAGCCAATGTGCATGTTCAAAATTTTAAAGTTCAACTAAACATGGAAAATGCTGAGAGTAATTGTAATGAAAAAATTTTGTTATTCTGTAGTAGTGATATTGACTATACTGTTCTATAAGAGGATGAGCAACATATTACTTGTGGTATCAACCAATGAACTGCAAACTCAATTTATTATTTCCTTTGTGTATGCAAAATGCAAAGAACACCTTAGAAGATAAAATAATGAACCATGGTGCTATTCGGGGGATTTCAATGTTATTACTGCAATTGATGAGAAGTTGTGGGAGTTCCCTAAACATGTGTTTATTGACCTAAAGATGAACTTGATTACAACACAGTCTTGGCACAACAAAGAATGACCATTGAAGGCAAGCTCATGAGGATTAAGTCTGGACTCCCAATTTAATTTTGGAGGAGGAAACACCCATAGTTCCTGTTTTGGTATTATTACCTGGACTCCCTTCGCATTGTTCTAAGAAGCCTTTCGTTACACCTCTTATTGAAAGTGTAGGCAAAGTCTTGTACTTGGAGACAACCTCAATAAAATAACAACATCAGGTATGGCAAAGGTAAAAGTGCAAGTGGACATAACCAAAACTAGACCTAGACATGTGTGGATTGGTTTAGATGATGGTGACCTTACGATAGGAATATGACAACCAGTGAAATATGAAAACATCCCCCATACTGTGAGCACTTCATGCACCAAGGGCACTACATGGAGGAATGCCAAGTTCGAATGAGTGAGGAGGACTACATAAATAAAAATATAAAAGAGAAAGAAAATGAAAATAAGGACAAAAGCAAAAACCAGAAAGAGAATGAAAATAACCACGACAATGCAAAAGATGCTATAGAAAAATAACAAAAAAACAGCAGGGAGATGAACAAACAAAACTAACCTGAACAACAGAAGGAAGAAGAATGGCAAGCACAAATAAAAAGGAATTAAGCAGATCAAGAAGTGAGACCCCATACAAAAAAACATGGAAGCCTACCTCAACACAAAATCAGACAGCCAAGGAAGCTCCCCAAACCACAACACAAGCAACATGTAAACTTCCCATATTACATCACAATGCTTTAATTAACTTAAACATGTAGGAAATTCAAGTTGTAACAAGAGAGTAACCTACCAGTATAGGGAATCAAGTAGCACATGAAACACATAACGGTATGAGCATGTAAATGATAAAGGAAAACAAAAATGCAACAAGAAGGGGATGTCAACTGAAAAATATCAGGCATCATAGCTATGCAACCTTAATCAAATAATTTGTCTAAACTGCTACTAAGATGGTTGAAGTTGAAGGAGGGATGCATGAGGTTTGCCAACACAGCGTCACTAATCTACACGAAGGGGTAACCAAAGAAGGGTTTCCCACATGTTTTCCATGAGGGGGTACACTCAGACCTTAAGCCCCTACTAATAATAAAACTCAGCAACAACAATCCAAACAACTATAGGGTCTACAACAAGGGAAGACAGTGGCATAGAAACAGGAAAATAATGAGGGTAACAAAGAAAATAAGCAGAAAGAGACTACATCAATTGTAAACCACAACAAAGCTTCTATGGAAAAGGATAAGGGGAACAAAGAAAGCACTAGTAAACCTGAAAATACTCCAAAGAGAAAAAATAAACCTTATAAGCAAAAAAGAGATGCAGCTAAGAGGAGACAAAATCAGGGACAAGACAATGAACAAAACGGGGAACAATGCATGGAGGAGGAACGATGTAGGAAATTCATAATGTTAAATGATCACCAAGATCTAGAATTCCTCCATTGCAAGCTAAATATATGACTACTCCTCCTAATGAACCACATGATTAAAGGAATCAAGTTTGTCAAGTCAACACTACACCTCTTTTTGATGAATATGAAGTGAATAACTCTGAAGATAAAGTGGATAGAGACAACAATAAATACATGAAACTGATGATGATGATGATGAGTGAGTCTAGTAAGGCACTAATTAGGGCCTTCAGTACCTAGAAAGACTACAACCTTGAAGAGGATCTCCAGTAGGTGACTTTCAATAAGGGTTTATCTCCAAGAGGTATTCAGAATGAAAAATTCCACTTAAAAAATAAAGATGTATATATTGACAATGCATCCAGACCAAATACTAGACCCTTCTCTTCAAAATCTTCTAAATGATCAGTACAATCATATGGTATGTGAGGGGGATTAATACTCAAAGGGTTTTTGAAAGACTCAAAATGCTTAAGAAAATGCACAAACTCTTAATCATTACAGTTTTAGAACCTTTGTTAGACAATATGCATGTTCAAAATTTTAAAGTTCAACTAAATGTGGAAAATACTGAGAGTAATTGTAATGGAAAAATTTAGTTATTCTATAGTAGTGATATTGATTGTACTATTCTCTATAAGGATGAGCAACATATTACTTGTGGTATCAAACTCAATGAACGGCAAACCCAATTCATTACTTCCTTTGTGTATGCGAAATGCAAAGAACACCTTAGAAGACCACATGCTGAGGTGAATAATGAACCATGATGCTCTGCGGGGGATTTCAATGTTATTACTGCAACTGATTAGAAGTTGTGGGAGTGTCCTAAACATGTGTTTATTGACCTAAAAAGGAACTTGATAACAAAAAAGTCTGGGCACAACAAAGAATGAGCATTGAAGGCAAGCTCATGAGGATTAAGCCTAGACTTCCAATTTCAGATCGGAGGAGGCAACACCCATAGTTCCTGTTTGGGTATTACTACTAGGACTCCCTTGGCATTGTTTTAAGAAGCCTTTCCTCACACCTCCTCTCGAAGGTGTAGGCAAAGCCTTGTACTTGGATACAACCTCAATAAAAAGAACAGAAGCACGTATGGCAAAGGTAAATGTGCAAGTGGACTTAACCAAAACTAAACCTAGACGTGTGTGGATTGGTCAAGATGACCTTACGATAGGAATATGGCAACCAGTGGAATATGAAAGCATCCCCCATACTGTGAGTACTGCATGCACCAAGGGCACTACATAGAGGAATGCAAAGATCGAATAAGGGAGGAGGACTATATAAATTAAAAGAGAAAAGAGAAAAAAAATGAAAATAAGGATAAAAGCAGGGAGAATCAAAACCAGAAAGAGAATGAAAATAACCACGACAATGCAAAGGATGCTATAGAAAAATAACAACAAAACAGTAGGGAGATGAACAAACAAATCTAACCTGAACAACAGAAGGAAGAAGAATGGAAAGCACAAAGAAAAAGGAATTAAAGGCATCAAGAAGTGACACCCCAGAAAAAAACATGGAAGCCTACCTCAACACATAATCGGAAAGCCAAGGAAGCTCCCCAAACCACAGCACAAGCAACAGGTAAACTTCCCATATTACATCATATAACTTTCACTGACTTGAACATGCAAGAAATTCAAGTTGTAAAAAGAGAGGAACCTACCAGCACAGGGCATCCAGAAGCGCAGGGATCACATAATAGGTATGATCATGAAAATGATAAAGGAAAATAAAAATGCAACAAGAAGGGGTTGTCAACAGAAAAATATGACGCATCATAGATATGAAACCTTACTCAAATAATTTGTCTAAAACTTCTACGAAGATTGTTGGGATGGATGGGGGTTGTCAGCAGAGCCTCAACAATCTGCACGAAGAGGTAACCAAAGGGGGGAATTTGCCTCATGTTTTCCATGAGGGGGTACACTCAGACCTTAACGAAGACCTTAGAGCCCACACTAACAATAAAACTCAGCAACAACAATCCAAACAACAGCAAGGTCTACAACAAGGGAAGACAATGGCAAAGAAACAGGCAAATAATAAGGGTAACAAAGAAAATCGACAGAAAGAGACTAGATCAATTGAAAACCACAACAAAACTTCTATGGAAAAGGATATGAGGAACAAATAAAACACTTGTAAACATGAAAATACAACAAAGAGCAAAATAAAACTAGTAAGCAAAAAAGAGATGCAGTTAAGAGGAGACAAAATCAGGGAACAAGATAGTGAACAAAAAGGGGAACAATGCATGGATGAGGAACGATGCAGGAAAATCATAATGGTAAATGATTACCAAGGTCTACGAATTCCTCCATTGCAATCTAAATATATGACTCCTCCTCCTAATGAACCACCTGATAAAAGGAATCGAGTTTGTCAAGTCAAAACTACACCTCTTTTTGATGAATATGAAGTGAATAACTCTGAAGATAAGGTGGATAGAGACAACAATCAATACATGATACTGATGATGATGATGATTAGTGAGACTAGTAAGCCAATGATTTGGGCCTTTAGTACCTAGCAAGACCACAACCTAGAAAAGGATCTCCTGCAGGTGACTTTCAATCACGGTTTATCTCCAAGAGGTATTCAGAATGAAAAATTCTACTTCAAAAATCAAGATGTATATACTGTCACTGGATCCAGACCAAATACTAGACTCTTCTCCTCCAGATCTGTCACGACCCAAAACCGAGCCGCGACTGGCACCCACATTTACCCTCCTATGTGAGCGAACCAACCAATCTAAACCTTAACATTTCAATTTAATATCAACATAAAGCAATGCGGAAGACTTAAACTCATTAATAAAAGACAATTCAAT